>NC_041392.1:331255679-331329213 GCF_002162155.2 Triticum dicoccoides | reverse complement strand
CGCCCGCGGCCGCCCGCCTCCGCCGCCGCCAGGCAACATCGCCGCACCGCCCTGGTTCCGGTCGCCGGACTCGCCGGCGCGCCCGCCTCGCTGCGCGTCAGAGGACTCCGCACCCGAGCCTCCTTCTCCGCGCCTCCTTGTCAGTTCGCTGGAGCAAGCACCGGATCCGGCATCTCCTCCTTCCGGCAATCTCCGGCACCAAGTACGACTCCGGGCACCGCGGCTCCATTCCCAGCGATCCTCGACATCCGCATGCTACAGTGACCCGGCCGGATCCAGATCTGGATTTGAACTCGGTTGACATTTTGCCCCGAAACCCTAATTATTTTGCTATGTTCATCGGCTCATAACTTCATCACCATTGCTCCAATTCATGCGTGTAGTATATCAAAATGTTTGTCTCGACGAGTACTTCATTTCATCTCATTGCATCATTTTCATTTGAGCTCATCTTGATGCCCGAAATGCTGTTGGAAGAGGGCTATGTGATGATAGTTTCAGATCTGTTTCAGCAAATGCACGTTTGTCATTTCCGCCATGATTAATGTGTGCGTGATATGATCCTGAGCTCTACATATGTTTTGAAGTATGCCATGCCATCTTTACAGGGGTGTATGCCATGTATTTTTTGTGATCTTTGTGGTGACTAGCACAAGCATGCAAAGTAGCTTACCTAATGTTGCTGATTTCAGGGACTTAGAAATATTCTAAGACATTGCCCTGCCCATATTTTTATGCCATATGTTCATGTTGTTTCCTAGTGATCCGTGCCTCTTTTGAGCATGATCAGTAAGGATGTTTTGTAGATATTGTGGTGCTCTATCCATCCATTTCTTTGTTTGCAATTATGGAGCACCCTAGCTTGAGTCAATCAAGCTCTACTTGTGCTATAAAATGTTCCTGGCAGATTGTTAACATGTTTAGCAATTTTGCCGAGCTTGTTGTTGTTGATCCATGCATGCTATGTTGTTGTTCTTGCCATGTCTAGCTTCTATGCCATGTCTACTTGCTGGGTGTATTCTTAGATTTTCATGCAATGCCTTGTAGTGAGTGCATCGAGCTCGTAAGCATGCCTAATTGATATATGTCCTGCCTTGTTCCAGTTTTCTGCTAAGTCTGAATCTGTTAACGATATTTGTTATATTCACATGGTTGCAATTGTATTTTCTGATCCCTTTTGGCTTATGGTTAGTAAGGGACTTTTGTTGTATGCTTTGAGTAGCTTCATGTCATGCTTTGCTTTTCCATGATATGTTCCTGTAGCTTGTAGTTATCATGCTCTAAACATTGCTTCCTGATGTTAAATTCCCGACTTGTTATTTCACTAAGTCTGAAACCTGTAATCTTTTGCACTTTTGCCATGCTTGTTTGAGCTTGCAATTGAGTGAATTAGCCATAGCTCAGTGTTCATATTTTGTCAAGCATCTTGAGTGGATCCCTGCCATGTATTTTGTTGCTATGTTTAAGTGGAGTAGCTTATTTATCTTGATGCATTTAGATGGCTTCGTGTTGTTAATCGCAGACCAGTGCCATATTTGTTTTGCTTGCTATGTGCAAACCGTGCATCCGATTCTGGTGATCTTTATATCGATTTCAACCAAAATCAACTCCACTTTCCAGTGGCACTCTTGGATTTCCAAGTTGAGGCTAGGTTCAATCTTTCCTTTCCAAATCATGCATATGCATCACATATCGCATCCTGCATATCATACCATGTTTGCATCATGTTGTTTGAGCATTGCACGTGGTTGATTGTGTTCTCCCTTGCTTGTGTTCTTGCTTTGGGTAGAGCCGGGAGACGAGTTCGTGATCGAGGATCCCGTTGAGTACACTTACGAGGATCAAGTCAACTCGGAGAACTTTGCAGGCAAGATGACCATACCCTCAAAATCACTTCTATCTTTGCTTGCTAGTTGCTCGCTCTTTTGCTATGCCTATGCTGCGATACCTACCACTTGCTTATCATGCCTCCCATATTGTTAAGCCAAGACTCTAACCCGCCTTGTCCTAGCAAACCGTTGTTTGGCTACGTTACCGCTTTGCTCAGCCCCTCTTATAGCGTTGTTAGTTGCAGGTGAAGATTGGAGCTTGTTCCTTGTTGGAACATGTTTATTTGTTGGGATATCACAATATCTCTTATTTAATTAATGCATCTATATACTTGGTAAAGGGTGGAAGGCCCGGCCTTATGCCTGGTGTTTTGTTCCAACCTTGCCACTCTAGTTTCCGTCATATCGGTGTTATGTTCCCGGATTTTGCGTTCCTTACACGGTTGGGTTATAATGGGAACCCAATAGAACTCCTCCAGCAAGGCCCAACCTTGGTTTTACCATTCGCCACCTAGCCTTTTCCCTTGGGAGTCGCGCATCCCGAGGGTCATCTTTATTTTAACCCCCCCCCCCTGGGCCAATGCCTGTCTAAGTGTTGGTCCAAACTAGAGCCCCTTGCAGCGCCACCTTGGGGAAACTCGAGGGCTGGTTTTAGTTGTACGGATTGCTTATCCGGTGTTGCCCTAAGAACGAGATATGTGCAGCTCCTATCGGGATGTCAGCGCATCGGGTGGTCTTGCTAGACTTGTTTTACCATTGTCGAGGATGTCTTCTAACCGGGATACCGAGTCTGATCGGATTGTCTTGGGAGAAGGAATATCCTTCGTTGACCGTGAGAGCTTGTGATGGGCTAAGTCAGGACACCCCTGGAGGGATTTGAACTTTCGAAAGCCGTGCCCGTGGTTATGGGCAGATGGGAATTTGTTAATGTCCGGTTGTAGAAAACCTGAGACTTAACTTAATTAAAATACATCAACCGCGTGTGTAGCCGTGATGGTCTCTTTCCGGCGGAGTCCGGGAAGTGAACACAGTGTTGGAGTTATGCTTGAACGTAGGTTGTTCTAGGATCACTTCTTGATCATAGTTTGTTCGACCGTGCTTTTGCCTTCTCTTCTCACTCTCATTTGCGTATGTTAGCCACCAAATATGCTAGTCGCTTGCTGCAGCTCCACCTCATACCTTTTACCCTACCGATAAGCTTAAATAGTCTTGATCACGAGGGTGTGAGATTGCTGAGTCCCCGTGACTCACAGATTCTTCCAAAACCATATTGCAGGTGCCGATGATACCGTGCAGGTGATGCAACCAAGATCAAGGAGGAGCTCGATGAAGATCGTGTCCGTTATGTTGTTCCTTTCCTAGTTGATCAGTAGTGGAGCCCAGTTGGGACAATCGGGGATCTGTGTAGCATTTGGGGTAGTCTTCTTTTATTTTGGTTCTGTAGTCGGACCCTGATTGTATCTGGATGATGTTATGCTTTATTCATGTTTTGTGTGAAGTGGCGATTGTAAGCCAACTATGTATCTCTTTCCCTTATGTATTACATGGGTTGTTGTGAAGATTACCTCACTTGCGACATTACTTTCAATGCGGTTATGCCTCTAAGTCGTGCTTCGACACGTGGGAGATATAGCCGCATCGAGGGTGTTACACTCCGGGTCCTGAGCTGGTAACCACGGAAATTCTTCAAGCTCCGGACTCCACAGTGGGACAAGGTGCAAATTCGAACCCGCCCACGCACCACAAGCAATATTCTCCAAGCAACTCCGGCTCTCGGACATATGCGACCTAATGCATGTGTGGCAGTAGCCTCGGGAAATAGTCAACCACTTTTGGGCTAGATTCCTCCTTGTTAAAAACATGATAAAGGACTACCGCGACGATGACGCAATTTCAGTATTTCGCAACAACTGTACAGACGAGGGAATCCTTAATGACCTCAATCGCCATCATGTCCTAAACTTTGCAGATTTGGCATGCACAGTACAGAAGTACCGCGCAATGGAAAGTTCCTGGAAAACTCAGAAAGCCCGCTGGGAACCGCAGGCCTTTAGGCCATCTCCCGGACAGGCAAAAAGGATGCACCCTCACGGGGCACATAATCATCATCCCGTGGACAAGAAACTCAAGCCCTTTACGAGACACAGAACTGTCTTCAAAGAATGGCTCGACATGCCCTGTCAAATACATACGACGCGGAATACTGAACCAACTCAGTGCCTACGGGCATGTTGGATACTCCGGTAGGTGGCCAAGAGCAGTGAGGGTATCCTCACTAATACTACACCAGAAAAGTACTCTTCGGAACATGATCCCGAAGTACTCATAGTCTTTGAGACCTTCTCATCAAATAATCGACGCAAATGGGTGCTTCGTGACCTTGCCGATGTCTGCCATGTAGCAGCAATAAACCCTTGGAATTATACGGCAATTACTTTTAATGCCAATGACGAACCACGATCCTACTCAGTCCGGGCACCAGCCGCTCTGGTCCTCAACCCCATTGTGGACGGTTTTTGGCTTACTAAAGTGCTAATGGACGGTGGCAGTGGACTGAAACTCATCTACGAGGACACTCTCAATAAAATGCAAATGGACAGGAGTTGCATTGAGCAAAGCAATACATCCTTTAGGGGAATCATTCCCAGCAGGGAAGCAAGATACTCGGGGAAAATAAAGCTGGATGTGGTATTCGGCACACCAGAAAACTATAGGTCCATCCTTTTTACAACGGATATCATGCCCTGTTAGGGCGAGATGCATTCACACACTTTCAAGCTATACCTCATTACGGGTATATGAAGCTCAAAATGCCCAAGCCCAATGGTGTTATCACTATCTCTAGTGATTCAGACATAGCACTCCGCACCGAAAATAAAACTACATCCCTGGACCTTGAGGCATTGTCCGAAGCCCTAGCAGCCGAGGAACTCACTGCACTACGTTCCACGATGGATTAGGACGATGTAATCCTCGATAAATGGCCAACATCCACCTCCTTCAAACCAGCGGACGAAAGTTAAATTTCAAGTTCACCCGACGACCCCAAGAAGACAGCTTCCATCAGAGCACAGCTGGACCCGACGGTCGACGCTGCATTATGCGTGTTCCTGCATGAGAATTGGGACATATTCGCCTGGAACCCTTCTGATATGCCAGGAATCCCACGCAGATTGGCCGAACACAACCTCAATATATTAAAGGGATACAAGTCGGTCAAGCAAACATTGCGGCACTTTTCCGACCCCAACTGACAAGCTATTGGGGAGGAGCTAGCCAGGTTAATTGAGGCCGGGTTCATCAGAGAAATAAAACACCCAGACTGGCTAGCAAACCTAGTGATGGTACCAAAGAATGATAATTCCTGGCGCCTGTGCGTCGATTTCAAATAACTCAACAAGGCCTGCCCCAAGGATCCCTTCCCCCTCCCCCGCATTGATCAGATCATTGACGCTACTGTAGGACACGACTCACTGTGTTTCCTCGACGCATACTCCGGATACCATCAAATCAAAATGAAGGAGTTTGATCAAGCCGCAGCGGCATTCATTACCCCATATGGGCCTTTGTACTTTAACACTTTGCCCTTCGGGCTGAAAATAACGTCGGTGCCACCTACCAACGCATGATTCAAACATGCATGGAGAAACAAATAGGTAAGACGGTCGAAGCATATGTGGATGATGCCGTCATCAAACTAAGCACGTCGAGTCACTAGTAGATAGCCTGCATCTCACATTCAACAACCTTCATACATATGCCATCAAGCTCAATCCGAAAAAGTGTGTCTTCGACGTCCCCGCCGGAAAACTACTGGGCTTCATTGTTTCCAATAGAGGAATTGAGGCAAACCCAGCCAAAATCCGAGCTCTGTCACAATTGGCTACACAAACAGACCTCAAACAGGTCCAAAAACTAGCCAGGTGCATGGCAGCCTTGAGTCTCTTTATCTCCAGATTAGGAGAAAAGGCGTTGCCACTGTATCGCCTGCTCTGACGCACCGACCACTTTGTCCGGACGGATGCTGCAACAGCCGGGCTGGAGGAAATAAAAACTTTGCTAGCAAGCAACCCCATCCTGGCTGCACCAAACATCGGTGAACCAATGCTACTTTACATATCGACAACTCACCAGGTGGTCAGTGCAGTGCTTGTCGTCGAACGAGAGGAGGAAGGACCTAAATTCACACTCCAGAAACCAGTATATTACGTATCGACGATCCTCACACCATGCAAAACCCAATACCTGCATTATCATAAGATAACATATGCGGTCTTTATGACATCCCGCAAGCTACGACACTACTTCCAAGAATGCTCAATCACAGTGGCTTCCGAAGTACCACTCAACGATATTATTAACAACCGGGATGCCACCGGCAGGATTGCCAAATGGGCCATTGAGCTCCTACCATTTGAAATAACGTACAAACCCCGAGCCATTAAATCTCAGGTGTTGGCTGACTTCATCGCCAAATGGACTGAGGCCGAACTCCCTAAAGAGTATGGCACGTATTCCAACTAGGTGATGCACTTTGACGGCTCTAAAATGTTAGCCGAACTAGGGGCTGGTGTTGTCTTGACATCCCCCATAGGAGACACAGTTCATTATGTGCTCCAAATACTATATATAGACTCTAACAATGCAGCCGAATACGAGGCCCTATTGCACGATCTCCGGATGGTTGTCTCCATGGCCATACAACGCCTTGAGGTGCACGGGGATTCCAACCTCGCAATATCCCAAATAAATGGAGACTTCGACGCAAAAGATCCAAAGATGGCGGCCTACCGCAATGCCGTACTCCAAATATCAGCTCGGTTCGAGGGCCTCGAGTTTCATCACGTGGCTCGAGAGAGTAATCAAGCCGCGGACATCCTTGCTCACATGGGCGCTAAACGTGACCCCATCCCACCTAACACCTTTGTGGAAAGGCTCTTCAAGCCAACCGTGGTGTGGCAGGACGAGAATGGGAGCATCGACCCAGAGCCGATCATACCCCCCAATTCCGAACACCGTCCT
The DNA here is from genome assembly GCF_002162155.2 of Triticum dicoccoides. NCBI lineage: Eukaryota > Viridiplantae > Streptophyta > Magnoliopsida > Poales > Poaceae > Triticum > Triticum dicoccoides. The sequence continues at coordinate 331,322,362 of NC_041392.1, read as the reverse complement.
GATATCATCGGGGGCTTAGGCACCGAAATAACACCTTCGACCCATGAAATTATGGCTATAATTGCCCCATGGACTGAGCCTTTCCTTGCCTATCTCACTAGGAATGAGATCCCTGAGGATCAGACTGAGGCCCATCGCATCGTTCGACGTTCGAAAGCCTACAAAGTTCATGAAGGAGAACTATACAAGAAAAGTACTACCGGGTCCTTCAATGATGTATCTCCGAATACGAGGGACGGCAGCTCTTGGCTGAAATACACGCTGGTCTTGGTGGCCATCGTGCCGCAGCCCAGGCCCTTGTAAGTAAAGCCTTCCGCACGGTTTTCTTTTGGCCCACAGCCCGCACAGATGCACAAGACCTCGTGCAGCGCGGCGTTGGATGCCAGCTTTTCACTAACCAAAGCCACATGCCTCCTACCGCCCTCCTAACAATCCCCATTACTTGGACCTTTGCGGTCTTAGGGCTCGATATGGTCAGACCTCTTAAAGGGGGAAGCCATAAGAAGAAATACTTGTTGGTAATGGTCGACAAGTTCACTAAGTGGATAGAAGCTAAACTGGTTAAAATGGCTAAAGCTGGAACAGTGATAGACTTCATATTCGGCATCCTACACCGTTACAGTGTCCCGCACAGTATTATTACTGACAACGGCTCTAACTTTATAGCCGACGAGGTGAAAACTTAGTGCACCAACTTGCGCATCAAGCTTGATTACGCCTCCGTATACCGCCCTCACACAAACGGTCTGGTCGAACGGGCTAACGACATGATAATGAGCGGCATCAAACCCAGACTAGTGCGATCTCTACAAGAATCAGACAAACACTGGGTCGAGGAACTTGATTTCATACTCTGGGGGCTGCGGACCACGCCCAATCGCATGACCGGATATACACCCTTTTTCATGGTGTATGGTGCAGAAGCAGTCTTGCCTTGCAACATTATTCATGACTCACCTCGAGTGCGCATATATGAAGAGAGAAGCCCTGCTCGATCGGCAGGACGACCTGGACGGCCTGGAGGAGAGTGATGTCGTGAAAGCCGATTCTGCATTCTATCAACAACAGGCTCGGCAATACCAAAGCAGAGAAGTACGGGCAAAGACCTACAATGTCGATGAACTAGTTTTACACCTACCAGAAAAGAAAAAGGACAAGCTCAAGCCCAAATGGGAGGGTCCCTTCATTATAGATGAAGTTCTCACTGGAGGAGTCTATCATCTTCGCAACACTTCGGACACTCGCTTGGAGCCAAACCCATGGAACATCGCAAGGCTTCGAAGATTCTACGCCAATGTCCGCACATACCCCCTTTTTTCTCGTTCTGTCTTTTCTCCTTTTACAGTTTTTCCCTTTTTTGTCTTGTTTCTATACGACTTCTAAGTTCGTGTTCAGATAAACCGTACACCTGAAGGGTAGACATCCTCAAATGTACTTAACCCACAATACCCGGGGGCTTCTTTTCACAAGAAGCTTATTCTTGTTATTAGTTTTCGAGCATCAAGCTCACCATATATATGTGTCATCTATCCATATATGTCTTTTCTTCACCATTATACGCACCTTTATGACTTAAGTTTTTGCCAAGCTGGGTTGCCTGGCTCCTGTGCTTATGCCCTACGTTTCGGTTTGTTCGGCTAGGACATAAAGGGAGCACCTCTGTGATTGTTTCAGCCGGGTCATCCGGACATGTACCTCAGACGGGTGAAGCCCAAAGCTAGCGTTCTTAAGGGAATGATTAGTCGGTGAGTAAAAGACGAACTGCCCTCGTGGCACTACAAAGGCCCAAAGTATAAATGTGTACTGTGATTTCTTAGCATCACAGCCTCGGTATGCGCAAATAACCGCATACTAGCCCAGGGAAAGGAACCCTTAACGGAACTATTCTCTCTGGAAGATGTTTCTTACAATCAAATGTAATATAACATAACACCCCGAATACAACTTGTTTGTTCAAGCAATGATGACCGGACTGCCTAGTTTCCAAACATACTTTGGTGTTTACCTATGGTATAGTATTCGGAAACACTCCTAACCTCAGATTTTTGGAGGTCGGAGCAAAAAAGTCTGCATGACAACCATTTTACAAATTCGGCTGGAGATAAGTTTATTGAAAAAAGTACATTGTTACTTAGACTCAAAAACTTCTTCTTCCTCTAGACCCTCTAGGAGGCTGTCTAGTTTACAATCTCGTTGGGAGAACTTGGCGGCCACCTTCACTTGGTCGTACACAAGGCTGGCCGTAATTTCCTGTCCGTCGAATCCTCGAGGTCCGACCCGGGCCATATGATTGGGATCAAGACCGGTGTACCGTGTTTTCACCATGGCCCAGGCTTCCGGAGCACCTTCTCGGCATGCCGATATCTTCCATAGCCAAAAACAGCACCGAGCTCCCTTGAATAAATTCACAAGGTCCTCCATACTTCATGGAGGAGAATCGGCTGGCCATAAAGCCTTAGCAATGCTTCTCATCGCCTTCTGTGCTCGCTCATGCACCTTGGACAGCTCTTGTAGCAGGTCGCCTTGAAATTAGGATACCTCTTCATCGGGCCGCCCATTCAACACACCTACAGACATAAAACTTGTTAAGATTTGCATCAGCGAACTATACGACAATAAGTTATATGACATATTGAATATGCCGACTCTCATATTTTTGTTCTCCTTCGATGCGTCTGGTAATTGGGCTCACACATCTTTCAGCTCTTTGCCGAGCTGGGTGTTGGCGTCCTGCATCTCGTTCTTCTCGTCCCTGGTCCGTGTTAGTACACGCGGACCAGCGGCCTCTTGCCTTTCAGCATGTTCCTTGTCCGCCTGTGCGGCCTTCAGTTTCTCTTCTAGTTGTGCCACCGATCCTGCCATTGTAAAAGGCAACAATGTTCATTTGCATAAACATGACTCGCACATGATTATTTTTCCGGGCAGAAGGGAACATTACCAATCGGTGCCTCCTTGGACTTCTCCAGTTCGGCAGTAGCAGCAGTCGGCTGCGTCCGACACTGCTCCAGCTCCCGAGATATCACACTGTTCTTCTCCGAGAGTATCTGATTACACATAGATCCTTAAAGTCAGTTGCTTCAACTGTTTTCGAGTCTCGGAGGCTACTGGTATATGGCTATTAAATCTATACGAAATGATATTACTCGCATATCCTTTGAAAGCTGGCGAGTGGCCCCAGCAAGCCCATCCCGAGCAGCTCAGATGTATCCGTCCGCCGAACCAAAGGATTAAATGCCTCTTTAGTAAACGTAGGATCGCGCATGGCGGCCCTCCAACGTTGATGGTTCATGGCACTCTCCACCTCGGAGTTGGTGACGGATACATTGTCTGAATCATCGGAGAGAGGACAGTCCGGCATGGCACCCGTATCAACTCCAGCCCTAGAGGCAGGGTCCGAGGTCGGATTTACGGACCTGTGTCCGGCGAGGTCCCCGGATATCGTCCGGTGAGTGTTCTTCCTGAAATATGGGGGAGGAGAAAAACGTCACAGTTCGGTATGCTTGCCGTAGGGCGTATCAAAGGCCGTACGTTTTTGATGAGGGATGAAGCTTGGAAGAATGGACGTTCGCCTTTCTTTTGGAAGGTCCGCCTTGTGTTGGCGTCCCCTTTTCAAGGGATGATCCCAATGCAGCATGTCGAGACGAACACCGCCTCTTTTAAGTACGAGATAGTGCAGCGGGTGAGGCACAATGGGAAGACTCTTTCGGAGGAGATGCTCCCTGGGAACTTACATGGGAAGACGAAAGGAGGCCAGGGTAATAGGCTTCGATGGCCACTTCTGTGCCGTTATAGCTCGCCTGATAGAAGACCCCCTCCTTGAGCTCCATGGATATATCCGGATCCTCCTCGAATCCGGGATCCAGGTCCCGACTATGGTCCTCCGGCTGCGGAGCGGGGCTGTAGATCCCCGCAGTAGCCTTTCTCCATTCCAGGTAAAAATGGTCAGGTTAAGATTGACTAATTATGACTCAGGAAGAATATTAAGTGAGGTGTTGGATTGAAATCTTACCCAGCTAGGGGGGTTGTACATGGAAAATCCATCTCGGCACTTGAGGTGAGTGAATTCTTCTCCCTTTTGTAAAGATCAGCCAACATGGCGGCCAAGGCGGTGAAGTTATCCGGACCATTGCGCCCGTAGCGGGATGTATCATCCTCCCCATTGTAGTTCCACATGGGGAGTCCTCTGGATTGGAGAAGTTGGACACCACACGTTATGGAAATCGCCATGACTTCAATTATGGACAGTTCGGGCTGGGCGAGTACCTTTATCTTGTCGATTAACTTCTTAACTTCCGCACTGTCATGCTCCTCGAGGCTCTGGGGGAGCCAGATGTGGAGTTTCTTTAACGAGCTATTGGAAAATTCAGGTAGGCCATGTCGGATTGGGTCTGAAATAACAACGTCTTCAATATAGAACCACTCTGAGGGCCACTCTTCATAAGCCTTCTTTGGAGTGCCGGATAGGTATCCTATCCCGGCTATACGCCACACTTCGGCGCCACCCAATTCGGATATGGATCCCTTTTGGGAGCAAGGGACAAGGTAGAAAAGCTTCCTCCATAATTCAAAATGGTCCTCATAGCCTAGGAACAGCTCGCAAAGAGCGACAAAGCCCGCGATGTGCAGAATGGAGCCTGGCGTGAGGTTGTGCAGTGGTAGGCAATAGTACTCCAAGAGACCTCGGAGGAAAGGATGGATAGGAAATCCAATGCATCTTAATAAAAAGGAGACAAAGCACACTCGCTCCCCTTCTAAAGGATTAGGGAAATTTTTTGCCAAGGCTTCGCTAGTAAAGGAGGTTAATCCCGCCCGAACGGGGACTAGATCCACAGGGGGGGAGATATCCCTGCATCTGGAGCTTGGTCAGCTGGGCGTACGATACAGAACAGCTCTCCTAATCGCCTTTTTGCAGACCATGGGGGTGGGTAGAAGAACAGGGAGCGCTGGCCATGGTTGTGTGGTTTCTTGTGACAAGCTCTAAGGATTTTCTACCTGGTGTGGAACAACATCTGAGATTCAATCTCCTTAAATAGACGCCTTCCTTACACGGCCCGGGTGTTATGTGTAAAAATTCTTGGACCCTTCGTATTCGTCTGACATGTGGGAGCTGGAGCGGCGATGTTGCAGAAGCCGAAAGATATAACATTTAATGTAAAGTCGAAGACCGAAGACCGAAGATCTAGATCCGAATACAGTCCTTTGGTTCAAATGCTTGGAGATCTGTGGAGGAGGAACCCGCCTTGCAATGCTGAAGACAATTTGCGTGTCGGGAACATCGTCATTGAAGACTGGTCCGGGGGCTACTCAGGGAATCCTGGATTATGGGGTCCGACGGCGTCCGGGCTATGCAACATGGGCCAGACTAATGGGCCATGAAGATACAAGATAGAAGATTTCCCCCCGTGTCTAGATGGGACTCTCCTTTGCGTGGAAGGCAAGCTTGGCGTGCGGATATGAGTATTCCTTTCTCAGTAAACCAACTTTGTACAAACCTAGCCCCCTCCGGTGTCTATATAAACCAAAGGGTTTAGTCCGTAGTGGCAATCACAATCATAATCATACAAGCTTGACAATTGGGGTTTAGCCATTACGATCTCGTGGTAGATCAATTCTTGTAACCCATATACTCATCAAAGTCAATCAAGCAGGACGTAGGGTATTACCTCCATTAAGAGGGCCCGAACCTGGGTAAAACATCATGTCCCCTGTCTCCTATTACCATTGATCCTTAGACGCACAGTTCGGGACCCCCTACCCGAGATCTGCTGGTTTTGACACCGACAGCCACCTTCCCTCACCATCCCGCCGCGTGACTCGCAGCCGCGCCGTGACCCCCTCCCCAAGCCGCCGCTTCCCCCTAGGCTTTAAAAGCCAACCCCCGGCCCCTTTATAAGGCGAGCCAACCCGCCGCCTACTCCTCATCGCCCCGCCGCCACCACCAAGCAGCAGCAGCAGCCACCAGCTACCGCCGCGTCGTAGGTGCCGCCGCCTGCGCCAGCCACCGCTGTGGCCGAGCCTCGCTACCGCCCGTGCCGCCCCACACCATAGCCAGCCGCCGCCTTTAGTCGCCGGAGCCGCCTCAACCGCCGCCGTCCGGATGCGCCGCCGGTTTTCCGACGAAAACCGTCGAACCGGTAAAAACCGAGAAAACCCCGCCCGGTTTTTCCCCTAATCTCGGTTATTTCGTTAGATCGGTTTATTTTTTAGCGTTCGCTAATTAGCAAATATTCACCCAATCTTCCCTGTTAACAAACAAATTCGTTCGTTAGCCTCTGTTAGCGGATGTTCGTCCGATAGATTTTTCTTTTTATTTTAATTTTCGGCCAGGGACCTATCCAAGAATACTTTTGTCATAGATTAGTCCCTAATCTTCAAACCCTCGTTACTTTTTACTCTATCCAAATCCAGTGAAACCAACGCCAAAATATTTGGCTTGGTCTTGTCTTTCCAAATAATCAACATGAACATGGTTTTGACAAGTTAAAATTTTGTTTCAAGCAGATTTGATTTCGAACTTCTTTTGATCGTAGTTTGAGTTTCGGAGCTCCGATTTAATTGATTGATTTTGGAAATCGAAGTTCTTCACTTGAACTTTCAGTTTGGATCTTTTATTTTGGGTTTTACCTGTACATATTATGCTTGAGTGCTTATGTATGCTATTGTTTGTTCACGATAGAGTGTTCGGAGTGCAAAGCGTGCTACTACGAGTCACTAGGGTTTTCAGATCGTCAACAAGGCAAGTAACACTTTGATCATATCCCTTTATTACCCAGTTTTTACGCATTAGTTTCAACCCTCAAACATTGCATGAGTAGGTTTGTTCAACATATGGCTATTGGGAAGTAGTTGATGAGGTAGGAACCTATTGCCTTTTTATATCAAATCCTGGGAGTTCTACGTTATGCTTATACTGCTATGCTATGCTCGTAGACTTGGTTTGGTTTGGAGTGATCCATGATAGATGTGAGAGTTGTTATTAATTAATGGTTAAACTTAAGGTGGCTACTTTAATACACATCTGGGTGGATTGGTTGGGGCACCCTAGAGCACCCAGTGGTTGTCCGGGCACCTGGAGAAATCCAGTCACTACAAAAAAATACACTTCCGTGTTGATACGTGTTTGTCACAGTAGGTCGCGTTTTTTGTCATGCATGTACATCCATGACAAATTTATGACAGAATCAAGATAGTCATACCTGTGCTGTCGTAGAAGTGTTCCATGACATTACCAAAATTGTCATCATGGAAGTGTCCACTTCCATGACGATAAATCGCGCGTCACAGAAGTGCTTTCGTCATGGGTGACCGACACGTGGCATCCACCGTAACGGAACGCTGTTAAGCTATCGGGTCGGGTTTTGGATCCGATAACCCGTTAACAGCCCCGACCAATGGGAAATTTCCACATGTAAAATTCTTATTGGCCAGACGAAACACGTGTTAGCTTGTCAGTGGGTCAGATAGGCGCCTATGATATGTCGACACGTGCCATGGCCCACCACTGGCCCATTTAGCTTACAAAGTCGACCCATTTGACTTGGTCAAAAGTTAACGGGCTGGCCCATGAAAAGCCTGTTAACAGTCTCTTCGCAAATAGCCCATTTTACGGCCCGTTAACTCATGACCCGTTAGGCCCTAAAGGAAATCGGCCCAACAACATCATGTGGGCCGTCGAATATAACACCAGCCGATTTCACTTTCGGCCCATGTATGGCCCATGACGTCTTTCGGCCCACATGAGGACTTCGTATCTTTCAGCCCTTTACAGGCCCATGGTGACTCTAGCCCATAATGAACATTAATTTTCTTTATACCCTTTAACGGCCCATGATTTACATGGGCCGTTTCTAGCCCGTGTTAGCTTTCGGCCTATTGATGGACCATATGTTCTTGGGCTCCTTTTGGGCCCTCGATTACTTCCGGCCCGTTACTGGCCTGTTCCCCTAATGGGCCAAATTCGGCCCATGGCAAGATTCGGCATGTTACTGGCCTGTTCCCCTAATGGGCCAAATTCGGCCCATGGCAAGAGTTGTCCCGTTACTGGCCTGTTACCCTAATGGGCCAAATTTGGCCCATGGCAAGAGTCGTCCCGTTTCTGGCCTGTTAACCCGTTGCGCCGTTTCCAGCTCGTCCTATATTCTGGCCCATTAACGACCTGTTATGCCTGTGACAGAATTAAGCCTTTGCTATCCTACGCCTGTTAACGTGTTGGGCCGATACCAATTACGCCTGATTACGGCCCATGTAGACCCATTTATCCGACGGCCTGAGGCCCACCGATTACAGGCCCATTTATCGACGACCCGTAGGAGACCCATGGATCCTACGGCCTATATATGGCCCATGGTAGTTGCTGCCACAAGCAAACCAGGGAAAAAGAAGACTAGGAAATAAATAAGGCCGAAACTAACGCTAGGCTATTAAGGCGATTGCACAGATTACATCCACTCGGCATCAAAGATCACCACCAGCGCAAATATAGGGAACACCCTACACTATACAAAAATGGCTTGCTGTTTTCTTCAGCCGGTGGCTGCACGTTAAGAATAAATTTGGTATCGCACCAAAACAAATTACAACTATATAACAAAAGGAAGGTTGGCATAAAACTTAACAGTCTAATAGATAAATGCACCACCAGAAGTTCAGAAGCTCAGTTCATTTGACCTTACTGTTACGTTTTCATGTTCTATTGTCCGATGGAGCACCATAACCCTCGCCTTCATTTCCCCTAGGCTCCTGAACAACATAACAAATGTCTGATAGTATGGTTTCAAAACCATGCATATCTTGACGACATTGAGCAATGTTTCTCCTTGTTTCACAAAGGGTCTCTGTTAGGGAATGGACTTGTGTCTGGAGCGCAAATACAACATTGCTTTGAGCTTGCATATCTTGATCATGAGGCAGTTTGGATGATATTGCCTTAACAACCAACCCAGTATTACGCGGGAACATGCTTTTGGCACTATTAGTGGACAGGTACTGATCCACTACAGTAAGAGCTGACATTGCAGTTATAATTGCCTCGCCATCTTTAGAAGGTGGCGGTTCCACCATTTTTTTCCATAGCTCACTGAAAAGTTGATGTTTTACATTAGTAGTACCAGAACAGAAGATATTAAGGAGGCAGCAAAACCAAACAACATAGCTTTGGTCTATATATAGAACTTATTATGGTGAACCCATGTAAAATATTAGTTGTATTTTATTGCAAAGTACATAATAAAACTAGGTTCCAAACATATGACCACGTACCATCGCTAATGTATTGTCTATTTCTTCACATTGTATTGAGGGCTAAGGATAAAGAGACAAAGTTTATAGTACGGTAAGCATAGTGTGACATCACTCATATCACAAAACAACTGAGAACAGACAAACATGCAATTGTAACGTTGTGTGCGCAAGTCCAGCACGAAACTAGATTACGGGTCAAGATCAAAGGAACATCACTCCTCTCTTTTAAAGCTTGTAAGGTGCAATGATACGCTAAGACAATTGTGTATAAAATTGAAAAGAGTAATAGACATTGGCTGCAAACCATGCAGTTCAAGGCACAAGTCAGAGTAAGTAGTAGTTAAAAGGCATGAGGATTAAGGACTTACAACAGCAGCTTTGACTGGTGTAGTCATGCCCTTCTTCTTGCTGGTGTGACAGTCCTTGAAGATTTCCACAACATTTGGTTCAGGTACTTTTTGGTCCTTGCGGGCTTTCCTCTGCATTTCGAACAAGTCAATATAGATCTGATAATATGGTACAATGAAAAGAGTGAAATAGTAGCTAATTACAAGAGACTCGCAGTGTGCAATATAGCTATGAGATCTTGTCGTCTGTTGGAATTTCACTTTCATACGGTTGGCCTTGTTCCTTGAACAGTTCACTTACAAGAAGATAGATTTGTGTGGCACATGCGTAAATAGGACTTCAACATGTGATCTGATCACATATATATAATGTACTAGATACTTCGGATCACATTAGTGTTTAACAAGGCCCCTCCAGTCTTCATCCGATATATTTTCCACTGGAGATGTTTGGGAAAGTTCACTGTTAGCCTTGCCTTCAAAGTGAGTTTTCCTCAAGTTATACCGATACTGTCACAGAGCAGACTTGAAAACATGGGTGCAAGCTTGTATGCTTGCATCATCTTGGCTATCCAACTTGAACCTCATCTGTTGAAAATTATGGGAGTCTCATTATCAGCAACCTAGAAAGTATGGAATAGAGCAAGACGATATTACTAGTTTCCATACATAACCATACTTACAGATAAATGGTCGAGGAAGGTGTTGAACTGGGTTTCGTCTTTGTCATTCCTGTACTAAATCCATGTTGGGAGAATATGTACATGACACCTAATGGCAACCGCTGCCTCTGATACTAACTTGGCTGACTCTGTAGCATCACATGGCCTTTTTAAACCTGCCTCAAAACGGATCTCCATTCTTCCTCCTCTAGATTTAGATAACCTATCGAGCATTATCCCTGATGTTTGTTTCCGCTTGCGCCAAGGTGCTAGTCCAACAACGAACATAGGAAGTGTTAGTGTACATCAAACCGTGAGACTACATATAAAGAAGCATGCAACTGTAACTTGACTCCAGCAACTACCTTCTTGTTGTTGAAGCTCACAAGGTTCATCTGATATTGCCAACTCGTCTTGTGTCAAGAGTGCTTGGGAAATAGTGTCAGGTGGCAAGGGAGCTTGGGAACGTGCAGCTAGCTCAGTTGACGCACGAGTAAGTCATGCAGCTGGTAGTACTATGGTAGGTGTTGCAAGAACTAGGGCTGTCTCTGCTTGTTTGGTCGCTGCTATTTGTTTCTGTTTGGATTTTTTTGCAACTCATGTAGCATGGGATGCCGTGTTTGTAGAATTTTCTGCTGGACTTTGACCTTCTATTGCACCATCAGTACCAGCAGAATCTGTAGTATTCATCCGCTTCTCATTCCCTGCCATTCTGTGTTTCTTTATCTTTCTCTGTGCCATGTTAAGTCAAGCCGACAAGAACAACGAATAACAATTTAGTTCTTTAGAACAAATTGATGCGTGATGCAGACGAACTGAACTTTGATGTTAGACAACCACATGATAGGAGGATGTAATATGTATGAAAAACGGGACGGAAGAGATAACCAGAACTATGATGTGTAAACTAAGAAGAAGACATTTCACCAAATTAGAAGCAATGCAATGGAAGGTAGAAACCATATGAAAGATGCTACAAATATCTCTGTGCCAAGTTAACAGTGTCTCATCATAAATGGCATTTAAACAAATGTGAAGCAGTACAAGAAATAAATCATATGCAAGATGCAAACAACATCACACTACCATGTTAGAGGTCTCTCATCATTAGTGCCTGTGCATATTCACAGCATTGCATATTCACAACTTATTATGTGTAAACTAAGGAGAAGGCATTTCAACAAATTAGAAGCAATGAAAGCTAGACACCATATAAAAGATGCAACGAATATCACTCTACCAAGTTAAAACTGTCTCGTCATAAGTGCCATTTCAACAAATTAGTAGTACAAGCTAGAAAAGAATGTGAGATGTAACCTATATCACACTCCGAAGTCAAACAAGTCTTATGATAAGTGATTGTTGCAGGTTACACAATAGTAGTAATTTGATGTAAGAACATGGTGTGATAGACAGATATTGTATGTTCTAGAAACAGGAACACGTGTCTTATTCAAGTATAATGTGTAAAGTAAGCAGATGGAATTCAACAAAATTAGAAGCAATACAAGCTAGACATCACACATAACATGCAACCACATAAAACAGTGGCAAGTTAGAGGGAGCACCGGTGATGCTGCACTAGGGGATACGTGCTCACCATAAACACAGCTTTGTTGAGTGCCTATGCATGTATTGTCTTGGAAATCATCTTGGGGTGTGGAGGAGTAGAAACTATAGAGGCCCTCCATTCGGAAGGAGCACCTTTATCCGCTGCCTTGCTAACTTTCTTCCGCTTTATTGATTTTGAATTGTCAAGTAAAACTGACAAGAAAAAGCAATAAAATTCTCTCTTCAGAACTCATTCATGCATGATACTGACAATCACTACTTTGATGTAAGGCAAACACATGATACCAGGATGGAATATGTACGAAAACAGGACGGCATGGCATGTTCACAACTATTTGTGTAAACCAAGCAGAAACCATTCTAGCAAATAAGAAGAATGCAAGCTAGACACCACATGAATGATGCAACCAATATGACTCTGCCAAGTTAAAAGTGTCACATCATAAATGGAATTTCAATAAATTAGAAGCAGTGCATGCTATAAATCATATGAAAGATGCAACTAATATTGCACTGCATATACTAAAGGTGTCTCGTCATGTTGATTGATGCGGGATACAAAAAAATAGTTTTATGTAAGGACATGCTTAATAGACAGATGTACTATGTACTAAATATAGGAAGGCATGTCACATTAACATGTATAATTTATAAGCTAAGCAGACTAGCACATGTAGTTTAACCAGATTGGAAGAATTACAATCTAGACACCATATGCAACATGCAACCACATATCACGCTGCCAAGTTAGAGCAAGCACCTGCGATGCTAGTGTAGGGGAAATGCTGTAATCAACTACAGAGCTACGTTCACTATCTTCATCTAGCATTTCTTTTTCTTGAGAATCATGTCGGGAGACTGACGCTGCATTCTTTAAATGAGGAGTAGTCCCCTTGCCTGCCTGCCTCGTCATAAGTGATTGATGAGGGATACACAAGAACATTAGTTTGATGTAAGAACATGGTTAATACATAGATGTACTAGTATGTACCAAAAACAGAAGGCATATCATATTCAAAGGTATAATGTGTAAGCTAAGCAGATGCAATTTAACCAAATTGGAAGCAATACAAGCTAGACATTCGGCTGGAGTGGTGAGCATGATCATCTCGGACCTGAGAGCCTGGTGGGAGGCGGCCTGCTTCGCCACCATCGGAGCTTTTTAGTTGTCTTCCAGGTGATGCCTATCTTTGATGGGCTTGTCACTGGCTCGGCCAGTGCCCTGACTAGCTATTTGTCTTCTGGTGCTCACGGGATGGTGGTTCATGTAAAAAAATATCTTTCCTTATCTTACCGACTTCGGCCTTTCGAATACAAGCTAGACACCATATGGAACATGCAACCACATATGACACTGCGAAGTTAAAGCAAGCACCTGGGATGGTGGTTCATTGCTAGCGAGGTCATCAACTCCAGAGCTACGCTCGTCTCCATCTGCTGACACTTCACCCTTTATAGCGCTGTAACGTGTCTTGCCTACCCGCAGACGAAGTTGGAGTGACTTCTCTCTTTTCTTTTTGGCTTCTCTCATGGCATCAGAGCCTGAAATACCCTTGCATAAAAACACAATAGTGAGAGTAAGGGTGAAGTGTGTGTAGAACTAGTGCACTGTAAAAGTAGCAGATAGCAGGTGGCTGAAAAATAAATGACAGGAGACATATGATAGCTCTACAACATTGCATGGCAAACAAAATTAGATTCTACTCCATATGATTTTGTAATATATGAGCACAAGAAATGCAGGTACTCCTCCAGCACAACACCACATGTGGTCATATCTAAGATAACAGTCGACTGAAAATAAATAGGTCAGTCAATTTTTTTAATGAACCGTCCGATCTATAAGGAACAGGCAAATGGCCTTCGTCTACCTCCCGTCAGTCACTGTTGATGATCTTTCTTGAACCGCCAGCGACCACCGGCCCAGACCCCTGCCTCCGCCGCCCCGCCCTCCCATCGAACTCACACCACCGCGGTGCTTGGCAGCGCCCCAGGTCATCCCTTTAATCCCGACCGACCTCCAGATCGGGCGCCAGTAGCTCTAGGCCGCACACGCCTCTAAGATAAACACCAAGGCGCTGTTTCCTCGTCGTAATAGGCGTACTAGCGCCTGTTACGCTAGGGAATGCTTCCGTTAATTGGGAATCAACTGGCCAGAAATTGAAATTTAGGGGGGCGACGGACCTCTAGCTAAGGTGAAATAGTATATGAGGAGAAACCTTGTGCATCGCGAGTTACTAGGAACATCTAGTATCAAGAAGGAGCGGTCAACTAGTGTCTTCTGTGGGATGAATACCGTGCAAGTAGAGACATAAGATTTGCATGAATAAGGGAAGAGGAGTACCTTTTTCGGTTGCCGGTGTGGTCACCTCCACATGTCGCGCCAATCTTCTTATTTTTACCGGGGAAACCGTTGTTCTGGAGGGTGCAGGCTTGGACGAACCCATGGCCAAATTGTTGATTGTGTTACCGTGGCCGTATGACGGCGGAGGGGATGCAGGTCTGAGGCAGCGAAGGACGGCGTAGCAGGAACAACTCCGGTGCGGTGGATGGTGGTGAAGTTGGAGCGGCAGCGGTGAGGCGCAGGCGGCGTGGTTGAACTGGCTCGGGTATGGACGGCTCGGCCACGGCTTCAACTACTAGCCGTGGAGGGCGTTGCGGTTGAGGTTGCGGTGGACGACGACGTCGGGGTATCGGCTCCGGCGTTATGGAGGAGGGCGGCGGTTGATGGGTGGGATGGGGTGGCAGACGGAGGACGCCGGAGTTTCGCGGCTAGTGGAGAGGTAGTTTTGGCACCCACGGAGTATGAATGGGGAATCAGACGGGTGGGGGGAACCATGTTTCGGTCTAGGACGCGCTTGTTTTTGGCTTTTTTGAACAGAAGATGGGACGCGCTTGTTTGAAATTTGGGGAAAGTACAAACTTTGCCCCCTCTTAAATTTTGGACCTACTGCGGGTCGGGGGTAGGATGGTAATCCCAGGTGTCCCAAATAGTGGGCGGGAGCGATTTCGGCCGCGCGCATGTGTGCTTAGGCGGCCATTGTGTATGAATGTTTTTCGGATGCGGTTGCATGGCGTCTAGATGAAGCTACAAACCTACCCCATTTTAGACCTTTGGACGTCGGGCCGGTAGGTTTCACGGGTCGGAGTTATTAGAAAAGTAATTTCCTTGTACTACCAAACATTGGTCTCACGCAGTTTCGGGCGAGTAGAGGCTCTTTTGGCGCTTTGTTCGAAATTTTGAAACACAAGCATTCACGTATAGAGTACTCTTGAACTATGAGGATTGACCTAAATAGACAACGTTATATTTGACCTTGTATGTTTGAAAACCTCATTAAATTATCCGCTTCTTTTTGAAATTTTGATACTTGAAAATCCTATAACTACGATTATTTTGGAATGGAGGTGCTAAATTTGAATATATTTTGTACACGACTACATATGCTATTATGTACAAAATCAGAGCAAAGATTGGTGCCCCCATAATTTAGGTATGGTTTACAAATGCCATGATATCATATTCAAATAATTGAATGGACTTCATGTTGAATTCTATTTTTTTAAACCACCTTAAGTTGAATTCAAATGTATGCTAGTTCATAGGTAGCTATTTATAATGTCCATTGTGTAACTTTCGTATATATAATGTGATTTACACACACAACATGAACTATACTCACATTTATATTCGATTGCTAAAGCGATGCATTATATGGAGTTCAAAATACTAACTATGTGGATCAATTGTGTCGAATAATAACATAGACATGCTCAAATTAGATAGAATCTAGATGTTCGATGGATCAATGACCGCTCCTTACGCGAATTGCAAATATCATGATCCCATCCTAATTTTTGGATACAATTTATATCATTAATCAATGTGTAGAGCAGTCTTTTACGTGTAGTTTCACTCTCCATCGGTGGTCTCTCACACATGCTCACACACTCTCTCCCGAGGTGTCTTTCTCGCACACATGCTCTAGATATAACCCTCCCTCCCTCTCGTAACCATTTACAACTGTTTCCACTAACCTTTATCACACGCACTCTTCCTCTCGCAAACATACACACACAATCCTCATCGACCCTTTCTATATACCTGGACCTGCCTACGTGTCTCATGTACGCACATTATCTTTATGCCTGTCTCTCACGCATTGTCTCACACCTCTCTTCCTAATCGACGAGTATGATTCTAGCAGAGCATTCTGTAGGATGCCCCTTAAAGTTAGGTTGGATGAATAGTAATATCAGAGATAAAGGGGTTACCTTAGTCCGAGAACCTAGGGTTACAAATCCTAGCCGGCTTTGTCAGTGGACACATAGTCCTTCACAATTCTGCTATCTTTGTCTTGTACAACTAGTCATCCCTGGGTCTTCCTAAATGTGTCATGGGCCGACCAATGTGGCGCAGGACGGAACCGAACGAAGGGCCTCACCTCGACCCACCGGACCTAACGCGGTGACACACCCTGCCCCCACGTCTCATTATCTTCTCACACCCACACATACCAACACAAACACCACACACATAGAAAATTTCTCCTGGTGCGTCTATTCCCTCCCCCCTTGCATATACACACTCAAGGGAATGGAATCTCTTGTCATGACGTCATATTCCTCTCTCTCTCTCTCTAGACCACTCTCATTTCTCATGCTATCTCTCCCACGCCCCCCCGTCAGCCCCTCTATCCATGCCTCTCTCGAATACGTAATACACACACATACCTCTCTAGGCCCCGCCAAATGCATCAACTACACATTCACACATGTTACATCACATACCCCATTGATCTGAAAAGCCCTCTCTTCACGTTTATTTCGCATACAACATTCCTTTTGAATAAAGTGTGGCCAAAAAATTATTTTAGAGTTTCTACATATATACAACATTACAAAGTTATATGGAGGAGTACGAACGCTAATTTGCATTGCATGGTGCCCATAATGATATTTATTCCGCACTATGAATTTGTATATTTTTATACTATATACAAAGTTAGTCATAATAAAGAGAAACGAAGAGCATCTCTCTCTCTCTCCATCGCATACCCCCCTGTACGCGCCTTTCACATATGCACACAAAATTATCTCCAGGTCCTCTAAAAGTAAGCCCCCAGAAAATTCATGCATGTTTCATCTTCCTCTCGTGATATATGCAATGGCGATCATTGTATTTGAAGCGAAAGCACGATATGTACATTGGACTTCAGATTCCACTCATTACGGTCACCATTTACATTTAGTGGTTATTATACAGTCACGGGCTCACCGTACAACTCTGTATTTGCTCATGACATGACTAGTTCACCAGTTAAACGCTCCACGTGGCACCTCTACTGTTGCATCACATTATCTCACTACCATCGTGCCCACCTGTCGACTTGTATCTACTCTACATCTACATTCTTATAAAAAAACAGAGTTGGTGATGATGGTGTGCCTGCCATCCTGCAATATAGGCTGTCTGATTTATATCTGACGGATAGGAAAGAAACTATGGCAATTTTGCAAAAAGGTACCCACACACCTCTCCACATTTGCAAATAAGGCCTTCCCTCGTTCATCCTTTTCTCTCACAAGATAAACAAGTCATACAAATGCATCTCGATGTTACGTGCAACGCACGGGCATCTTGCTAGTAAGAATGAAAACAAACGACAAAAAATATATTTGGACGGTGGTTCGAAGTCATGACCGCGGGCACAGCGGACAAGGTGGCCTTGTATTGGTATGCTGAGCTGTCTATTTTAACACACAGGAGCTGGTGTGGTGATTATACACACACACACGCATGCACACAAACTGCATCCACGCAACACTCACACAAACACATGCACCCACGCACGCACGCAACACTCACACGTACACATGCAGCCATGCACGCACGCAACACTCACACGCACACACACACGCATGCATGCACACACCAGTACACCACACGACCAACACACACTCTCACGCTCAAGTGATCAACCTACATGTGCATGTGCACACATCATGCCCTGATAGACACATACACAACCAGGTGATTCCCGCGCACGGGTTGGAGCCTTATCGCGCCTGCGTAAATTTGTGTTTATCTGACCTCTTGCCTATGCGAACTGACAGGTGGGACCCACAAGGAATGTGGTTAATTTAACTAGTCAACATGGCGCCATGCAGACTATTTGGCTGGTCAACAGAGTGCAATCCGATGCTGAACTGTGAGCAAGTGACCGTATAATCACCGCAAAACGTATATAGTGACCGTAATCAGCTTATTCTGAAGTTCGGTGACCGTATTACGCTTTTCGCTCGATAGGCCCCCCCAAAACTACATCTCTACACGTTCTCGCATGTTACATCTAACAACTATGCAATACAGCACTACTACTACACTCTAACACAATAAATCATATGTGTTTTTAGTTTTACTAGATATCATATTGTTACTTATAATTATTCGGTTTGCATACATTAAAATTGCCTTTGAAATGTATGGCCAGTATCATCTACCGCGCGGGAAAAATCCTGACCTTTCCTCTTTAATCGGGTTTGTATCGATGGATCGTGCGAAATAGCAAAACTATAGTACTATATAGTACAAGTGATAGTTCACTGGGCCATCGTGTCGTCTACTCCTCCGTCGTAAGAGTGGAGCGCTCGCTTTCATAAATCTTCTAGTCCCTTTCGTCGACATGTGGGACATCAAGCTACCAGGTCCACGTGCCATACCAGAATACAGTGTAGAGTAACCGTGGTGAAGCACCTCAGTCATGGCGCCAGTGTAGTAATGAGCAATGAGGCGTCAAATCAGAAAGCTGCACCTTTCCCGCAGTTAAGGTGGAGGGACGAAGCAACCATCATTTCACTAGTTGCTGAATCCACTGCTCCCTCATCTTCTTCAACTTAACCACGTGTTGCTTCTGCCGTTGTTCTGCCTCATGTGGGACGCGGATCGGCTTGGTAAAGCACTGACACGTGGGACCGCATGTTAGCAAACCTCTAGGACAACGTCCTTCGAAAATAAGAAGCCTAATCCTAGACTTACAAAGGGCTACGTAGCTGCTACATATACTTTTCATCTAATCTATATATGCCCCCTTGATTTTCAGGTGGGGTGGGCCTAATCCTCTCCTTTAATCCAATCAAATAGTCCCACATCACATCAGTTTGTAACTTTACATAAACCATTACATGGATGTAGCATTGCTCAAATAAGAAACCTCCCCCGCTATCCGCGCGGTAAAATCACCTCCTTTTTACTAATCTTGATTCTATAATTTTTTAGATCAATATAATTGAGATTTGTATAGATAGCACACAAGAGCAAAACAAGTGGTACGGTGTGACACCGCAAGACCAGAGCTTCAGATGCCTTCCAGGGTTTCCGGGTTTCGTTGTGTGATTTGTTTCATCTGTTGCATTCATCTTTGCATCTTGTGCATTGCATCATGTCATCATGCCATCATGTCATTTCTTTTTCTTAACTCAACTAAATAAATGGCATGGATCTTGGATCCATTTAAACCGAGGGAATTCACATGGGGATTCTCTTTAAAACATATCCTCCCAATAGTAGGGAGCTATATTAAACATTTCATTAATGTGGAATTACCTTGACACACTTGCCATTTATTCTTTCGTCATTTTCCGGAGCTCCACCAAAAATCCGAATATTTTTGGACTCTTCATTACCTTGAACTTCTTCAAACCATTTGAATTAAATTCAAATGGATTTGAATTTAGATATCTCAATCATGGCCTTTTCTATTTTCCCGGAACTAGCACATTTTTGTGAGTCCGGGAAAATTATTTGCGTGTACAACTTCTTCCCCTAACCCCTCTTTCTTTTCTTTCTTAATCCCTGTTTTTTTCTTTTCTTTTAGTAGTGGGAGAGAGCCCAGTCTCTCAGGCCTGCCAGGCCTGCCCTTTTGCCTTAAGGCCCAGCTAGCCCCTCCTCTCTACTGGGCCTCCCTAGGCCCACTCTCGCACCGGCCTCCAAGGCCCAACCTTCTTCCGAGGCCAGCCCGCACGCCCCCGTAACCCTAGCCTCGACCGAACCGTCACTCTCTCCCTCACCTTTGCTCTCTTGTGGCGCCCGAGCCTCTGGCTCGATCTCCTCCTCCCTCAGCGCCATCTCTCCCTCGATCCCATCTCTCTCTCTCTCTCATGACCAGCGCTGGCCTCGTCCCCTCCCTCAAGCACGTCATCGCCTCCCTCCTTCCTCTCCTGCAGCGCCCCCACCACCTAGGCCGAAGCTCCCGCTGCTGCGCCTTGGACAGGAGGTCCCCCATGGAGGTCGCCCCTTGCCTCGTCCTCTGCCATGGCTATAGCAGCATGCCGTGAGTTGCCGCCATGCTACTTCGGCGTTCGGCCGCCGTCGACGACCACCACCTTGCCACCGCATGAGGCCCGCGAAGGCGCCGCCCTGCCGCTGAGCACGAGCGCTGCTCCTCTGCTCCGTTCAGCTGCCTATGGTCCTGCTTCTCCTCGCTGAGGCCATGGATGCCCGCGGCCCCATCGTCTTGCACCTCCACACGATGTTCGCACACGCCGACCTTCGCTGCTTCCACGCCCTTTCTTCGCCTAGGCAGAGCCGCGAGCCAGCGCCAAGACCCGCCTCGCCCGTTGGCTTATTCAACCGTCTGCGTGGGCCCCGCGTCGCCTTTGCCAGCCCCGTGCTGCTGCTTGCATCCGCCAAGTTCGATTACGTTTTGCTGCCCCAATCAAGATCGCCAAGTACGGGATGACCCGCGAAGCCCCCTGGACGCCATGTACCACAACCGATGCATTCCGTTTCATCTCTGTCGAGACCAAGAGGACGCCAAGTACCAGGAGGACGACGACCCGTCAAGTTCATCTACGTGTGTGTATCGAACGAAACGCCAAGTACCACTATCACCGAGTACGACTACTGCCACGATGATACAGAACAAGTACTGTGGACCCTCAAAGCCTCCATGGACGTCAAGTCCCTCGTCGTGATCCCAAACATCTACGGAAAATTGTGCAACTAAGAACGTGAACGACTACCACCGCCAAGATATCGAGTACCTCTACCGTCGTCATGTACCCCTACTTCCACTACGAACGTCTCGAGAACGTCTACTTCCTCTACTTGGCACCGAACGAGAACCGTCCCGTTTGCACGCTTCGAAGGTATAACCTCGAGACGACGTCCGTGAACGAATGCTTGCGATGTTTGAGATGCTCGTGTTTGCACCCTGTTCAAATTGTCACTCGTTTCCTTGTCGCCAACTCGTGGGACACCCAGAATCCGGGAGCGCCCCAACATCTTTTGCACGCATCCGCACACTTCTCCTTTGCATCGGTATCTCAATCGAGTTACCGGAACCGGAACGCTGCCGTGGCACCATTTTCGTTATCGTTCCCGTGGCACCCCTTTCCTTTCCACCATGGTGACAAATGCTTCATAATGCTCTTGTCAATTTTTAATAAAAATTGCATAAACTTGCACATGTCATTCGCATCATGATAATAACATTTAAAAGTTTTAAAATTGTTGTTGCACCAATTTGATAAATGCATATGGGGATTTACCGAAATTGTTGTTTGTTGTTCCGGCCTCATTTAAACTTGCCTAAATTTGTAGTTTTCATATGCTTCACCTCTTGCCATGCTTAAGAACATTTAATATTGTTGGGTACATAAACGAGAGAGAACTAAATAATTGAAGTGGTGTTCCGTCAATATGCAACTCGTTGCATATTCAGCTCCACTTAACTTGTAGTTTTGTTTGTGCCCTTTGCCATGCCATGCATATTTAAACCGGACATGCATCATACTTGGTTGTGCATCATGCCATGCTTATGTGGTGGTTGTTTACTATGTGTTTTGCTTGTTTCCGGTGTTGCTTTTTCGGGCTAGTTCCAATAACGTCGTGTTTGTGAGGATCCATTCGACTATGTTTGTTTGTTCTTCTTCATGGACTCGTTCTTCTTCCTTGCGGGATCTCAGGCAAGATGACCATACCCTCTAAATCACTTCTATCTTTGCTTGCTAGTTGCTCGCTCTATTGCTATGCCTATGCTGCGATAACTACCACTTGCTATATCATGCCTCCCATGTTGCTAAGCCAAGCCTCTAACCCACCTTGTCCTAGCAAACTGTTGTTTGGCTATGTTACCGCTTTGCTCAGCCCCTCTTATACCGTTGTCAGTTGCAGGTGAAGATTGGAGTTTGTTCCTTGTTGGAACATGGATATTTTGTTGGGATATCACAATATCTCTTATTTAATTAATGCATCTATATACTTGGTAAAGGGTGGAAGGCTCGGCCTTATGCCTGGTGTTTTGTTCCACTCTTGCTGCCCTAGTTTCCGTCATATCGGTGTTATGTTCCCTGATTTTGCGTTCCTTACACGGTTGGGTTATAATGGGAACCCCTTGACAGTTCGCTTTGAATAAAACTCCTCTAGCAATGCCCAACCTTAGTTTTACCATTTGCAATAACAACCTACCACCTTCCCTTGGGTTCTGCAGACTCAAGGGTCATCTTTATTTAACCCCCCTGGGCCAGTGCTTCTCTAAGTGTTGGTCCGAAACGGGAAGCCTGCGGAGCTACCTCGGGGAAACCTGAGGGTTGGTTTTACTCGTAGCTTGACCTATCCGGTGTTGCCCTGAGAATGAGATATGTGCGGGATTGTCGGCGCATCAGGCAGCTTTGCTGGTTTAGTTTTACCATTGTCGAAATGTCTTGTAACCGGGATTCCAAGTCTGATCGGGTTGTCTTGGGAGAAGGAATATCCTTCGTTGACCATGAGAGCTTGTGATGGGCTAAGTTGGGACACCCATGCAGGGATTTGAACTTTCGAAAGCTGTGCCCGTGGTTATGGGCAGATGGGAATTTGTCAATGTCCGGTTGTAGAAAACCTGAAACTTAACTTAATTAAAATGCATCAACCGCATGTGTAGCCATGATGGTCTCTTCTCGGTGCAGTCCGAGAAGTGAACACGGTGTTAGAGTTATGCTTGAACGTAAGTAGTCTAGGATCATTTCTTGATCATAGATTCTCGAACATGCTTTGCCTTCTCTTCTCTCTCTCATTTGCGTAAGTTAGCCACCATATATTCTAGTGCTTGCTGCAACTCCACCTCACATACCTTTCCCTACCTATAAGCTTAAATAGTCTTGATCGTGAGGGTGTGAGATTGCTGAGTCCCCGTAACTCACAAATTACTTCCAAACCCAGTTTGAAGGTGCCGATGATACCGTGCAGGTGACGCAACTGAGCTCAAGGAGGAGCTCGATGAAGATCGTATTCGTTATGTTGTTCCATTTCCAGTTGATCAGTAGTGGAGCCCTGTTGGGACGATCGGGGATCTGTGTAGCATTTGGGGTAGTCTTCTTGTATTTTGGTTCCGTAGTCGGACCTTGATTTTATCTGGATGTTGTAGTGCTTTATTCATGTAATATGTGTAGTGGCGATTGTAAGCCAACTATGTATCTCCTTTCTTATTCATTACACGGGTTGTGTGAACATTACCTCACTTGCGACATTGCTTTCAATGCGGTTACGCCTCTAAGTCGTGCTTCGACACGTGGGAGATATAGCCGCATCGAGGGCGTTACAAGTTGGTAATCAGAGCCTTCCCCGACTTAGGAGCGCCCTGCTTGATCGAATCACTAACGTTGTCGAGTCTAGAAAAATTGTTTTGAGTCTGATAGGATTATATATATCGGAGAGTAGGATTCTTTTTACTCCTCAGTCCCTTCGTCGCTCTGGTGAGGCATCCTGACGTAGAGTTTTGACTCTTCTCTTCGCAAATTTCACTAAAAAAAATTAGGATCACGCGGGTATCTTGGAATTGTTCCGATGGTTTTGTGACGAGAACATTGTTCTTGGTGACTCCTGACACTTAGGGGTTGTGGTAGTGTCCCGGGGAGTTGAGCTCCGAGGTGTTCTCGTCATAATTTTATCGTTGCAGTACTGGAATACCTGAGTTTCGCCGACATCGAAAATCTCTTTTATGCAGTTGTTGGTGAGATAACCTCGACGCCACCAAGTACTGGGGCGGGAGTTCGGGAGTATTGCCATAACTCGTATAACGGATGCTTTTCGAAGGTTGAGGTAAATGATTTCCGAAGGTTTCTTGGTTATGTGTTAAAGGATGGATACATCTGGATGTAGGTATTGTTAGTTTGGGTGAGATATTATGCTTCCCCTGTATCCCCAACACCTGATTGCATAACCGGAAAGTTTCAGGAGTTTATAATTGGGAATTCAAGTAGCTCCTAGGATATCTTTCCGACATATGTATGATATGATGGGGTTCGACGTTGATACGTCTCCGTCGTATCTATAATTTTTGATTGTTCCATGCCAATATTATTCGACTTTCATATACTTATTGGAAACTTTTTATATTATTTTTGGGACTAACATATTGATCCAGTGCCCAGTGCCAGTTCCTGTCTGTTGCATGTTTTTGGTTTCGCAGAGTATCCGTATCAAACGGAGTCCAAACGGGATAAAAACGGATGGAGCTTATTTTTGGAAAATATGGAAAATTCGGAAGGAAAATCAACGCGAACCAGTGCCCGAGGTGGTCACGAGGCAGGGGGGCACCCCTCCCCTTAGGGCGCGCCCCTACCCTCGTGAGCCCACTATAAGGTAGTTGACGCTCTTCTTTTGCCGCAAGAAAGCTAATATTCGGAAACGGTGAAGGTTTCAGGCCAATCGTAGTTACGGATCTCCATATATATACGAAACGGTGAAACAGAGTCAGATCAGAACGCAGAACAAGAGAGAAACAGAGAGATAGATCCAATCTCGGAGGGGCTCTCGCCCCTCCCATGCCATGGAGGCCAAGGACCAGAGGGGAAACCCTTCTCCCATCTAGGGAGGAGGTCAAGGAAGAAGAGGAAGAAGGGGGCCCCTCTCCCCCTCTCCTCCGGTGGCGCCGGAACGCCGCCGTGGCCATCATCATCATCACCGCAATCTTCACCAACACCTCCGCCATCTTCACCAACATCTCCATCACCTTCCCCCATCTATCTACAGCGGTCCACTCTCCCGCAACCCAGTGTACCCTCTACCTGAACATGGTGCTTTATGCTTCATATTATTATCCAATGATGTGTTGCCATCCTATGATGTCTGAGTCGATTTTCGTTGTCCTATCGGTGGTTGCTAAATTGCTATGATTGATTTAATTTGCTTGTGGTTATGTTGCTGTCCTTTGGTGCCCATCATATGAGCGCACGCGTGGATCACACCATAGGGTTAGTTGTATGTTGATAGGACTATGTATTGGAGGGCAAGAGTAACAGAAGCTTCAACTTAGCATAGAAATTAATGCATACGGGATTGAACGGGGACCATATATCTTAATGCTATGTTTGGGATTTACCTTAATGAACATTAGTATTTGCGGATGCTTGCCAATAGTTCCAACCATAAGTGCATAGAATTCCAAGTCAGGGATGACATGCAAGCAGTGGCCTCTCCCACATAATACTTGCTATCGGTCTAGTAAAGTAGTCAATTTCTTAATGGGCAATTTCGCAACTCCTACCACCACTTTTCCACACTCGCTATATTTACTTTATTTGCTTCTTTACCTTAACAGCCCCTAGTTTTATTTTCGTGCTCTTTACTTTCTTGCAAGCCTTTCCGAAAACACGTACAAAGTACTTCTAGTTTCATACTTGTTCTAGGTAAAGCGAACGTCAAGCGTGCGTAGAGTTGTATCGGTGGTCGATAGAACTTGAGGGAATATTTGTTCTACCTTTAGCTCCTCGTTGGGTTCGACACTCTTACTTATTGAAAACTGTTGCGATCCCCTATACTTGTGGGTTATCAAGACCTTTTTCTGGCGCCGTTGTCGGAGAGCAATAGCGTGGGCTGAATATTCTCGTGTGTGCTGGTTATGTGAAAGATATTATGTACTACTTTAATAATCCTGAGAAAACCCCATTCAATTATGTAATGGGAGTAACGTTGGATCAACGTGAATACTTTAGGGATTATCGCTTGACACAAAAAGGGAAACTATTATGGGATCAAATTTATATATTGAAGTGGTATGCTAGACAACTATGCTCGGAATATGATTATACTTGTTGCTCTAGGATGAATTCTCCACACCTCCCCTTTTCATGCAGATTTAATGATAATGAAACCTTGGCTTCTTATGCTAGAAGTATATATGATTACTATGATGTGGAACAAATAGAAGAATTTGTTGCTTTTATGGGTGCTTATGAAATTGAATCTATGTTTAAGGAGTTTGATGATATTGATGATGCTTGTTATAGATCTGAATATTTAGCTATCCTCAAATATTGCTATGAGAATTATGAATACAATTATGAAATTAATGCACTTATTAATAAAGTCTCCGCTGTCCAAGAAGAGACTAATATTTTGCTGGAGTCTATGGAATAAGAAGTTGATGATATTGTGAGCTCATTGGATGAAAAAGATGAGGAGGAGAGCGAAGGACAAAAGGAGGAGGAGCGGATTGATCACCCGTGCCCACCTTCTAATGAGAGTAACTCTTCAACTCATACATTGTTTAATTCCCCTTCATGCTTACCGAAGGATGATTGCTATGATGACTGTTATGATCCCATTGATTCTCTTGAAATATCCCTTTTTGATGATCCTTGCTATGCTTGTGGCCAAGATGCCAATATGAATTATGCTTATGGAGATGAACTTGCTATAGTTCCTTATGTTAAACATGAAATTGTTGCTATTGCACCCACACATGAAAGTCCAATTATCTTTTTGAATTCTCCCGACTACACTATATCGGAGAAGTTTGCCCTTATTAAGGATTACATTGATGGGTTGCGTTTTACCATTACACATGATGATTTTGATAGATATAATATGCATGTGCTTGCTGCTCCTACTTGCAATTATTATGAGAGAGGAACTATATCTCCACCTCTCTATGTTTCCAACATGGTAAAATTGCAAGAAACTGTTTATACTAAGCATTGGCCTTTACTAGGTGTGCATGAATTGTTCTTTTATGACATGTCAATGCATAGGAAGAGATTTAGACTTCGTCATTGCTTTATATATGTTTATTTGTGCTCACTACTAAATTACAAATCATTGTTAATTAAAATTGGCTTTGATATACCTTGGGATCCGGGTGGATTCACTACTTGAGCACTATATGCCTAGCTTAATGGCTTTAAAGAAAGCGCTGCCAGGGAGACAACCCGAAAGTTTTAGAGAGTCATTTATTTCTATTGAGTTCTTCCATATAGTTTAAAAACAACAAAAATAAATAGGGGAACCCAAAACTTTTTCAAAAAGGAAAGTGAAAGTGAGAGAGACAAGCATTGTTGAAGTGGGAGAGCTCCTTGAACTTTGTTCATGCTCACAACAACTTTGTGAATCTTGATTACAGAAACTTTTCAACAAAAATAATTATCCCCTTGTACAATTCCATTGTTTTATAAAAATAATGTGCCAAGGTTTGCCTTTAGGATGTTTACATTTGCTTGATGGTTTGTACGGTGCAGGACAGAAACTTTGGCTGTAGTGCGCGATTTTACATTTTTAGCTGGAACGTCGAATGGTTCTGATTCTTTTTGCATTGTCTTGCTGTACAAATTTTGTATTTTTCCTAATTTTGGTAGAATTATTTAAGTATCAGAAGTATGGTGAATGTTCAAATTATTACAGATTGTTCTGTTTTAGACAGATTCTGTTTTTGATGCATAGTTTGCTTGTTTTGATGAAACTATCGATTCATATCAGTGGATTAAGCCATGAAAAAGTTATATTACAGTAGACACAATGCAAAAACAAAATATGAATTGGTTTGCAACAGTACTTAGAGTAGTGATTTACTTTATTATACTAACGGATCTTACCGAGTTTTCTGTTGAAGTTTTGTGTGGATGAAGTGTTCGATGATTGAGAAGGTTTCGATGTGAGAAGAAGGAAGAGAGGCAAGAGCTCAAGCTTGGGGATGCCTGAGGCACCCCAAGAAAATATTCAAGGAGACTCAAGCGTCTAAGCTTGGGGATGCTGGGGAGGCATCCCCTCTTTCTTCAACAAATATCGGTATGTTTTCGGATTCGTTTCATTCATGCGATATGTGCAATCTTGGAGCGTCTTTTGCATTTAGGTTTTTATTTTTCTTTTTATGCACCATGTTGGTATAAGATAGTCCTTTGTTGATTTCTATAATGCTCTTTGCACTTCACTTATATTTTTTGAGTATGGCTTTATAGAATGCTTCATGTGCTTCACTTATATCATTTGAAGTTTGGATTGCCTGTTTCTCTTTACTTAGACAACCGCCATTTGCAGAATGCTCTTTTGCTTCACTTATATTTGTTAGAACGTGGGCATATCTTTTGTAGAAAGAATTAAACTCTCTTGCTTCACTTATATCTATTTAGAGAGATGATAGGAACTGGTCATTCACATGGTTAGTCATAAAATCCTACATAAACTTGTGGATCGCTGAATATGATATGTTTGATTCCTTGCAATAGTTTTGCGATATAAAGATGGTGATATTAGAGTCATGCTAGTGGGTAGTTGTGTATTGTATAAATACTTGTGTTGAAGTTTGTGATTCCCATAGCATGCACGTATGGTGAACCGTTATGTGATGAAGTCAGAGCATGATTTATTTATTGATTGTCTTCCTTATGAGTGGCGGTCGGGGACGAGCGATGGTATTTTCCTACCAATCTATCCCCCTATGAGCATGCGCGTAGTACTTTGTTTCGATAACTAATAGATTTTTGCAATAAGTGTGTGAGTTCTTTATGACTAATGTTGAGTCCATGGATTATACGCACTCTCACCCTTCCACCATTGCTAGCCTCTCTAGTATCGCGCAACTTTCACCGGTACCATAAACCCACCATATACCTTCCTCAAAACAGCCACCATACCTACCTATCATGGCATTTCCATAGCCATTCCGAGATATATTGCCATGCAACTTTCATCATCATCATATACATGACTTGAGCATTCATTGTCATATTGCTTTGCATGATCGTAAGATAGCTAGCATGATGTTTTCATGGCTTGTCCGTTTTTTGATGTCATTGCTATGCTAGATCATTGCACATCCCGGTACACCGCCGGAGGCAATCATATATAGAGTCATATCTTTGTTCTAATATCGAGTTGTAATATTGAGTTGTAAGTAAATAAAAGTGTGATGATCATCATTATTAGAGCATTACCCCAGTGAGGAGAGGATGATGGAGACTATGATTCCCCCATAGAGTCGGGATGAGACTCCGGACTTTACAAAAAAAAGGGGCCAAAGAAGACCAAAAAAAGAGGCCAAAGAAGCCCACCAAAAAAATAAAAAAAAGAAGAAGAGAAAATAAAAAAAATTGAGAGAAATAGAGAGAAGGGGCACTGCTACTATCCTTTTTCCACACTTGTGCTTCAAAGTAGCACCATCTTCTTCATATAGAGAGTCTCTTGCGTTATCACTTGCATATACTAGTGGGAATTTTCATTATACAACTTGGCTTGTATATTCCGATGATGGGCTTCCTCAAATGCCCGAGGTCTTCATGAGCAAGCAAGTTGGATGCACACCCACTTAGTTTCAGTTAGAGCTTTCATACACTTATAGCTCTAGTGCATCTGTTGCATGGCAATCCCTACTCACTCACATTGATATCTATTGATGGGCATCTCCATAGCCCGTTCATACGCCTAGTTGATGAGAGACTATCTTCTCCTTTTTCTCTCCTCCACCATCATATTCTATTCCACTTATAGTGCTATGTCCATGGCTCACGCTCATGTATTGCGTGAAAGTTGAAAAGGTTTGAGAACATCAAAAGTATGAAACAATTGCTTGGCTTGTCATCGGGGTTGTGCATGATGTGAATATTTTGTGTGGTTAAGATGGAGCATAGCCAGACTATATGATTTTGTAGGGATAAATTTCTTTGGCCATGTTATTTTGAAAAGAGATGATTGCTTTATTAGTATGCTTGAAGTATTATTGTCTTAATGTCAAAGGATAGACTATTGCTTTGAATCACTCATGTCTTAATATTCATGCCATGATTAGACATATGATCAAGATTATGCTAGGCAGCATTCCACATCAAAAATTATCTTTTTTATCATTTACCTATTCGAGGACGAGCAGGAATTAAGCTTGGGGATGCTGATACGTCTCCGTCATATCTATAATTTTTGATTTTTCCATGCCAATATTATTCGACTTTCATATACTTATTGGCAACTTTTTATATTATTTTTGGGACTAACATATTGATCCAGTGCCCAGTGCCAGTTCCTGTCTATTGCATGTTTTTGGTTTCGCAGAATATCCATATCAAACGGAGTCCAAACGGGATAAAAACGGAAGGAGCTTATTTTTGGAAAATATGGAAAATTTGGAAGGAAAATCAACGCGAACCAATGCCCGAGGTGGTCACGAGGCAGGGGGCGCCCCCCCCCTTAGGGCGCGCCCCTACCCTCATGAGCCCACCATAAGGCAGTTGACTCTCTTCTTTTGCCGCAAGAAAGCTAATATTCGGAAAAAACCACGGTGAAGGTTTCAGGCCAATCGGAGTTACGGATCTCCATATATATACGAAACGGTGAAACAGAGCCAGATCAGAACGCAGAACAAGAGAGAAACAGAGAGATAGATCCAATCTCGGAGGGGCTCTTGCCCCTCCCATGACATGGAGGCCAAGGACCAGAGGGGAAACCCTTCTCCCATCTAGGGAGGAGGTCAAGGAAGAAGAGGAAGAAGGGGGCCCCTCTCCCCCTCTCCTCCGGTGGCGCTGGAACACCGCCGTGGCCATCATCATCACTGCGATCTTCACCAACACCTCCGCCATCTTCACCAACATCTCCATCACCTTCCCACCTCTATCTACAGCGGTCCACTCTCCCGCAACCCACTGTACCCTCTACTTGAACATGGTGCTTTATGATTCATATTATTATCCAATGATGTGTTGCCATCCTATGATGTCTGAGTAGATTTTCGTTGTCCTATCGGTGGTTGATGAATTGCTATGATTGATTTAATTTGCTCGTGGTTATGTTGCTATCCTTTGGTGCCCATCATATGAGCACGCGCGTGGATCACACCATAGGGTTAGTTGTATGTTGATAGGACTATGTATTGGAGGGAAAGAGTGACAGAAGCTTCAACCTAGCATAGAAATTGATGCATACGGGATTGAAGGGGGACCAATATATCTTAATGCTATGGTTGGGTTTTACCTTAATGAACATTAGTAGTTGCGGATGCTTGCTAATAGTTCCAATCATAAGTGCATAGAATTCCAAGTCAGGGATGACATGCTATCAGTGGCCTCTCCCACATAATACTTGCTATCGGTCTAGTAAAGTAGTCAATTGCTTAAGGGCCAATTTGGCAACACCTACCACCACTTTTCCACACTCGCTATATTTACTTTAGTTGTTTCTTTACCATAACAGCCCCTAGTTTTATTTTTGTGCTCTTTACTTTCTTGCAAGCCTTTCCGAAAACACCTACAAAGTACTTCTAGTTTCATACTTGTTCTAGGTAAAGCGAACGTCAAGCGTGCATAGAGTTGTATCGGTGGTCGATAGAACTTGAGGGGATATTTGTTCTAACTTTAGCTCCTCGTTGGGTTCGACACTCTTACTTATTGAAAACTGTTGCGATCCCCTATACTTGTGGGTTATCAGACGTCTAGTGGTCCGCCTATCCATGGTTGGTTTTACAGTGGTCTCATTGTGTCTTAAAGAGTCCTTGGCTATGCTGACTTGGGGACGCTTCGTATGTCATGTGCACTGCGCTGCACATGATGGTGTTGTACGATCGAGCCTGTGTAGGCCCCACCACGAAAACTTCGGACGAAATCTCTATCATATGTTTGTTCCGGCTTATTCTGCAAGCCAATCCTTTGTTTTGTTTTGAGTTGTGGTATTCGAGTTGCTTCGAAGACAAATGTTTATTCCATACCTTTTCCAAGCGGTGTTCTCATACTTCTATGTGAATACCAATCCTTCTTGATAATCGAGATTGTTATGTCAATTCTTTCCAACCGGCGTATTTTCTCTTCAAGTGGATCCGATCATTTGAACATCCGCAAGATCAATTATCAGTTCTTCTCAATGGTGCTCATTTTATCTGTCCCAAGTTGCCTTTGTTTTTCCCACCCACCCACCCTTTTTCTTCAAGGGCTCAGATTTATCAATCAAGTATCCTTTTTATTGATGGAAGTCTCTCCATTCTTTTCCGTCAATGTTCTTATCCATTGATTCTCAGGAAGATGCTAACGAAGCTTCAAGTTCGTCACTCATCACTCAGTTTCTTCTCCGGTGGATTCAAATCATGTTTTTGGTGTTGATCATATCCCTTTTTCTCGTTTCAAATGTCTTCTTATGCCGGTGCACCTCATAATCATTCCACGCTCGCTATTCTATTGTTCCGGAGTGCTCAAGATATCTCGAAGATTCAAGTTTCCTTTCTCAATTCGTTCAAGCTTTTGCGAGGATGTTGCCTTATTCAAGCCATTTATTTCAACCGCTGCAATGTTTCTTTTAAATCATTTCAACGATGTTTCTTTTGAGTGGGCCCTAACACACAAGTCTTTTCCCAGGATCTTACCTGACTCTTCTTATTCTTCCAAAGTTATTCTCAAATATTCTAAAGTTTTGACGTAAGGATGAATTATTATCAGTCATATGCCTTTTCTCCAAGATCTTATAATTCTTTTAATCATTGGCTCAACCACTTCGTTTTTCATTCTCCTGGAGTATCTCAACAATTCATGATGGTGTTTCTTGTTGTCATTCTTGAATTTTGGAAGACCGACGAAGAGTTCATCTCTAATCATTATCCGTTCTCTTGAGGATTCATGGTGCTAGCCTTATGACATCCTCTCATAATTGTTTTTGATTGTGAGAATCCTTTTCACCCATCCGGAGCAATTCATGAGTTTTTCAGTTTGATCATTCGGAGCGCATCATCTCAGAATTATCCATTCCAGTTTTCATCTCTCTTTCTTTATAACTTACCGGTGCATCGTTCAAATATCCTCTAATCAGCTCATGATCTCTTTGTTCTCATGTATCTAAATCCTAGCAAGCACTTCATTCATTTGCTAATTTTACCCGGTGTTTCATTATCTTTTCTTCATTCATTTCCAAATTCTTGCGGTGGTTCTTCCAAGATTCTTCTTCCTTCGTTTACCATATCAATGCATTCGTGTTTTCCAAATTCTACCGGTGGATCATTGAAGACCTTCTCAACTTTGCGTTGTATCTCTCTTAATCCTTTCTACGAGAATAAGTAGTATGCCAAACCCGTTGCTTGTCATCAATTAAATTGGTGAAGGATAAGCATAATGTAATTCTTATTCTTGTTTCATCCAAGTGATTAATTCCTTATTCCGGAGGCTCATCAAATTCTCGAGTTAAATTGTTTCATCTTTTCTTTTTCCGGAGACCCGTGTTTTCTGCATTATATCATCACGAAGATCCATCTAAATCATTGCAAGGCTTCTTATTCTTTTCATCCTTCAATTCTTTTGGATCATTCTTTTATTACCGGAGTTCTTCATGGAGGCTCTACATGATGGTTGATCAAGGATTCAATTTCATCTAAAAATGTTCATTGAGGTTCTTTTCAAAGGAGCTCAAGTATTCTTCATCTTGCATTCCAAAATGCAATTCTTTCTACCTTATCATCTGAGGTGGTGTTATGTCATTGTTGATAATTTCCCTTCTTGTTTCATGATTCACAGGTTTCCAAGAGTGACATATCTAAATCCATCATTTTCTCTTCGCTCAAGACATCTTTTCAACCAATTAACCTTTTCATTGGATTTATCTTGGGTTATATTTCACCTAAAGCTTTCCCTAAGGATTTTGCTAATTATGATGCTTATAAATGACCCTAGTTCTTCATTTATCCTCCCGGTGAAATTAGTTTCTTGTCTTCTTGTTGATATCAATCCAATCTATTTTTTCTGTTAGTGGCATAATTTCACCTCATAGTTTTGAGATGTTTTTACATAAGCCCACAACAGCCTTATTATTTTGTTGTTTAATTTTCAACAACTCCATTCAAACCTTCTTTCTATGGATGTTTCAAATTCATTCGACGTAGAAGATGTTGTTTTCTTCTTTGTTACTTTCAGTCCGTTCTATCTTTTTTTCCGGAGGCATTGTGATGTTGCTCTCTTAACCCATCAATTTTTTTGTCAAGGTCTTGTTCAATTCCTTCCATTTACAGTCGAAGTGATGTCCAAATTATATCAGTCTTATTCTTTCTCTATCTTGTTTTAACCGGAGTGTTGTGTCTATCATTCCTCTTCTAACCGGAGTCTCATCCAAGTGCTTTCATATTGAAAAGATCATATTCTCTACCTTCCATCTCCAACCGGAGTGTTGCCGCAATTGATCTTTATCATTCCTTGTACATCTCGTGTCAACCGAGGTGCTTGCATCTAATTCTTGTCCATTGTAACCTTTTCCTTATGTCTTTCAACCCATAAGGTTCTCGTAATGTTCCTTGTTCCTCTTTTCTAACGGAGTGTTTTCAACTTCATTCATCTCCGTTGTATTCTTTTGTCTAAATGGCTTAACCTCTCAAGGTTCGTGGTTTCACTAGTTTGTCAGAGAAGCAACTTAGTTTACCTCTCGTCTTCCTCTTCCGTTTTCCCTTCAGTGCCATCCTAGATCTCGGGACGAGATCCTCTCGTAGTGGTGGAGTGTTGTGACGCCCCAAGACCGGAGCTTCAGATGCCTTCCAGGGTTTTCGGGTTTCGTTGTGTGATTTGTTTCGTCTGTTGCATTCATCTTTGCATCGTGTGCATTGCATCATGTCATCATGCCATCATGTCATTTCTTTTTCTTAACTCAACTAAATAAATGGCATGGATCTTGGATCCATTTAAACCGAGGGAATTCACATGGTGATTCTCTTTAAAACATATCCTCCCAATAGTAGGGAGCTATATTAAACATTTCATTAATGCAGAATTACCTTGACACACTTGCCATTTATTCTTTCGTCATTTTCCGGAGCTCCACCAAAAATCCGAATGTTTTTGGACTCTTCATTACCTTGAACTTATTCAAACCATTTGAATTAAATTCAAATGGATTTGAATTTAGATATCTCAATCATGGCCTTTTCTATTTTCCCGGAACTAGCACATTTTTGTGAGTCCGGGAAAATTATCTGCGTGTCCAACTTCTTCCCCTAACCCCTCTTTCTTTTCTTTCTTAATCTCTGTTTTGTTTTTCTTTTAGTAGTGGGAGAGAGCCTAGTCTCTCAGGCCTACCAGGCCTGCCCTTTTGCCTTAAGGCCCATCATTTTGCACGCATCCGCACACTTCTCCTTTGCATCAGTATCTCAATCGAGTTACCGGAACCGGAACGCTGCCGTGGCACCATTTTTGTTATCGTTGTCGTGGCACCCCTTTCCTTTCCACCACGGTGACAAATGCTTCATAATGCTCTTGCCATTTTTTAATAAAAATTGCATAAACTTGCACATGTCATTCGCATTATGATAGTAACATTTAAATGTTTAAAAATTGTTGTTGCACCAATTTGATAAATGCATATGGGGATTTACCGAAATTGTTGTTTGTTGTTCCGGACTCATTTAAACTTGCTTAAATGTGTAGTTTTCATATGCTTCACCTCTTTCCATGCTTAATAACATTTAATATTGTTGCGTGCATAAACGAGAGAGAACTAAATAATTGATGTGGTGTTCCGTCAATATGCAACTCGTTGCATATTGAGCTCCACTTAACTTGTAGTTTTGTTTGTGCCCTTTGCCATGCCATGCATATTTTAAACTGGACATGCATCATACTTGGTTGTGCATCATGCCATGCTTATGTGGTGGTTGTTTACTATGTGTTTTGCTTCTTTCCGGTGTTGCTTCTTCGGCTAGTTCCAATAACATCGTGTTTGTGAGGATCCGTTCAACTACGTCCATTTGTTCTTCTTCATGGACTCGTTCTTCTTCCTTCTGGGATCTCAGGCAAGACGACCATACCCTCAAAATCACTTCTATCTTTGCTTGCTAGTTGCTCGCTCTATTGCCATGACTATGCTGCGATACCTACCACTTGCTATATCATGCCTCCCCATGTTGCTAAGCCAAGCCTCTAATCCACCTTGTCCTAGCAAACCGTTGTTTGGCTATGTTACCACTTTGCTCAGCCCCTCTTATAGCGTTGTTAGTTGCAGGTGAAGATTGGAGCTTGTTCCTTGTTGTAACATGGATATTTTGTTGGGATATCACAATATCTCTTATTTAATTAATGCATCTATATACTTGGTAAAGGGTGGAAGGCTCGGCCTTATGCCTGGTGTTTTGTTACACTCTTGCCTCCCTAGTTTCCGTCATATCGGTGTTATGTTCCCGGATTTTGTGTTCCTTACACGGTTGGGTTATAATGGGAACCTCTTGAAAGTTCGCTTTGAATAAAACTCCTCCAGCAAGGCCCAACCTTGGTTTTACCATTTGCACTAACAACCTACCACCTTCCCTTGGGTTCTGCAGACTCAAGGGTCATCTTTATTTAACCCCCCGGGCCAGTGCTTCTCTAAGTGTTGGTCCGAAACGGGCAGCCTGCGGGGCCACCTCGGGGAAACTTGAGGGTTGGTTTTACTCGTAGCTTGACCTATCCGGTGTCGCCCTGAGAACGAGATATGTGCTGCTCCTATCGGGATTGTCGGCGCATCGGGCGGCTTTGCTGGCTTAGTTTTACCATTGTCGAAATGTCTTGTAACAGGGATTCCGAGTCTGATCGGGTTGTCTTGGGAGAAGGAATATCCTTCGTTGACCGTGAGAGCTTGTGATGGGCTAAGTTGGGACACCCCTGCAGGGATTGAACTTTCGAAAGTTGTGCCCGCGGTTATGGGCAGATGGGAATTTGTTAATGTTCGGTTGTAGAAAACCTGAAACTTAACTTAATTAAGATGCATCAACCGTGTGTGTAGCCGTTATGGTCTCTTCTCGGCGTAGTCCGGGAAGTGAACACGGTGTTGGAGTTATGCTTGAACGTAAGTAGTCTAGGATCATTTCTTGATCATAGATTCTCGAACATTCTTTGCCTTCTCTTCTCGCTCTCATTTGCGTAAGTTAGCCACCATATATGCTAGTGCTTGCTGCAGCTCCACCTCACATACCTTTTCCGTACCTATAAGCTTAAATAGTCTTGATCGCGAGGGTGTGAGATTGCCGAGTCCCCGTGACTCAGATATTACTTCCAAACCCAGTTTGTAGGTGCCGATGATACCGTGCAGGTGACGCAACCGAGCTCAAGGAGGAGCTCGATGAAGATCGTGTTCGTTATGTTGTTCCATTTCCAGTTGATCAGTAGTGGAGCCCAGTTGGGACAATCGGGGATCTGTGTAGCATTTGGGGTAGTCTTCTTCTATTTTGGTTCCGTAGTTGGACCTTGATTGTATCTGGAGGTTGTAGTGCTTTATTCATGTATTATGTGAAGTGGCGATTGTAGGCCAACTACGTATCTCCTTTCTTATTCATTACATGGGTTGTGTGAAGATTACCTCACTTGCGACATTGCTTTCAATGCGGTTATGCCTCTAAGCCGTGCTTCGACACGTGGGAGATATAGCCACATGGAGGGCGTTACATACGGTTAAGGGCATCCACAATGTGTAGCCAAATATGAAAATAGCTTTTGGCATCGTGGGAACCATTGTGGATGGTGTTGCCAAAGCCAAAAAGATGGAACTGAAGCTCCCTGATTGATTGATTGAAGGAATAGAAAAATGCAACGTCTCTCCTCTTTCTCCCATGCTTGGACACATGTAGTATAGTATAGAGCACAAAGTCTACTCCCCTATACCTTCTATCACAAATCACAAAGCAGTGAGGTGTCAAATCACAAAAGCATATACGAAGCAACCATCATTTCACTCTTCGCTGACTCCGCTTCTCCATCGTCTTCTTTGAGAAACCATCTCACCGCACTAGTACTCCTAGTAGTACTCCCTCTGGTCATTTTTTGTCTGCGTCTAAGAAAATTTCGTTTTCCCCGCAATGCTCTACGCATTGGAATTTTTAAGCTGCTCTTTCGAACCGGGCCCTCCATCCCTTTCCACCGCATGCGTGCCTACAGTAATCCCATCTCTCTTTCCCATGTGCTTCGCATCTTCCCAAGGCAGAGAGAGCTGCTTGCATGCAGAAACAGGAGAGAGAGTGAGAGGCGCATGCATGCAGAGAGATGGACAGGGGTTGCATGCAAAGTCTGAGACAATCTCGCATGCAACCAGGGTCTCCTCAGATGAATCCAGGGGCAAAACAGTCCATTTTTTGCTAATTGCTCCTCCCCTTGGTATACGGGCTGGACCTTAGACGCAAAGAAAAAAGGACCGGAGGGAGTACTAGTAAAGGATTTCCTAGATGCAAATAAGGCGGTTGTCTCGGCTTGCAGGCGGCACTTGTGAACGACTTACTGTGGTCTCCCTCAATGGTGTTCTCCATCGAATGCACTTCGCCAAACCACCAAAGAAAAGATATCGTCGACGTCACCGCAATGGGGAAGGAAGTCAAATATAGTTACTACCTCCATTTTTTTGTACACAAGGCCAGTATATCAAAATTACAATTTGCAAAGGGCCACTAACACTAATGGAGGCAAAATTGATGGGGTTAGCAACCAAGGACATTAATATCCCCTGCATGCATGCAGAAGCGAGAAGGTTTGTTTGCATGGCGCTGCATTAATCAAGCGATGAGGAGTGAGATGGTTAGCTCTTTGGTCTTTGGAGAAAAAAATACCCATTAATTGACACATGAAACGAGGATTTGTATTGATTAAATTCCGCGAAGGAAAACCCCGCCTTTCTTTTTTAACACTAGTACTCCTAGTACGTACGTACTTATCCTGTTTGGGTCTAGGGCTTGCATTGCCAAACTTCGCCACACATTTTTTCCAAGCTTGCCTAAAGTTTTCAAAATGAGAAGGAGGTACACTTGCGCACGGCTGTCGCGGTCGCACCGTACCCTCACACGGTCGCTCCTGCACGCCGCGGTCGCACCACACCCTCACACAGTCGCTCCTGCACGCCACAAACCCAACCAAGGGAACACACCCTCACTGACACGTGCTGTCGCATGTGAACAAACCAAACTCAGCCATCCTATCGCTAACACATAATCTTCGTTCATAGAGTATGTTTATCCAACCGCATGTTGGGGAGTATCCGTGCGGTGGTCTGTTGGGGAAGAAGAAGAGGTGAGGAAGAAGGAAAGAAGGGTTAGGAGACGTAGGTTATTCATCCAACCGCCTGAAATGGTAGACTGACCCAAATCTGGCGACTTGCGTAACAAATATATGTTTTTACACAACACAAGATCCATAAAAACAACAACATAAAGAAAAACTATCACTGCTCGCAGAAAGAGACGGCCTCGTCGTCTTTGGCTGCCGGCGCGAACCAGCCGTCGCTGCCGACGTGTGTCTCCGCACCGTGGTTGTCCTCGGCCTCCAGCTACTCATTCAAGTAGAGCGTGTGGGCGCTCTGCACGGACGAGAGCACAGCCCGGTTCAAGTCAAGGACGTCCGGCTCCGCCTGCAGGAGGGCCTCCATGGTAGCGGCATCCGCGTGCTCCACGTCGAGTCGAGCCTCCGCCGCCCGGTTCAAGTCTAGGACGTCCTGATCCGCCTGCAGGAGGGTGTCGATGAGAGCGGCTTCCATGCGCTCTGAGTCGAGTCGAGCCTTTGCCGCCCGGTTCAAGTTCAGGACGTCCGGTTCTGCATGCAGGAGGGCCTCGATGACAGCGGCATCCACGTGCTCCGCCTCAAGTTGAGCCTCCGCCGCCCGGTTCACATCCACAACATCCGGTTCCGCCTGCAGGAGAGCCTCGATGGCAGCGGCATGCGCATGCTCCGCATGGAGTTGAGCCTCTGCCTCTCGGTCCTCCTTTAGTATCGCCATGTTGAACCGCTGGTCCAGCTGCACCATGGGGGACTCGGACGCGGGCACAAAGTCGAGGTCCATCGTCTCATACCCATCAGGGGCCTTCTACGCCGCGACCTCCTCCATGAACATTGGATCAGCTTCCTCCTCCTCGTAGCTTGGCTCCAGAGAACTCGGGGATTGGCCTGCCGCAATGCGAGCTTGGGAACGGAGGTCTGTGGCGCCGACAGCCGCCGTGATTTCTGCGCGGCGCTCCGGCATCAGCATCTTGTAGTAAGTGATCTTGCGGCGCACCATGGCTTTTTGGCAAACTAGGGGACGCTTGATGCGGTCTAGGGGATCGAAAGGTGGGGTAATGGGCTGGTGATTTGGTGTGGTTTTAGGGCAGTGGCTGGCGTAGGCCGAGCAGCGAAGGTTCTGGTGTGAATAGTGGTTCCGGTGACGACCGGTCAATCGGTTTTGACTGTACATCGCTCTTGTCGCGTTCGCGTTGCAGCCCGGCACGCTGGACCCTCCATGTCGCTCACCGAGTGGAACGCGTTTCGTCTAGCGTTTTCGCTCGCTTGTGGGACCGCAGTTGAGAGCAAACCGACATCCCTCCCCCTTCCCCGCTCGTGTCATTTATTATACCACCACTCCCTCCGTTTTATGCGGAGTAAATAAAAACAAAGGGAGTATACTACGGATGAGGATCCCCTGACATGGCCGAACCGATTGAGTAACTGACATGCGGGGCCTAACAAGCATGGGGTCCGCCAGCGAGTGACCAAAAGGGAGGGTAAGGCAGGGATACCTATGTCAGAGGATCCACTTCCACTATACTACTTTGACCAAACGTTAGAGTAATAATATCATGCAATTTACACAAATATTAGAGTAATAATATATGACATGCAACTTACACAAAGGATACAGGGTCTAATGCGTTTTTCGAGGCTAACTTTGACCAAATGTTAGAGTAATAATATATGACATGCAACTTACACAAAGCATACGGTCAAATTCGTATGTGAAAGGAGTTTCCAATGATATAATTTTCACATTATACATCTCATGTACTATTAATCTTGTCAACAGTCAAATTGGAAACCATCTCGAGTACAAATCTAGGAGTACGTACGAATCTAACAATATTGATTGGGCGTTGTTGAATGTTGATACCTTTTTGATCAAAGTAGAGATACTTTGACTACACATAAAACTTATATGTAAACTAGAAAGGTAGAAGGGACTATATTGTACGTTCAAAAACGAAACGAACATTGAATACCCTTTATATATGATTTGCGGATGCTATGATCACCAGTTCAAAATTTTGAATCCGCCTTAGGTATCACGTGCCCCCACTCATTCCCTCTCGATTTCATCTCGGGGTCCGGAGATCTATCGAAAGAGGACTAGGGTGGGTACATGCGAATGATACTCGGTGAAATGTTCAAATGAGGCATGCGGGAGGATGGACTCGACTGGAGGGCGACATGATCAATGGAGAAGAGGGTTGGAGAGGAATGAGAAATAAGCAAACGCCACATGATTATACTTGAACGGCTCAAATAAACAATAAGTTGTCTCGCTTGGCCTACATAGTGAAAGGCCTAATGCGCAACATGGAGCACTGACGCTCGAATATGGCCAGGAAAACAGGGAAACCGACATGTGGGGCACACCCGTCGGGACGACGTAGCGCAGACTAGTCCAATGGAGGAGCTGTCCCACGACCTCCTCGCCACCGACAACCGTTCATGTGGGTCGTTCGGGCCAACAACGGGGCGCAGCTCCAGCACCGCCTCTGGACACGGCGACCGCGGTGAGCGACATGCTCATATCGTAGCTAGACACGGTCGGTTTCAGTGTGCCGAGGGTGGCATTAGTGGTGTGGCACGACCAACGGTATGTTTGGTTTGTGCCCGAGGTTTCCCCATCAAAGCATTGGGTATCCAAAATTTTGGTTGAGGTATTGGTTGCCCATGATTTGGCCGACATTGGCAAGAAAAATGAACTAGAGTTGGCTACAGTTCATTGGCATGCCAAAGAAATGGCAACCATCCAAACAAAGACTAATCTTTGGGTCATGACCAAAATTTTGGTTGAGGTATTGGTTTCCCATGATTTGGCCGACATTGGCAAGAAAAATGAACTAGATTTGGCTAGAGATCATTGGCATGCCAAAAAAATGTCAACCATCCAAACAAAGACCAATCTTTGGGTCATGACCAAAATTTTGGTAAGGTGCACTTTGGCCAAAATCCAAACACACCCCAACACCCGGCTCGTCGAGGATGCACGGGGCGCCGCGACGCGTCCGTGGAGTGGTGTAGCGCGACCAACTGCATCCTCTGGACCTGAGACCATGCCGGATTGTCTTGCTTTTTCAATGACATGCGGGGATCGCATGTGAGCAAAGGGAATCTCCAATGTTGCCATGACCGCAGCTGACTACCCTGGCACGCCAAAACCCCCGTCCCTCGCGTCGTCGCGCGGTGCGTTCCCACCCGGCGCCAGCTGCCCGCATTCATGCCATCCGTTCGTATGTCGTCGTTAAGTGGCTCGGTGCCCGAGGAACCAACTCTGGCGACTTAATGACGCACCCGGACGCTTGGCCTCACCGGAATGCGCTACTTAAAGCGGCAACGCCCAGCTAACCTTCACACCAAAGCGCATCATCCTCCTACCTGGCACCACATCCGCCATGACCGCATGTGCAAACGCTCTGCGGGAGAGCTTGTCTTTGGGGATGAAGCTCGAGGTCGCTGCCCTCGCTCAAGTCGCCTCTCATGACGCAATAGCGGTGTAGCCGTACGCGGACGCGAAGGCACAAGTGGTGGCCATGCTGGCGGCCGACGACGGGAGCACCGTCAGCCATGCGTCCTACTTGCCGCCGTCCAACTGTCCGGCACCGCCAAGGTCGGGGACTCCTCCGAGGATGAGTAGGCAATGGGAAGCGGCAGGGCATGGTGTGCCAACTGGCCGGTCCGTATCCCGTGTTCTACTCTTCCTCGCCGGAGACCGCACCTTCACTTGACGGGTCTTGAACCCCGCCCCCATACATAGAGATCGCAGATGGAGGACGTCGGTCGCCGCCGTAGAATAGGTTTAGGGTTGGGTTTCTTTTATTTTTCTGTCCTATAAAAGTTCGAAATGTAATGAAAATCTGCCGTGTTTGCATTAATCTCGGCCGGTGTATATGAACTTTCACAATAATATACATATTGTAGGAGTACTAGCAAGATGCCCGTGCGTTGCACAGAAGATCAAGATCTTGTGGGAGAAAAGGATGAAGGAGGGAAAGCCTTATCTGCAAATGTGGAGAGGAGTGCGGGTAAATTGTCATAGTTTCCTTCCTATCCGTTAGATATAGATCGGATGGCCTATATTGCAGGATGACAGGCACACCATCATCACCAACTCTGCTTTTTATTGAACCGAGACAAATCTAACATGCAAAGTAAAATAAACACATAGGGTCTATACATACAAAAATTATCTTAGGCACTCCAATAGTACGTCCACTACACATTCACGCATTCCACATCTTTCTACATCTATGGGAACCTACGAAAGGGTTAACGTAAATTGCCTCTCTCTCTCTCCTCCCCAGATTTTCATCATGGTGGGCCCCTCCCTCCCCCCAATCTACAATCAACAGCTCACATGTTTCACATTACGTTAATTATGTAACTGGGATTATGTAGGTGTAGCATTACTCGTCCTAAAAAACCCAACTAAGCCAACGTCCCAGCATATCGCCCGGGAAAAGACCCGGCCGCACCGTTTTAGTCGGGATTACCGGATTACTAGTAGTAGTATCGATGGATCGCGCGAAGCAACAAATTTTTTTTTGAGGGGGCAAATGTGACGCCCCGAGACCATTGTGCCAGGTGTCTTCCAGTTATTCGCTGTTGTTGCCTTTTCATTTGCTTGCGTGTTGCATTTTATCATGTTATCATATGCATTGCATCATCATGTTTTTCAAAACTTGCATCTATCCCGGTCTCCCAGTTCCTTCCGTTGTCCGTTCTGAGCCCAGACACACTTGCATGCGCCCGCGACACGTCCGAAATATTATTTTATAAGTGGCCCAAAAATGTTCTCGGATTGGGTTGAAAGTTGGCATGTGGTGTTGTTTTAGTGTTAGTAGGTCGCCTGCCAAGTTTCATCGCATTTGGAGTTCATTTGATAGCCCAACCGTTAAACTATAGCGGCAGTATAGACGGTCTATCGTCGGACATTTTCGGGCTCCGAAAACTATTGTTGGGTCTCTCTCTTTTCTCTCCCGCAGCCCTCGGCCTTCTACACAGTCACAACCAGCCCACTACCTACCGCCAGGCCCTACCTA
The DNA here is from genome assembly GCF_002162155.2 of Triticum dicoccoides. Classification (NCBI taxonomy): domain Eukaryota; kingdom Viridiplantae; phylum Streptophyta; class Magnoliopsida; order Poales; family Poaceae; genus Triticum; species Triticum dicoccoides. Next base: position 331,278,298 of record NC_041392.1, on the reverse strand, counting down.
AACTCTCTCATCAGCCTGCAGCCCTCCTCGCGCGCGCGCCCAAAAGCTGTCCCGGACCCGACCCGGATAGTCGTCACCGTTGGGTCCGGATCATCCCCAAACATCTACAAAACATCTCCTTTTTCCTATTTGGAATTCCTAACTATGTATTTCTCGACCGTCTGATTTCGATCGGAGGGACGAGGTAGCCCCTAACCTTACCCACTCAATATATAATCAGTCTACTCTAACCCTAAATCCTAGGGAGATGTCCCATCACTCCCATCCCCGCCGCCATTCTCTCGGGATCCATCCTGCCCCCACCTGGTACCTTGTTTTCCGCACCAGGCCAACCAGACGCCTGCACCCCGCTACTCCCCGTTCCCTCGTTCCCGAGCTCCATCGAGAGGAGAGGAGCCCCCGCAAGCCACTGCACCGCCCCGCTGTCCTCGTCGTTGGCCCTCGCAAGCGTCGCCCCGATCCAGGCTAGTGCCTGGCTTCCCTCTCCTTCCTTATCCCCATCTTGCTTCTCCTCCTCCTCTCATGGCTCTCTCTCCCGTGGATTGCAGGAACCCCGTCACCCGCTGTTCGTCACCTTCCACCATGGATCCACACAATCTCCGGCCAGATACGACTGGCACTCCGTCGCACTTGTCCGTTCCGACCGGATCCCGGCAGCTAGGCCCCGTCCCCGGCCACCGGTGCCCTCGCCGGAGAGCCCCTGCTTCAAAACCCTGCTGCTGTTTCTGTTCTTCAGAGAAGAGGGCAGCAACGCCTCATCCCGCTCCTTCGTTGACCGCACTCGATCTCGCCTGGGCCACCCCTCTCGCTCAAGCCGGCCCGAGCCAGATCCGGCTTGCCCTGCCTCCTCCACAAACTAGGCCAGGCCCACTAGGTGAAGCCACACCCGCAGCGCCCCACTTTTCCTTTCCTGCCGTCGGCCCAGCCAGTTTCGGCCTGCGTAGTTTTTTTCCCTGCGCTGCAATTTTCTCTATTATCCAGTGAATTACTATTTTACAGAAAGGTCCCTAAACTTCATGCATATAATAACTTAATAACCGTGCATCGGTTTAAAATGATTTATATATGGAACTTGTTTAGAATTTTGTCTAGATTCATAATATCCAACTTTCATCTATGTTTGAAATGTTTAAAATGATGTTTGCATTATTTTGCTCATATGCCATGTTAAAATGCTTTAATTCATAACTAAATAACCGTAGCTCCAAACCTAACAAACTTTATATGTAAATGGGGTGGAAAATGTCTAGTTTAACATGGTGGCATCACATTGCATGTTTAACAACTCTAAAATTGTGTTTAGGGCAGAACAGTACCAAAACCTAAAATATGCACATGAGGAGTTTCCGGACTTGTTGTTTGTTGTTCAGGCCTCATTTAAACTTGCCTAGATAGGTAGTTTTCATTTGCCTCACCCTCTTGCCATGTTTAACAACATTTAATATTGTTGGGTACATAAACAAGATCGAACTAAATAAGTCACGTGGTGTTTCGTCAATATGCAATGGAGTTGCATATTGAGCTCCATTTAATTTGTAGGGTTGTTTGTGCACTTTGCCATGCCATGCCTCATTAAACCGGACATGCATCATACTTGATTGTGCATCATGTCATGATATTGTGATGGTTGTTTACTATGTTGTGTACTTCTTTCTGGTGTTGCTTCTTCGGGTTGGTTCCGATAACGTCGTGTTCTGAGGATCCGTTCGACTATGTCCATTTGTCTTCTTCATGGACTCGTTCTTCTTCCTTGTGGGATCTCAGGCAAGATGACCATACCCTCGAAATCACTTCTATCTTTGCTTGCTAGTTGCTCGCTCTTTTGCTATGCCTATGCTGCGATACCTACCACTTGCTATATCTTGCCTCCCATATTGCTAAGCCAAGCCTCTAACCCACCTTGTCCTAGCAAACCGTTGTTTGGCTATGTTATCGCTTTGCTCAGCCCCTCTTATAGCGTTGTTAGTTGCAGGTGAAGATTGGAGTTTGTTCCATGTTGGAACATGGATATTTTGTTGGGATATCACAATATCTCTTATTTAATTAATGCACCTATATACTTGGTAAAGGGTGGAAGGCTCGGCCTTATGCCTGGTGTTTTGTTCCACTCTTGCCGCCCTAGTTTCCGTCATACCGGTGTTATGTTCCTTGATTTTGCGTTCCTTACATGGTTGGGTTATAATGGGAACCCCTTGACAGTTCGCCTTGAATAAAACTCCTCCAGCAAGGCCCAACCTTGGTTTTACCATTTGCCACCTAGCCCTTTTTCCCTTGGGTCGGCCAACCCAAGGGTCATCTTTATTTTAACCCCACCGGCCCAGTGCTCCTCTGAGTGTTGGTCCAAACTAGAGTCCTTTGCAGCGCCCCCTCAGGGAAACTCGATGTTTGGTTTTAGCTGTACGGAGCGCTCATCCGGTGTGCCCTGAGAACGAGATATGTGCAACTCCTATGGGGATTTGTCGGCACATCTGGGTGGCTTTGCTGGTCTTGTTTTACCATTGTCGAAATGTCTTGTAACCGCGATTCCGAGCCTGATCGGGTCTTCCTGGAAGAAGGAATATCCTTCGTTGACCATGAGAGGTTGTGATGGGCTAAGTTGGGACACCCCTGCAGGGATTTGAACTTTCGAAAGCCGTGCCCGCGGTTATGGGCAGATGGAAATTTGTTAATGTCTGGTTGTAGAAAACCTGAAACTTATCTTAATTAAAATGCATCAACCGCGTGTGTAACCATGATGGTCTCTTTCCGGCAGAGTTCGGGAAGTGAACACGGTGTTGGAGTTATGCTTGACGTAAGTAGTCTTGGATCACTTCTTGATCATAGTTTCTCGACCGTGCCTTGCCTTCTCTTCTCGCTCTCATTTGCGTATGTTAGCCACCATATATGCTAGTGCTTACTGCAGCTCCACCTCATACCTTTTACACTTCCTATAAGCTTAAATAGTCTTGATCGCGAGGGTGTGAGATTGCTGAGTCTCCGTGACTCACAGATTACTTCCAAAACCAGTTTGCAGGTGCGGATGATATCGTGCAGGTGACGCAACCAAGCTCAAGGAGGAGCTCGATGAAGATCGTGTTCGTTGTGTTGTTTCGTTTTCCTTTCGATCAGTAGTGGAGCCCAGTTGGGGCGATCGGGAATCTGTAGCAGTAGGGGTAGTCTTCTTTTATTCTGGTTCCGTAGTCGGACCTTGATTGTATCTGGATGATGTAATGTTATATTCATGTATTGTGTTAAGTGGTGATTGTAAGCCAACTACGTATCTCTTTCCTTATTACATGGGTTGTGTGAAGATTACCTCTCTTGTGGCATTGCCTTGAATGCGTTTATGCCTCTAAGTCATGCTCCGACACGTGGGAGATATAGCCGCTTTGAGGGTGTTACAAGTTGGTAATCAGAGCCTTCCCCGACTTAGGAGCCCCCTGCATGATCGAATCGCTGGCGTTGTTGAGTCTAGAAAAAAAATTCTAGTCTTATAGGATTATATATATCGGAGAGTAGGATTCTTTTACTCCTCAGTCCCTTCGTCACTCTGGTGAGGCCTCCTGACGTAGAGTTTTGACTCTTCTCTTCTCAAATTTCACGAATTTTTTTTAGGATCACGCGGGTATCTTGGAATCGTTTCGATGGTTTTGTGATGAGAACATTGTTCTTGGTGCCTCCTGACATTTAGGGGTTGTGGCAGTGTCCCAGGGAGTTGAGCTCCAAGGTGTTATCATCACAATTTTATCATTGCAGTTCTAGAATACCTGAGTTTCGTCGACATCGAAAATCTCTTTTATGCAGTTGTTGGTGAGATAACCTCGACGCCACCCAGTACTGGGGCGGGAGTTCGGGAGTATTGCCATAACTCGTATAAGGGATGCTTTTCGAAGGTTTAGGTACATGATTTCCGAAGGTTTCTTGGTTATGTATTGAAGGATGGATACAGCTGGATGTAGGATTTGTTAGTTTTGGGTGAGATATTATGCTTCCCCTCTATCCCCAACACCTGATTGCATAACCGGAAAGTTTCAGGAGTTTATAAGTGGGAATTCAAGTAGCTCTTAGGATATGTTTCCGACAGATGAATGATATGAGATTGGGGTTCGACGTCTAGTGGTCTGCCTATCCACGGTTGGTTTTACAGTGGTCTCATTGTGTCTTAAAGAGTCCTTGGCTATGCTGACTCGGGGACGCTTCGTATGTCATGTGCACTGCCTTCTATATGATGATGTTGTACGATCGAGCCCGTGTGGGCCCTACCACGAAAACTTCAAACGAAATTTCTATCATATGTTTGTTCCGGCTTATTCTGCAAGCCAATCCTTTGTTTTGTTTTGAGTTGTGGTATTCGAGTTGCTTCGAAGTCAAATGTTGATTCCATACCTTCCCTGAGCGGTGTTCTCATACCTCTGTGTGAATACTAAGCCCTCTCGATCTTCGAGTTTGTCATTTCAATTTCTTTTCAACCGGCGTGTTTCTCTTCAAGTGGTTCCAATCATTTCAACATTTTATTGTTGCAGTTCTAGAATACCTGAGTTTCGCCGACATCGAAAATCTCTTTTATGCAGTTGTTGGTGAGATAACCTCGACGCCACCCAGTACCGGGGCGGGAGTTCGGGAGTATTGCCATAACTCGTATAATAGATGCTTTCCGAAGGTTTAGGTAAATGATTTCTGAAGGTTTCTTGGTTATGTGTTGAAGGATGGATACAGCTGGATGTAGGATTTGCTAGTTTTGGGTGAGATATTATACTTCCCCTCTATCCTCAACACCTGATTGCATAACCGAAAAGTTTCAGGAGTTTATAAGTGGGAATTCAAGTAGCTCTTAGGATATGTTTCCGACAGATGCATGATATGAGATTGGGGTTCGACGTCTAGTGGTCCGCCTATCCACGGTTGGTTTTACAGTGGTCTCGATGTGTCTTAAAGAGTCCTTGGCTATGCTGACTCGGGGATGCTTCATATGTCATGTGCATTGCCTTGTACATGATGGTGTTGTACGATCGAGCCCGTGTGGGCCCCACCACGAAAACTTCAAACGAAATTTCTATCATATGTTTGTTCCAGCTTATTTTGCAAGTCGATCCTTTGTTTTATTTTGAGTTGTGGTATTCGAGTTGCTTTGATGTCAAATGTTGATTCCATACCTTCCCTAAGCGGTGTTCTCGTACCTCTATGTGAATTCTAAGCCCTCTCGATCTTCGAGTTTGTCATTTCAATTTCTTTTCAACCGGCGTGTTTCTCTTCAAGTGGTTCCAATCATTTCAACATCCGTAAGATCAACTCAAAGTATTCTCAATGTTATGTGTTTCATCTGTCCCAGGTTTCCTTTTGTTTCCCACCCTCCCACCCTTTTTCTTCGAGGAATCAGATTTCTATTCAAGTATCCTTTTATTGATGGGAAGTCTCTCCATTCTTTTCCGTCAATGTTCCTATCCGGTGATTCTCAGGAAGATGCTAAGGAAGCTTCAAGTTCGTCATTCTTCATTCTTTTCATCTCCGGTGGTTTCAAGTCAAGCTTTGTTGATCATATCCTTTCCTCGTTTCAATGCTTTCTCATGCCGGTGCAATTCTTAATCATTCACTTCTCGCTATTCTATTGTTCCGGAGTGATCAAGATATATCGAAGATTCGTGTTTCCACTCTGCAGTCATTTAAGATCTTTCGAGGATGTTCTCTCATTCAAGCCTTTTAACTCAACCGGTGCAATCTCTCTTTTCAAGCAATATTTTCAACGATGTTTCCCTTGAGTGGGCCCTAACTCACTTGTCTTTTTCCAGGATCTTACCTGACTCTTCTAATTTTCCCGGAGCTATCCTAAATTCTTTTCAAAGTTTGGCGTAAGAATGAATTTCTCATTAGTCAAATGTCTTTCACCAAGATCTTTCAAATTCTTTTCATCGTCGATTCAACCTTTCTATTATGCATTCTCCCGGAGTATCTCAATAATTCTTGGTGGTGCTTCTCATCAGCATTATCAATATTTGAAGACCGAAGAAGAGTTTCTCTCAAATCTTATCCGTTCTCTCAAAGATTCGTGATTCTAGCCGGTTGCCTTCCTCTCATAATTGTTTCCGATTGTGAGAATTCTTTTCACCTTTCCGGAGCAATTCATGAGTCTTTTCAGTTCGATTGTCCAAAGGCCATCATTTTGGGTTATTCATTCTCAGCTTTCATCTCTCGTTCTCCAAATCTTACCGGTGCATCCTTGAAATATCCTATATTCAGTTCATGATCTCTTTGTTCTCTTGCATCTAAATTCCCTCAAGTATCTTCATTCATTTCCCAATTCTACCTGGTGTTCTTTATCTTTTCTTCGGTCATTTCAATTCTTACCGGTGGTTCGTTCAAGATTTCTCTTCCTTTGTTATCGTATCAATTCATTCGTTCTTTCATCCTACCGGTGGATCATCGAAGACCTTCTCAAGTTGCGCCATATCTATCTTAATCCTTTCTTCGAGAATAAGTACTATGCCAAATCCGTTGCTTGTCATCAATTTAAATTGATGAAGGATAAGTATAATGTAATTCTTATTCTTGTTTCATCCAAATGATTAATTCTTTATTCCGGAGGCTCATCAAATTCTCGGTTTCACTTGATTCATCTTTTCTTTTCCTGGAGTTCCAAGCTCTCTCAATTTTCTCGTCATGAAGATCCATCTAATAATTGCAAGTCTTCACCTTGTGTTTTCAACTTCTCTTTCCTTTCCTTTGATCATTCTTTTATTACCGGAGTTCTTCATGGAGGCTCTACATGGTGGTTCGTCAAGGATTCTTTTCATTCCTCAATTGTTCTTCAAGATATCTCTCGACGCTATGATCCGCCAAGCTAGACTTCAAGTTTTCTTCATCTTGCAATTTGGAGTGCAATTGTTCTCCCTTATCTTTTGAGGTGGTAATATATCATTCTTCATTCACAAGAATGAGTTATTTAAACCCATCATCTTCTTCCTTGGAGATACCTTGGGTTATATTTCACCTAAAGCCTTCCCTAAGATTGTTGATAATTATGGTGCTTATAAATGATCCAAGTTTTTCATTCATCCTCCGAGGAGATAAGTTTCTCGCCTCCTTGTTCTTATCATTCCAATCTGTCATTTTCGTTAGTGGCAGAATTTCACCTCAGCTTTGAGATGTTCTCCATAAGTCCACTACAAGCTTACTCTTTTCGTTGTTGGTTTTCCAACAACTCCGCTTGAACTTTCCCCTAAAGATGATTTTCAAGACCATTTGAGGTAGAAATATTGTTTTCTACTCCATTCATTCCATTCCTTCCTCTCATTTCTTCCAGAGGCGTCATGATGTTCCTCTTTTCTCTCATCATCTCGGACGGTGTTCTTTTCGTGCTTACCCATTTAACTGGAGTATTGTGCCTCTTTGCTCAAGCTCTTTCATTTTATCAAGTCTTTCATCTCTTTTCAACCGGAGTGCTACCCGAATCGGTTCTTTCTTTTCCTCTTTCTTAACGGAGTGCTCTCAACTTCGTTCATCGCCGTTGCTTTCTTTCTTCAATTTGTGTAACCTTTCAAGGTTCTTTGGTTTCACTCCTTGGTCAAAGAAGCAACTTAGTTTTACCTTTTCTCTTCCTCTTCCTTTCTATCCAGTGCCATCCTAGATCTCGGGACAAGATCCTCTCGTAGTGGTGGAGTGTTGTGACGTCCCGAGACCGTTGTGCCATGTGTCTTCCAGTTATTCGCTTTTGTTGCCTTGTCATTTGCTTGCATGTTGCATTCTATCATGTTATCATATGCATTGTATCATCATGTTTTTCAAAACTTGCATCTGTCCCGGTCTCCCAGTTCCTTCCATTGTCCGTTCTGAGCCCAGACACACTTGCACGCGCCCGCGGCACATCCGAAATATTATTTTATAAGTGGCCAAAAATGTTCTTGGATTGGGTTGAAAGTTGGCATGCGGTGTTGTTTTAGTGTTAGTAGGCCGCCTGCCAAGTTTCATCACATTCGGACTTCGTTTGATATCCCAACCGTTAAACTATAGTGGTAGTGTAGTCGGTCTATCGTCGGACGTTTTCGGGCTCCGAAAACTGCTGTCGGGTCTCTCTCTTTTCTCTCCCGTAGCCCCCGGCCTTCTACACAGTCACAACCAGCCCACTACCTACCTCCAGGCCCTACCTAAACTCTCTCGTCAGCGCGCGGCCCTCCTCGCGAGCGTGCCCGAAAGCTGTCCCGGACCCGACCCGGACAGTCGTCACCGTTGGGTCCGGATCATCCCCAAACATCTACAAAACATCTCCTTTTTCCTATTTGGACTTCCTAACTATGTATTTCTCGACCGTCTGATTTTGATCATAGGGACGAGGTAGCCCCTAACCTTACCCACTCACTATATAATCAGTCTACTCTAACCCTAAATCCTAGGGAGGTGTCCCATCACTCCCATCCCCGCCGCCACTCTCTCGGGATCCATCCCGCCCCCACTTGGTCCCTTGTTTTCCGCACCAGGCCAACCATACACCTGCACCCCGCTACTCCCCATGCCCTTGTTCCCGAGCTCCATCGAGAGGAGAGGAGCCCCCGCAAGCCACAGCACCGCCCCGCTATCCTCGTCGTTGGCCCTAGCAAGCATCGCCCCGATCCAGGCCAGTGCCCGGCTTCCCTCTCCTTCCTTCTCCCATCTTGCTTCTCCTCCTCCTCTCATGGCTCTCTCTCCCGTGGATTGCAGGAATCCCGTCGCCCTCTGTTCGTCACCTTCCACCACGGATCCACGCAATCTCCTACCAGATCCGACTGGCACTCCGCCGCACTTGCCCATTCTGGCCGGATCCCGGCAGCTAGGCCCCATCCCCGGTCAACGGTGCCCTCGCTGGAGAGCCCCTGCTTCAAACCCCTACTGCTGTTTCTATTCTTCAGAGAAGAGGGAAGCAGCACCTCGTCCCGCTCCTTCGTTGACCGCACTCGGTCTCGCCCGGGCCACCCCTCCCGCTCAAGCCGGCCCAAGCCAGATTCGGCCTGCCCTGCCTCCTCCACAAACTGGGCCAGGCCCACTAGGTGAAGCCACACCCGTAGCGCCCCACTTTTCCTTTCCTGCTGTCGGCCCAGCCAGTTTCGGCCTGCGTAGTTTTTTTCCCTGCGCTGCGATTTTCTCTATTATCAAGCGAATTATTGTTTATAAAAAGGTCCCTAAACTTCATGCATATAATAACTTAATAACCGTGCATCAGTTTAAAATGATTTATATATGAAACTTGTTTAGAATTTTGTCTAGATTCATAATATCCAACTTTCATCTATGTTTGAAATGTTTAAAATGATGTTTGCATTATTTTGCTCCTATGCCATGTTAAAATGCTTTAATTCATAACTAAATAATCGTAGCTCCAAACCTAACAAACTTTATATGTAAATGGGGTGGAAAAATGTCTAGTTTAACATGGTGGCATCACTTTGCATGTTTAACAACTCTAAAATTGTGTTTAGGGAAGAACAGTACCAAAACCTAAAATATGCACATGAGGAGTTTCCGGACTTGTTGTTTGTTGTTCCGGCCTAATTTATACTTGCCTAGATAGGTAATTTTCATTTGCTTCACCCTCTTTCCATGTTTAACAACATTTAATATTGTTGGGTACATAAACAAGATCGAACTAAATAAGTCACATGGTGTTTCGTCAATATGCAACGGAGTTGCATATTGAGCTCCACTTAATTTGTAGGGTTGTTTGTGCACTTTGCCATGCAATGCCTCATTAAACCGGACATGCATCATACGTGATTTTGCATCATGTCATGATATTGTGATGGTTGTTTACTATGTTGTGTACTTCTTTCCAGTGTTGCTTCTTCGGGTTGGTTCCGATAACGTCGTGTTGTGATGATCCGTTCGACTACGTCCGTTTGTCTTCTTCATGGACTCGTTCTTCTTCCTTGCGGAATCTCAGGCAAGATGACCATACCCTCAAAATCACTTCTATCTTTGCTTGCTAGTTTCTCGCTCTTTTGCTATGCCTATGCTGCGATACCTACCACTTGCTATATCATGCCTCCCATATTGCTAAGCCAAGCCTCTAACCCACTTTGTCCTAGCAAACCGTTGTTTGGCTATGTTACCCCTTTGCTCAGCCCCTCTTATAGCGTTGTTAGTTGCAGGTGAAGATTGGAGTTTGTTCCATGTTGGAACATGGATATTTTGTTGCAATATCACAATATGTCTTATTTAATTAATGCACCTATATAGTTGGTAAAGATTGGATGGCTCGGCCTTATGCCTGGTGTTTTGTTCCACTCTTGCCGCCCTAGTTTCCTTCATACCAGTGTTATGTTCCTTGATTTTGCGTTCCTTACACGGCTGGGTTATAATGGGAACCCCTTGATAGTTCGCCTTGAATAAAACTCCTCCAGCAAGGCCCAACCTTGGTTTTACCCTTTGCCACCTAGCCCTTTTCCCCTTGGGTCGGCCAACCCAACGGTCATCTTTATTTTAACCCCACGGGCCGGTGCTCCTCTAAGTGTTGGTCCAAACTAGAGTCCTTTGCAGCGCCCCCTCGGGGAAACTCGAGGTTTGGTTTTAGCTGTACGGAGTGCTCATCCGCTGTGCTCTGAGAACGAGATATGTGCAGCTCCTATCAGGATTTGTCGGCACATCTGGGTGGCTTTGCTGGTCTTGTTTTACCATTGTCGAAATTTCTTGTAACCGGGATTCCCAGCCTGATCGGGTCTTCCTGGGAGAAGGAATATCCTTTGTTGACCGTGAGAGCTTGTGATGGGCTAAGTTGGGACAAAGGCCAACAACATAATCCGGCAGGCCATGGAAACGCTGGTAAGTGCAAGGCCGATAGTGGTTTGGACTTTGTCGCAAATACCAACGCGCAGGAGAATGTCCAGCGCCGTAAAGGCAAGCAGCCCCAGAGGGATGGAGGTCCAGGCAACAGTTTGGAGCGTTTGTTAAATCAGCCCTGTCCAAAGCACGGATCGAAGGATAAACCGACATCACATCTCTGGAAAGATTGTTATATCATGCGGGATTTCAAGAATTCCAATATGTTCCAATATGACAGCGGCCCGCCCGACGGTTCAGGAGGAGGTTTCCACGGGCCGGGTTACGGAAGTGGTGGTTCTGGTTCAGGGTTTCCAAGCAATCAAACCGGACATGTCAATCAAGGACACCAAGGCAGCCAAGGAGGTTACAACCATCAGGGGAGTCAGCAGCAGCAGCAGCTGTCGAGTTATCAGAGCAATCCCAAACAGCTGAACAGCGGGCAATATCATGTCTTCACTACTAGTTTGTGCAAATGTGATCAGAAGCTTCACAAAAGGGCAGCCAACTCTATTGAGCCGGCAGTACCTTAGTATTTAGGCTGGTCGGAGCAACCTATTTTGTGGAGTAGAGAGGATCACCCGCCCCGGATTGATAATCCAGGTCATTTGGCCTTGGTGGTAGCCCCTCAAGTTAGGGGATACAAGTTCACTAAAGTGCTCATGGATGGGGGAGGTAGTATCAATATTTTGTATTATGATACATTCCGCCGTATGGGGTTGACAGATAAGGATCTTAAACCGTCAAATACGGTATTTCATGGTGTGGTGCCTAGTAAGTCTGCATATCCTGTTGGTAAGATAGCTCTGGAGGTAGCTTTTGGAGATGACTACGATTCAAGGTCAGAAACATTAACATTTGAGGTGGTGAAGATCAAAAGTCTGTACCACGCCTTGTTTGGGCGGCCGGTTTATGCTAAGTTTATGGCAAGGCCATGTTATGTTTACCTACAGCTTAAAATGCCAGGTCATAAGGGGACTATCACAGTACATGGAAGTAGAAAGATTGCTTTGGAGTGTGAAGAAGGCGATGGGGCTTATGTTGAGTCGGTTTGTGCCACAGAGGAGTTAAAATTCTATAAGGAGCAAGTTGATCCGGCAGACATGACCTCCTTAAAAAAGCCAACTATGGAACATGATCCAACATTGAAGTTCAAATCAGCTACAGACACTAAAATGGTTGACTTTGTCCCTGGCGATTCATCCAAACAGTTCAGCATCAGCGCTAACCAGGATCCCAAATAGGAAAGCACGCTCATCGAGTTCATCCATGACAATCGGGACATCTTTGCATGGAAACCTTCTAACATGCCAGGTGTACCGAGAGAACTCGCTGAGCACACACTCAACATTGATCCTAAATTCAAACCGGTCCGACAGTTCCTCCGCTGTTTCAATGAGGAAAGACGCAAGGCTATAGGTGAAGAGGTAGCCCGTTTGTTGGCTGCTGGGTTTATTGTGGAAGTTTTTCATCCAGAGTGGTTAGCCAATCCGGTGCTGGTTCTTAAGAAAAACCGCACTTGGCGCATGTGTGTGGACTACACAGATTTAAACAAGGCTTACCCTGCAGACCCCTTTGCTCTCCCTCGCATTGATCAGATAATTGATGCTACGGTGGGTTGTGACCGTTTGTGTTTTTTGGATGCTTACTCTGGTTATCATCAGATCAAAATGGCAGTTAAGGACCAGGAGAAGACAGCCTTTATAACTCCCTTTGGAGCCTTCTGCTATGTTTCCATGCCCTTTGGACTCAAGAGTGCCCAGGCAACTTACCAGCGATGTGTTCAGAATTGCCTTCATAAGCAAATTGGGTGCAATGTTCATGCGTATGTGGATGATATTGTGGTCAAATCCAGAAAGGAGGGGACATTGATAGATGATCTACGGGAAACCTTAGATAATCTCCCGGTTTACAAGATGATGCTCAATCCGGAGAAGTGTGTTTTCGGTGTCCCGGTAGGCAAGCTCTTAGGCTTTCTGGTTTCAAATAGAGGCATTGAGGCTAATCCGGAAAATTTTGCAGCAATTGCGTCCTTGGCTAAACCGGCGTGTATTAACGATGTGCAACGTCTGGCTGGCCGGATTACAGCCTTGAGCCGGTTTATCAGCCTCCTTGGAGAGAAGGCCATCCCCTTATATCAGATGCTCAAGAAAACAGATAACTTTGTCTGGAGTGAGGCAGCTGATAAGGCGTTTGAAGATCTAAAAAGGCAGCTAGTGGAACCGCCCGTGCTGGCAGCACTGATCGATAAAGAGCCATTATTATTATATGTGGCTGCTAATGCCCGGGCTATCAGCGTAGCCATTGTGGTAGAGCGCAAGGAGCCTGGCAAAGAGTATCCAGTTCAACGGCCGGTTTATTATATCAGTGAGGTGCTCATTGAGTCAAAGCAGAGGTATCCACATTGGCAAAAACTGGTGTATGGAGTGTTTATGGCAAGCCGGAAGCTCAAACACTATTTTCAGGGCCATCCTATCACAGTGGTCAGTTCAGCCCCTCTGGGTGACATCGTTCAAAACAGAGAGGCAACTGGCCGGATTGCCAAGTGGGCCATTGAGCTTGGACCTCACGGGCTCAAATATATACCCCGCACGGCGATCAAGTCCCAGGCACTTGTAGATTTCATCAATGATTGGACAGAGTTACATGCACCTGAGGAGAAACCAGATAATACGCATTGGACTATTCATTTTGATGGATGCAGACAGTTAGAGGGTTCGGGGGCTGGAGTTGTATTAACTTCCCCACGAGGTGACAAGTTTTGTTATGTCCTCCATTTAATGTTCCCTTGTACTAACAATGCAGCTGAATATGAGGCTTTACTCCACGGTCTTCAGATGGCTAAAGAGATGAATTTGAGCCGGGTTAAGTGCTTCGGCGATTCAGATCTAGTGGCTCAGCAAGTGTCTGGCACTTGGGATTCTAAGGACCCACTCATGGCTGCATATCAGCGAGAGGTGGACACAGTGGCTGGTCACATTAAAGGTTATCAGGTGGACCATATAGACCGGCAGAAGAATGAAGCAGCGGACGCTTTAAGTCATCTTGGTTCCCAATGTAAACCGGTTCCGCCCAATGTCTTTCTTGATGTATTGCACAATCCGTCAGTCAAAATACGAACCGAAGAAGATTTGGCTATTCCTGATCCGGAGGCTCAGTTGGTGGCAGCTCTGCATGCCATACCGGATTGGACGATCCCATATCTGGATTACATGAACTGGGGCGATTTACCAGCTGAGGAAACGTTGGCTCGACAGATAATGCGGTGGTCCAAGTCCATGACCAAACTCAACGGGGAGTTACATCGTTACAGTGTTTCAGGAGCAATTCTGCGATGCGTTTCTCCTCAAAAGGTTGTGAGATTTTGCGAGAAATTCATGAAGGGGATTGCGGTCACCATGCCGGTTCAAAGTCGTTGGTTGCCAAAGATTTTCTCCATGGTTTTTACAGGTTGACAGCGCATGCTGATGCGGAGGATTTAGTCAAAAGATGTGATGGATGTCAAAAGTTTGCCCGCCGTGCGCACGTTCCGGCTCAAGAGTTGCAGATGATTCCAATTACGTGGCCGTTTGCAACTTGGGGGCTGGATAGGGTTGGACCCTTCAAGCGCTCCAAGGACAAGAAGACCCATCTGTTAGTAGCAGTTGATAAATTCACTAAATGGGTAGAGGCAAAGCCAGTCAACAAGTGTGATGCAGCCACGGCGGTTCAATTCATCAAAAAGGTGATATTCCGGTTTGGCTTTCCACATAGCATTATAACAGACAATGGTACTAACTTATCAAAAGGGGAGATGGAAGAATTCTGTCAACGTGAGCACATCCGGCTTGATCTAGCATCAGTGGCTCACCCCCAATCTAATGGTCAAGCGGAAAGGGCAAATCAAGAAATTCTACGGGGTATCAAACCAAGGCTTATGGTTCCCTTAAAGCGGACACCGGGTTGTTGGGTCGAGGAGCTACCTTCTGTGTTATGGAGCATCAACACCACACCCAATAGGTCTATGGGTTACACGCCTTTCTTCATGGTTTATGGAGCAGAGGCGGTTCTTTCTAGTGACATCCGTCACGATTCGCCCCGTGTGGCAGCTTATGTTGAAGCTGATAATGAGAGGGCACGTCAGGATTCTCTGCACCTGTTGGATGAAGAGCGGGATCTTGCAGCAGCACATTCGGCGATTTATCAACAAGATCTTCAATGTTATCACAGCCGCCGGGTTAAAACTAGAACCTTTCAAGAAGGTGATTTGGTGCTCTGGCTCATCCAGGATCAGACTGATATGCACAAGTTATCCCCCCTTGGGAGGGACCCTTTGTGGTCAGCAAAAATCTGCACAACGGATCCTACTACCTCATTGATGTTCGAGAGCATGAAGACTCACGTCAATCGGAGGAGGAGACAAAGCGGCCATGGAATGTAGCTCTCCTTCGGCCTTACTATACTTGAAGCCATAGGCTCTTCACCTGTACATATTTACGACAGTGTATATACCATATAATAAACCGGAGCCTCCATTATAAGCGGGGTATCTGTTCTTTCTTATATGATATGTGTGCTTTTACAAGTTAACGGTCAAAGCAGAGTCTTTGTTAAACCGGCTTTAGCAGCTGCATAAAGATAAAGAAAATCACTAGGGGGCTTGGTCATGTTTGAACCACAGCTACACCTCTTGATAGGCATTTTAGCCACACAAGGAAAAATTTGTGGAGCCAAAGAGGGTATTGTACATAGTACAAACTCAAACATAGGGACACGCTGAGCATCGCTCACAAAGTTACTTGGAGGCTCTTTTTTGCAAAGCAACAAAGAGTTTGAAAGGACCCTCGTAATTGGCTATCAAGCCACGGCTTGGAAGCTTGGTGTATTCACCTAAAACCCCGGGTTAACCTGCCTTCATCAAGTAAGCCACTCCTATCCAGGTAATCCTGGCATGACCAATTCGAACGTTTGACAAGTCAATCTTTTACAGACCCTGAACTTGTCACAGTTAAAACGATGATTGGTTAATTGGAGGCCCATCTTAAAAGGCTTTGTTAAATGGTTTAACTCAGAGGCCTGGCAGCCCATGAAAAGCCTCGATTTGGAGCCTGGCAACTCGTAAAAAGCCTCTCATATTTTCCTATTTGAATTTTGTTTGTTGACAATCATAAGTATTTTTTGGTAAACCGGCGTCCTTGACCCGGCTTGCTTTCCAACCACCAATTCAATTATAAACCGGTGGTCATTGACCCGGTCTGGTTTGACTAAATCACCAGTGTTATAAAGAAAATCCGGTAGTTATACCGGTCTGGTTTAATAGATAGACCGGCATTATGAAGATGAAATTACCAAACGTATCGGGTTGGTGTTAAACTCCTTTGCTGTATACACATATGGTCAATCAATGAGGTATGTTCTGTACATTATTTTTTGTACAAACACTTGATTATTCAGCTAAAGTACTATATAGTTCTTGGATATTATGACATGTTTAGCGGTAAGCCTCTAGACACTTTTAAGTTTTTTGGACCCAGGAAGGCAAGTCATCATAGGCTATGCATAAAATATATCCTGAAGGGCGGCACAGATTGTCACAAAGCGTTATGAAACATGCTTGATGGCATGGCAGATAAACAAAGTTTCAGCTATCCTATTACATGAAGCTTCAAAGCGGTTCAAACAGTGCCATTGTTTTTCACAGTAGCCATATAAACCGGCGACCGGATCAGGACTCTTCAATCATGACGGTTTGACGGTTGTGGGTCAGTTGGTGTTGGCACTTCTTCATCCCTCCCCAGCCGCTGGAAATCAGACGTTGACCAGTCGATTCTGGTTAAAGCTTGGAACACTGCCTCCTCATGGATAAGATCAGAAGGGTTAATATCAGGGGCATAAGTGTGCTTACGAATCAGAGGCACAAGTTCTTCGACTTCATGGATATCGGCCGGCTGTCTTTTCCCTTCTGCATCATAAAACGGTTGAAAATGGGACAAATTGGTGTCCTCAACCAATTTGCTGGCCGCTGGCCGCATCTGTTTGGTCAGCCAGCAAAGATCATCATTGTCAAAGTTTGAACCGTCTTCTTTAACGCCTGGATATCCTTTAATGATATCCTCCGCTTCAAGGTCTGGAATCCAGGCCTTGGCTCAAATAAGGGTGGTTAATGCTCCTGCTCTTGCAGCAGCTCTTTTCAACTCGACAATATGCGCCGGTAACATGCCCAGCTTCTCAAGGGTCTCCTTAATCAATGTTGGCGCCGGTTTGTTATAAGCCGATGTACTAATGGCTAGCTGAGATCCAGAGTATAGCTGCTCAACCAATGTATATGCAGCTTGGGCTTCATCCGCATATCTGCACCAAGATGAGTGATCCGAGTTACTGCCAAAGATTTTATCAACATTTTGGTCAGTTTTAAGATTCATTGACTGGTGCAACATACATAAGCAGAAACTTACCAAAGATAGCAGAGGTCATAGCGTTGATTTGGCGCTTCAAACCGGCTAGTTCTTCAACCACCGGTTTTAGGGCTTGCTCGGCATCTACAGCTCTTTTGGTCAAACTGGCTTTTTCGGTTTCCCATTCAGCACGATCTTGGTTGAAGGATTCTTTCAATTTTTCCATTCCGGCCAGGGCCTGCGTCAGCTCCTCTTTGGCTTTTGCAGCTTCGGCTTGTTGGGACTTCACATTTTCTTGCAAGTCAGAGTTTTGGGCATCTTTGCTTCTCAGTTCAGCCTACAACATTGAAGGTATATTCAACAAAACAACATATTTATGCACTAAGTATAAAGCATATAACAAGTTATCCACTTCATAGTTGGGGGCTAATGCCTATTTGCTCTCAAATACTACCCTCTATACAAGTCTCCAGAACAATGCAAGCATTATCCTTGACACTTGGGGGCTAATGTACGTTTGTTCTAAACCGGCGGTGTGGATTAAAAACCAGATTAACTTGCCAAGTTAAACCGTCCTTTGGGGGCTATGCTGCAGAATGTTATCTAATTCTTTTTCAAATGAGTCTTATCTATGATTGAGGACACGCCTTTGCAATGATCAATGATGGGATGCTTGAAGTGTTACAAAGACCCGGTTTATGATTAACAATCATAAAACGTCTCTTGGAGGCTACTTGGAATAGTATTTCAGCTATAAATCAATGTACAAGGGAGAAGCATTTACCTCATATCGTTCTTTCATCAAATTCACCAAACCGGCTTCATAATCCCGGTTTGAGTGCAGACGGTTCAAGAAGCCGGAGTGAAGCTCACCAGCGTTAAGATGAGCATAGTTTGATAAGTCGCTGCTCCATTTACCTTTATCCCTAGCAATTTGCTCTTCTTGGCACTATGCTGAGCCAAAATGACGGGATGACCAGGAGAGCTGTGGCCTGTTCCAGTAATAATAACGTCATCACCTTGGCCTTCAGGATTTTTGGTGGATGATGATGGAATTTCAGTGTCTTTCATTGGATTAGCCCGGTTTGGTTCTGTCGGTTCAGTATCAGGGGCGGCAGGCTCAACATCTATTGGTTCGTCAATATGTTGGCCGTCAAGGGGCAGATCATCAAAAGTTGTTTCAGGATGGAGGACTTCCGGTTCACCAGTCTGCTCCGGTTCACCTCTTGGTTCTTCTTCTTCAGCAACAGGGTCTTCTGGCGGATTGGTGACCCGAGCTTTCTTGCTGGGTCTCGCTTTGGCCCTACAAACAGAATAAAAAAGGATTAACATCCTGTTCAAAAGATGTAAGGCGCATTGAAAGGAAAGGTTTTTTCATAACTTACCCGACCACAGTTTTCAAAGGGGGAGTTGAGTTGCTGTCGATTCACCAGAAGAGGAAGGAGGTGTCACCTGATAATTTGAATCAGACGGATTAAGAGGCTGTCTGGAATAACCTGCCTTGGGGTAAGAATGGTCAGAAGTAGGAGAGACCTCAGACCGGCGCTTCCGAACCGGAGTATCAGGTTAACCGATAGAGGTGACCTGTTGGCCACTGTGCCGGGTTATCCGGCGAGCTTCATGCTGTTGAGTCTTCAAAATAAATGTTGGATCCAAGTGAGCAAGAGGATGAGGAAAGCTTACTTTCTGGATTGCTTGGCGAGTTTTTTGTGTTGGCATAGAGTCTGAACCGGAGGAAAGGGTAATTACCTCTACGTCATCAGCCTGACTAGCTTCTGCCTCCTCCTGAGGAAGATCATTGTTAACAAGATGCATAAAAAGAGAGCCAAGTGAGTCAAGTTCTACCTCAACTTCTGGGACATCAGTATCATCATCAAGTTCCATATTAATCCGGTCAGCCGTTTTCCGCTTTGACGTCCGTTTTACGGCTTTGGTCTTCGGGCGGGTTGGTTTGACCACTTTGTCTCCAGTTGGCTTTGCCACTTTCTCTATGGATTTCCGTTTCTAGAAAGGGTCATCACCATATATATATATAAAGAAGAAGGGTTACAACTTGTATAAGTTAAAGATATTAGAGATGAAGAGGAAGTGTAATGCTTATAGCAGGTGGTTTGTTCTTGGTATAGAAGGGACTCAGACCGGTTTGACTACAGACCAGTTCCGATTCATTCAGAATTTTCTTTACACCTTCGGTAACTTCTTCCTCAGATAATTGGATATTGCAGTGGCGTTGAGGATCGTCAACTTTGTCGGTATATTCGCACATTAAACCGGGACGCCGGCTTAGCGGCAAGATACTCAAGGATATCCAACAGTGCACAAAATCCACGCCTATTAAATCGTTTGCCATAAAGACCCGGAGCTTGGCGATTTGAGGAGCGTATTTTTCCCTTTCTGAAGTGCTCAGGCATTGTGGCATTGGGTGAGTATTGGATAATCAATGATCATGGAAGCCGGGGAGGGGATTTTCATCCTCAAGAAAAGTGTCTCTGCAATAGAACCATGTTTGGTTCCATTCCTTTGGGTGGCTATGGTGTTTGGCATGAGGAAATTCCACTTCTTTTCGCTTTTGAATCGTGACACCACCAAGCTCTGTGTTCGGGCCATTCACAAACTCTATGCGCCGGTTTAAGTGAAAGAAATCCCGGAACAATTTTGCAGTTGGTTCTTCTTGTAAATAGGATTCAAAGAAGACTTGGAAATTACATAAGTTGGAGACTGAGTTGGGACCAATATCTTGTGGATGCAGTTGGAAGCTGGCAAGTACATCTCGATAGAATTTTGACCCTGGCGGTTTGAAACCACGGCCTATATGGTCAACAAAGATTACCACCTCACCTTGTCTTGGGGTTGGAGGATTCTCTGTTCCTGGAACTCGCCATTTGATCTCAGTTTTCATAGGCATAGAGCCGACGCTAACCATCTCATTCAATTGATCCTCAGTAACCCGGGAACGATCCCAGTTGCAGGCAGTGAATTGTTTGGCCATTGCAAAGCGAACAAACTGAAAATGAAAGGCCGGTTTATAAATTACGCATGATTATACAAAAGAGACAAGGGAGTAAGAAACATGCTGATATGATAAATGGTACAACCCGGAGACTAGTATAATGAGAGCGAAAGGTAATGCTAGCACAGGGTTGATCAGACACTGTTAAATCGGAGCATAATTGTGAAGGTAACATGCTCTTCCGGTTTATTAGAGGGCTAATGGCATAGACTATTTATACAATGCTAAACTGCTTATATTGGTGCGAGGAGAAACGGATCTCACAGGAGCATAGAAACAGATCTCACAGTGATGTATAAAACTTTCGGACCTAAAGCTAAGACAGAAAAGCAAAAATAATTGGATCTTGAAGGGGTGCAGAACTGAAGCAATTTTTGATAGACTAGATCAGTTCTTTGCGCATAAGGATTTGTGATGACCATGGTAGGTAAGCTACGACAAGAGATGCATCAAGCATGAAGTGTCCATCTATTAAAGGAAGAACAGGGAAGAATAGCACTGACGAACTTCGGAACAACTGCGAAGAATGTCGAAACCCTAGAACAGATCTATGGTGAAAGAAGCGGAGAACTTACCGAAGCTGGTGAGGAAGTGAAAGGGCGCCGCAGTATTCTGGTGTGTTCAGGGTGATGCAGCGGCCAAGGTCGGAGCAGAGGCGACGGTCGACGGTGGCGGGGGAGCTCCAGAGGCTGAGCGGCGCGAGGAAGACGACACGAAGCGGCACGGGGGGAAACGGTGAAAATGACCCCTCGGTCCTATTTATGAAGCGAAGTGATAAAATGGCAAGTACGGGAATCGAGGAGCCCAAAAAATGGATAAGTTAATAAAGGTGTCGCCTCGATGACTGGATATATATTAAATGAAGGAAATCTCCAACATCAACGGATGGATGACGTCACGGCGGTTTATCGTAATTTTGAAGTATGACGTCACAGCGGTTTACAAGATCAAAAATGAAGATAAGAGAGAAGAGTTTTTCTAAAGTGTGGAAGATTGACATGAACAAGTTCAAACCAATCTGGGGCCTAATGTTGGGGATATTACTACTGGAGGTAAACCGGCCTTATGTAGCCGGGTTGATTCTTTGAAGATTAGAAGCCCATGAAGATGTAAAGATGCTGGTGCTTTACGGAGGGCCCAAAGGCGGGTTACAGTCTGTAAATGTAAACCAACCTAGTCAGGTAACTTGTATAGTAAGATAGAAAGAGAGAGAGGCCAAACTGGAAACGTTTATAATCTGGCTTCGGGACTCTGTAGCCTGGCGGGCGTCAACCTATGTATATAAAGGGATGACCCGGCCGCGGTTTAGAGACAGACAACAACAACTCGAGAGCCAGACAAAGCGGATTCGCTCCCTGGCCTTCGAAACCCTAGCAATACCAATCACAACTAGACGTAGGCTTTTACCTTCATCGAAGCGGCCGAACTAGTATAAACTCCCGTGTCCCCTTGTTCGGTTTAACCCCTTTATGCTAACCCGTTGTGATGGCTCCATGACTAAGTCCTTTCACGAGGACATCTGCCGTGACAAACCCACGACAGACACCCTGCAGGGATTTGAACTTTTGAAAGTCGTGCCCGCAGTTATGGGTAGATGGGAATTTGTTAATGTCCGGTTGTAGAAAACCTAAAACTTATCTCAATTAAAATGCATCAACCGCGTGTGTAACCGTGATGGTCTCTTTCTGGCGGAGTTCGGGAAGTGAACACGGTGTTGGAGTTATGCTTGACGTAAGTAGTCTTGGATCACTTCTTGATCATAGTTTCTCGACCATGCCTTGCCTTCTCTTCTCGCTCTCATTTGCATGTTAGCCACCATATATGCTAGTGCTTGCTGCAGCTCCACCTCATACCTTTTACCCTTCCTATAAGCTTAAATAGTCTTGATCGCGAGGGTGTGAGATTGCTGAGTCCCCGTGACTCATAGATTACTTCCAAAACTAGTTTGCAGGTGCCGATGATATCGTGCAGGTGACACAACCAAGCTCAAGGAGGAGCTCGATGAAGATCGTGTTCGTTGTGTTGTTTCGTTTTCCTTTCGATCAGTAGTGGAGCCCAGTTGGGGCGACCGGGGATCTGTAGCATTAGGGGTAGTCTTCTTTTATTTTGGTTCAGTAGTCAGACCTTGATTGTATCTGGATGATGTAATGTTATATTCATGTATTGTGTGAAGTGGCATTACATGGGTTGTGTGAAGATTACCTCTCTTGCGGCATTGCCTTCAATGCGGTTATGCCTCTAAGTCGTGCTCCGACACGTGGGAGATATATCCGCATCGAGGGTGTTACAGTGAAGCACCTAGTTTAAAAGGAAAAAAGGCGGTACACTCACAGCACTCTTGTCACGGTCCATTGCACCCCACACACGTTCGGTCCTGCACACGGCTCACGCAAACGGAACGCGCTTCGGCTTGCCTCTTCACTGACACGTGGGACTGCACTTGGAGAAACCGACCATGTGCCAAACTCCCCCCGCCC
>NC_041392.1:331132248-331255459 GCF_002162155.2 Triticum dicoccoides | reverse complement strand
TTCGCTCCACCAAAGCCTCCCTCCCCGCCGCACCGATACGTCGGCGCCGCGGTTCGGCGATCCTCTTGCTCCCACAGTATGCTCTCGTAGACTGCCGTCCTCTAGCTGATAGACGCTGTTAATCTCACTATTTGCCGAAGTAGTTTACTGTCAATATGCTATACTTAAGAAGCTTCCTTGCCCTGTTCTGCACTCAATCTACTTAGCTGAGATGGCATGCCAAGGCCGATTAGTTGCTAAAATATCCTGCCATATATTTATTGTGACGTAGATTGCCATGGTCTAGTAGCCAATCTGTTAGGTGAAATAGCTCTACACTGTTTTATACTCGATCTTTGTTGCTGCGATGGCCTTCGATAGTTCGATGGCTGTGTGCTCGGCCTCATTGACTGCTGAAACAGCCTGCCATAATTTGGCACTCAAATCTGTTTGCTGAATTAGCTTTACATATATTTCGTTACTTAGATATGCTCGTCCAAATATCTTGCCATAGCTTTAGACATCGACCTAGGTATTTTTTTTCTGGACTTCATAAAAAAGCATATATGTTTTTCCTGTAATATCTAGTAGAAGAACTAATTTGTATGTATAACAGATGGACATGACTTGGATAATTCTGCTCGAAGATTCTCCGCTGCATATGTCGAGGGGGTTGAAAACTTCATGAACTTTATCAGAGCTGAGTACGGTGGTCCGAAATCAGATGTGCTCTGCCTGTGTAGCGGTTTTATGAATTCAGTTACAAGACCCCACTCAACTATGCAAAATCATCTACACTTGTATGGGATGTCGGTCACATATACTAGGTGGGTACATCATGGTGAAGCTGTGAATGTCAACGTTACTGACTACGTGGAAGCAGCAGATCACCATCTTGATCTGCCTAATGCTCAGGTGGAAGAGGAGGAGGAGGTGGTGGTGGCGGAGCCAGTGAGTTTGACCAACATTGAAACAATGCTACGAAATGCTCGTGCATTCCGTGAACTTTCACCTGCAGAAGAAAAACGATGGGCCCTCATGTTGGAACAATGCAACGTTGCTGTCACCCCAAGAAATAAGCTGTCAGTATTCTCAGCTATGGTCACCTTTCTTCAGGTGAAGACATCTGAGCGGATGACCAACAAATCATTCGATGTGATATTGGCTGATTTCCACAAATCTTTACCAGATGCGTCTGAGCTGCCA
The DNA here is from genome assembly GCF_002162155.2 of Triticum dicoccoides. NCBI lineage: Eukaryota > Viridiplantae > Streptophyta > Magnoliopsida > Poales > Poaceae > Triticum > Triticum dicoccoides. The sequence continues at coordinate 331,254,274 of NC_041392.1, read as the reverse complement.
CACACCTACAGAAAAATGAAGAATTTCCTTCGTGTAGTTGGAATTGGATATGATATGATCCATGTTTGTAAGAATAATTGTGTTCTGTTCCGGAAGGATTATGCCAACTTAAGTGAATGCCCGAAATGCAAATCATCAAGATGGAAAGATGGCGATGCTGTGAAGAGGATTCCTCATAATGTTCTGAGACAGTTTCCAATTACACCAAGATTGCAGAGGTTGTTTCATGATGCTGAAACAAGAGAGGATGTACTGTGGCATTCTAGGAACCAGGAGTACAGAGATCAGAATGTAATGAACCATACATCTCATGGTAGTGAGTGGAAAAGCTTCAATGATAAACACAAAGAGTTTGCTGCTGACCCAAGAAACATTAGATTTGGCTTAGCTTCAGATGGATTTAACCCATTTGGCCACCAGAGCGCCATATATAGCATTTGTCCAGTGCTTGTTATCCCTTAAGACATGCCTCCAAATGTCTGCACCAAAGAATCAAACTACATGATGGCCTTGCTCATCCCAGGTCCAAAAAGTCCTAGAAAGGATTTTGATTTGTTCATGGAGCCTCTTGTGGAGGAACTTCAACAGGTATGGAAGGGTGTTCTCACTCGAGACCTATATAGCAGCCCACCAGCTGATTTCTTTCTGCATGCTGTTATAATTTGGTGCATCCATGATTATCCGGATTTGGGCACTATGTCAGGGCGAACGATACATGGTTACAATGCATGTGTTCGCTGTGACATGAATCCGCTGTCATACACAATACTTAGCAAGATCTGTTACATTGGACACCACCGTTTCCTTGCCAAGGACAAGCCGCGTCCTAGAAAATACCGAAGACATGTGTTCAATGCAAAGCACGAAAACCGTGATGCACCAAAGAGGCTCACCGCCGATGAGTTGCAAGTGGAATTAGAGAAGGTCAGGCATATTGCACCAGGAAACCATCCTGGTAATGGTAGCGAGAAAAGGAAGTGTGGCAGGGTAGAAGAGAGATTATTGTTTACCCACAGGTCCACTTTGTGGGACTTGGAGTATTGGAAAGATTTGGATCTGCGGCATAATCTTGATGTGATGCACATCGAGAAAAATATATGTCACCGCATTATTGGCACACTTCTTAATATTGAAGGCAAGACGAAAGATACCTTAAAATCTAGGATTGATTTGACACACCTGGGTATCATAAAGGATTTGCAGGTGCAAGATGAAGGTACACCACGGGATATGGCACCAGCTGTGTACGTCTTGGACAAGGTAAAAAGAAAAGAATTCTGCGAGGTCCTGTCACGTGTGAGATTCCCACATGGATTTGCTTCCAACCCTAAAAGGAGAGTCAGTGAAGATGGAAACAAGGTACAAGGGTCGAAAACTCATGACTGCCACGTCCTACTTCAAAGGGTTTTACCTATTATCCTTAGAGGATTGGGCCGGCCTGACTTATATAGAGCAGTTGCAGAGTCGGGACAATTATTCAGGGAACTCTGCAGTAGGAATATCAGGATAGATGCTTTGGAGAGTCTTAGAGACAAGATACCAACTATCCTATGCGACCTTGAGAAGATATATCCTCCAGCCTTCTTTGATGTGATGGTGCATGTGGCTGTTCATCTACCTGATGAGGCACTACTTAGAGGTCCAGTACAGTATGGCTAGATGTACCCTATTGAAAGGCGACTAGGCACTTTCAAGGGCTATGTTAGGAACAGAGATAGACCCAAGGGTTCCATTGCATAGGTCTACATTGCTACAGAAGCGTTGACATTCTGCTCAAAATACATTGAAATAGCTGATCAGCTTAGCAAAGAGGTGGGTGAAGACAATCCCGGGATCAATGTTTTCGATTATTCTGTTCGAGTTATAGGGAAGAGTTGACAAGAGGACAAACCTAAAGATTTGGACAAAATGGTTTGTTATGTGTTGAATAACTGTCCTGAGATACTACCTTATATCAAGTAAGTGCAGTACTGCAGCTTATACATTGTAATCTACTAAAATTGCAGCACATTCTTATATATTTAGATGTTTGACGCGATCACTATGTTGTGCAGCATCTACAAAGATGAGTTACTGCCACAAAATCCAAGAAACATTGACAAACTGGTTATGGCAGGATTTGAGAAATGGTTCAAGAACCATGTAAGCTTTTGAAGTGCACTGTCAGTTTTTTTAATATATTGAGTACATAAGATGATCAGCTTGTCTATTTCCTAACTATAGGTTAAGAAGATGCGGGAGGATGGGCAGGTAGTTGATGATGCCCTTTACTCGCTAGCAATGGGTCCTGATACTCGGGTAAGACATTATGAATCTTGCGTTGTTGGAGATGTGCGCTACAACACCCTTGCACGAGACGAAGGCAGGAAGACACAAAACAGTGCCATCATGAGCACGGATACGTATGACAAAGAGACAACTAAAATGTATGCTAACATAACAAACATTGTTCAGTTGCAGTATATCTCCAGTTTCGAGGATCATCGGTGTGTGGTTCTATTGTGCTGTCGTTGGTATAACCTGTTTTCCAGGATCGCAAAACCCAGAGCTGATGATTATTTCAAATCCATCATGTCAAGGCGGCGTACCAGACCAACGAGCCATTTATTTTGGCAAATCAAGCAACACAGATATTTTTCTTGGAAGACACATTTGCATGTAGCGATGACTGGAGAGTATTGCAAAGGTTTGAGCAGAGGAATTCGTTTAATGAGGTTGCACAACAAGATGATGCTTACACTGCTCCTGATGTACAAGATAACACAGATGTTCCTAATATCTTTGAGAACCATCACGTCAATGACGCAGGCGAAAAGATTGCCTGTCGTGTTGTGGACATACAAGAGTTGATCAAGAAGAAGCCAACGTTCGAGGAGGTTGAGGACGAAGAAGATGATGACACCGTGGGGAATTATGATTCAGACTGATACACATGGCGAAGATGTTGACGCTGCTGTTGCAGATGATGATTACATGGCTTTTGTCGTATTTGCCTGTCAGAAGACGTTTTTTTATCTACTATGTGAAATTGTGTTTGCTATGACAACTGAAACCTGATGAACATGTTCTTTAGTATTTTGCTGTGAGAACATCACTTGTTATGTATGCTGCTTTGTGTTTGGTGATTGTATGACAACTAAAACATGATGACATTGTTGTTTAGTTGTACTCATATTTGGTTGTGAAACTTAAATTTGATGACATAGTTTGTTGTTGGAATGCAATTTGCTCAACGTCTTCGAATGAGAACAGAGCTGACATAGTTTATTTATATGAGCAAAAGGGGATACCCCCTGATTTCCGGTAATAAAAATCATTAGATGTTCACAACACTACGCCCAGCCCGCTACACAGGTTTCATTCATTACTAGTTTCAGCAAAGTGCTCATGTCGTACCCACTGAATACATCACGAGTGCTACATACACTGCCAATAAAGAGACAATCATCCTACAGAGCACATCGATTTTCCCATTATCTTCACAAGCACTTTCATCTCCTCATTGTTGTCAAGGCCGTTCAGCGGCTGTTGCTTGGCCATGATCAGAGGAACTACATCTTTAATCTTCTGCTCTGCATCTTCCTCTTCTGTCGTTCCTTCAGTTACTTTTCCAACACCCCAACCTGCTGGTATTGGGATTCCTCGGCTAACCAAATAATCAGCGTAGTTGCATTCCCCCACATCAGCAACTTCCTAGAAATACAAATCACACGGATCTTCCCTTTTCTGCACGAATCAAATTGGAAGATCATCAACCAAACTATTGAAAAAATTAGCAACTGAAAGCAGCAGAACAACACTTAAACATATTATTACCCCATGATTCGGGCATTTGTAGAAGACTCGGCAAGGGTTGTGGATTGTGGTTGAGACACGATGGATGACTCTGCGTGATTTGCAGCAGTGGCACCACACCAACGGCAGCGGGTTGCGATGAGCAATCAGTTGCAGTGCGCGTGCCGGCGGGGGTGTGATGAGACCCACAGGCGATGGTACGGGTGGCGACTTGGCGGATATCTGGTTGTTGCCTGCTAAAGAGCAGGTGGACGAGCAGCCAGCGTACATGGTTGCTGCGGCCAGAGCTTCTGATGCTAGGCAGAGTAAGTAGAGAAGAGGAGAAGCGAACATTGTATATGTCAGCTTCATTACTTGAAGAGTAGCATAGCACCATATATAGTCATAGTCTAGGTTTGCATTCGAACCAGCTACAGGAGCACGTCTTTCTTTTTTCTAAAACTCGGCAACGTCTCTTTACTGTTACACTAGCTTGTTCTGTACGCCTTCCCAAGTCTTTGATTTTTTTTCTATATATAAAAAAGTATGCTACTTGGTGTCCGCTTAGTCAACAAACGATTGTGCCAACCTTGACCGTTGGATTGACATTCAACGTCTGTCGCGTTTCTTCAGTCTCTTCTTCCTCGAGCCGCCAAAGCCAAACCAGCGCCGGCTGGACCGCCTGCTCCCGCCTCCCACGCTTGGCTGTGATCTTCCCCGGCTCCTGTTTGTTCCCGTCCGAGGCCTCACCATCGTCCTCCGCCTTGGTTCACTTGCCGCGGTGCCGCCCTCCGATGTTGTCAACATGGTCAACAACCGAGAGGAACAAGGAGATGACTGTACATGGTGAGGATGACAGTAGGGACCCAGCAGTGCGCGCAGTAATTTTGTTTTTTCGGGACGGAGAAGGGTATCAACTGGGTTGTGCGGGACCCGTGGCCCGTCTAGCCCAGGCTTTTATTTCATACGTTTAGCACATGACCAGCCCAGTTTGTTTTTTTCCTTTTTGAAAATGGCTAGCTAGCTATTTTGTTTTTTTGCAGAATAACCAATGTAGGCCTACTTGCTTTTCTACGCCCTCCTGGGCCGGAAATCTTTCAAGACGAGGAGGGGTGCATTTTCCCCAGAAAATGGGCTATAAGTAATAAGAAATGGGCTATAAGTAATAATAAATGGGTTGTAAAATGAAAAAATACAGCAAACAGGCAATTAGTTCCAAAATACTGTTTTCTTTCGGATTTTGATATTTCAAATTTCATTGTTTTTGTGCGGGTAAAATTACATTGAATTTAAATTAAGGTATATTTAGATTTAAAATTAATTTGAATCTAGCTAGAAATTTCGGGCTGTATGCTGTTTGGGACAGATTTGGAGGCTGACTTGTGGGTCTACTAGGTTGACGTGTACTTTGGCTTTGTCAACTTAGTCCGCAAACAATTCTAGCAGCAGTGACTGTTGGATGTTAATCCAACAGCCGTGCTGCTTCTTCAATATCTGATCTTCTTGCTCCAGCCGCCCAAACCAGCTCCGGTGGGACTGCCTGCTCCCGCCTCCCGTGGCCAGTTGTGCAGCCGCATAGGCCGCACCGCCCCACCCTACTTCATTGCTGGCCAGGCCATTCCTCTACTCACCCACACCTCCTGTTATTTTCCGGCGACGGCAGCCGGACCAGTAAACCCTCGTACTCTCCACCGCGTGGGAAACCATTGCAGAGTCTTCCCGGGCTCCGTGTCGTTCCCTTCCTAGGCCTCGCCATCGTCCACCGCCATGGTGCTCTCGGCGCGGCCTGGTCAACATGGTCAACGAACGACATCCATCGGTCATGGACTGTACGCGCAAAATAATGATTCCTCCACCTGACAGCTCGGACCCACCAGAAGGGCCTCTGTATTTCGCGAAAAAACGTTCCCCCCGCTGACATGTCGGACCCACCAGCTATATCTTCGCATGCAAGGAAGTGCCTCCTTACTATGCACAAAAAAATGAATACCCCCCTGCTAGCTGGGACCCACCATTGTGGGAGGCTGACTTGTGGGCCTACTAAGTTGACGGGGACGGAGGGCTTTGTCAACTTAGTCAATATGAACGATTCTAACTCCAGTGACCGTACGATGTCCATCCAACGGCCGTAGTGCTTCTTCAACCACTGGTCTTCTTGCTCCAGCCGCCCAAAGCAGCGCCGGTCGTGCCGCATGCTCCTGCCTCCCGTGGCTGGCTGTACTGCCGCGGAGGCCTCACCGCCCCCTACTATTCCCACCGCTGGCCAGGCCCTGCGGCGATGGCAGCCTCACACCACAGCCGAATCAGTGAACCCTCGTACTCCTCTCCGCGCGGGCTTCCACTGTTGCGCCTTCCCCGGCTCCGCGTCGTCCCCTTCCTAGGCCTCGCCATCGTCCACCGCCATGGTGCTCTCCGCGTGACGTGGTCAACGTGGTCAAGGAATGACTTCCATTTGAAGAGTACTATACGTGGAGAGGCTGACAGCTGGGTCCATGGCCACAGCCCAGTTTTTTTGTGAGTTGCCAAGTAAGTCGCTTTGTCAGGCCTGTTGGGCTGCAAATCTTTCAAGACGAGGAGAGCTTTCATTCGGCTGGCCGAGAAAATGGCCCATCAGTAATCAGCAATGGGATGTACATTTTTAAAACACATCAAACCGGCAATTAGTTTCAAATATCTTTTTTTCATTTCGAGATTTTAAATTACATTAATTTTTATGCGTGGAGAATATGTTGGATTTTATATTGATATACATTTATTTTTAAAATCAGTTTGAATGTGAGTCGAAATTTCGGGATTAAAAACAGTTCGGACCGCACCGAAATATGCAAAATTTCGTATAATTTTTTAACCGTGGCCACAATATGGGCTGTAATGCTAACAGAAAGAATATGGGCTCCAAAAAAACCATAAGAATTAGCAAATGGGCTGTAAATTATTAGAAATAATTGCAGATGGGTTGTATGTTGTTTTCCACAGATTTGAGGCTCTCCTAAAAAAAGGTTGACGCACAAGCAGTGAGTGTTGGATGTCCATCGAACGGCCGTCGTGCTTATTCAATCTCTGCTCTTCCTGCTCCAGCCGCTCAAACAAGCGCCGGCGGGACTACCTGCTCCCTCCTCCCCACTGTCGGCTGTGCTACCGCGCAGGCCTCACCGCCCCACCGTACTCCCATTGCTGGCCTAGCCATCCCTCTACTCACCCACACATGTTGTTATTCTTTGGCGACGGCAGACGAACCAGTAAACCCTCATATAGTCGTACTCCCCTCCGCGTGGGAAACAAAAACAACTGTCGAGTCTTCCCTACCTCTGTGTCGTTCCCTTCCTAGGCCTCGCCGTCGTCCACCGCCCTGGTGCTCTCAGCGTGGCCTGGTCAATGTGGTCAACGACCGACATGCATCTGAAGTGGACTGTAGGTGGAGAGGCCGACAGCTGGGTCCACGGTCGTACGCAAGGAAATGCCTCCTTATTACGCGCAAAATAATGATTCCTCCACCTAACATCAGGGACCCATCGAAAGGGCCTCTGTATTTCGTGAAAAAAACGTTACCCCCGCTGACAGCTCGGACCCACCAGCTATATCTTCGCACGCAAGGAAGTGCCTCCTTATTACACACAAAAAAAATTAATACTCCCCCTGTTAGCTGGGACCCGGTATAGTGGCAGGCTAACTTGTGGGCCTACTAAGTTGACGGGGCGGAGGGCTTTGTCAACTTAGTCAATATGCACGATTCTAGCTCTAGTGACCGTACGATGTCCATCCAACGGCCGTAGTGCTTCTTCAACCTCTGGTCTTCTTACTCCAGCTGCCCAAACCAGAGCCGGTCGTGCCTCGTGCTCCTGCCTCTCGTGGCCGGCTGCGATGCGGCTGAGGCCTCACCGCCCCCTACTACTCCCACCGCTGGCCAGGCCATCCCTCTACTCACCCACACCCCATGTTATTCTGCGGCGATGGAAGCCTCACACCGCAGCGAACCAGTGAAACCTCGTACTCCTCTACGCATGGGCATCCACTCCCGCGTCTTCCCCGGCTCCGCGTCGTCCCCTTCCTAGGCCTCGCCTTCATCCACCGCCCTGGTGCTCTCGGCGCGGCGTGGTCAATGTGGTCAAGGAACGGCTTCCATCGGACGTGGACTGTACGTGGAGAGGTTGACAGCTGGGCCCATGGCCGCAGCAAGGAAGTGCCTCCTTATTACAAGCAAAATAATTATTCCTCCACCTGACAGCGGGGACCCACCGGACGGGCCACCGTATTTCGTGAAAAAAATGTTTGCCCCTGACTGCTGGGACCCACCAGCTACATTTTCGCACGCAAGGAAGTGCGTCCGGGCAAAAAGAAAAAAAAGACTCACCCCCCTGACTGCTGGGACCCACCAGCTACATCTTCGTAGGCAAGGAAGTTCCTGACAGTCGAGACCCACCTGGTCGAAGTGTACGTAGCGTTGTCATTCTGGTCGCAAACGTGTACGTACATATATACTGGTGGATGTAGAGCCGTGCACATGTCGTAGTAGAGGCGCGTATGTGTCGTAGTAGAGGCACGCACGTAGCATGTACACATACGTACAGCGGCCAGGGTGCAAGAAAGAAAACACGGCCACGTATGTGTACGTACGGGCGTGGTCTCGAACACCTACTCGCGCATACGTACGGCCAGGGCTCGTGTACATGGCTGGGTCGGAACGGAGAAATAGTGTCGTCGTCGTGTTCATGGGGAGGCAACGAAATGTGTCGTGTCATGGGGATGCAATGGAATGTGCCGTGTTCATCGGGAGGCAACAGAACGCGTGGGAGCCAACCGGCTGGGTCGAAACGGAATGCGTGCTCGTGTTCATCGGGAGGGCTTGGACGGAACAGGCGATGGAAACGAGGCCTGGCATACTGCACAACGGAGGAAACAGACCTCCTCCGTTCGAAACGGGGTCCTGTTGATCGGGAGGAGTCTGGCGTACCGCAAAACGGAGGAAACGGACCTCCTATGGTCGAAACAGGGGTCCTGTTCATCGGGAGGGCTGTGGCGTATCGCAAAATGGACGAAACGGACCTCCTGCGGTCAAAATGGGGGTCCTGTTGATCGAGAGGGGTGTGGCGTACCGCAAAACGGAGGAAACGGACTTGTGTTGGAGGGCTACAGTCGAAACGGGGGTCCTGTTGATCGGGAGGGGTGTGGCGTACCGCAAAACGGGACTCCACAGGATACTGTTCATCTCCACCGTCGACCTCCTCCAGCCTCCACGGGCTACCGTCGACCTCCTCCAGCCTCCACGGGCTACCGTCGACCTCCTCCAGCCTCCACGGGCTCCTGTTCATCCAGCCTCCACCGCGCGCTGCTCCACCGGCTACTGTTCAACCACCCCTCCACGGGCACCCCTCCACCATCTACTGTTCATCCAGCCCTCCACACCACGGGGTCCTGTTGAACCACCCCTCCACGGGCACCCCTCCACCGTCTACTATTCATCCAGCCCTCCACCACACCACGGGGTCCTGTTCATCTAGAGGCAGCGCCACCGCTCACTGTTCATCCAAACCCCCCGCAACGCTCACTGTTCATCCCAGAGGCAGCATCGATCGGCTTCAGTTAGCAGCAGTAGCGAAGGAATCGCTCGATCGGGTTCAATTAACAGCCATAGATTGATCGCTCGGGTTCAGTAACGCGTAGCCTGCAATGCAATCGCTCGGGGTCAGTTAGAGCCCAACGCCTCGCTCGGGTTCAGTTAGAGCCAACGCCTCGCACACACGCGCGTACGTGTACGAGAGAAACGCACATCACTCGGCCCTGACCTCCCACCGTAACCGGGAACTCCCTGAAATTTTCCTCGCCCTCCCTTCTACCACAGTTTTTTCCGTCATGGACGGCCCAAAGAATGTCATGCAGTTGCGTCTCCGGCCCGCCTAGGACGAAAAGCCCATTTTCTGTCATGATTTTTGTCATAGAAGTAGGAGCCCACCACATCTATGATGATACCGGGTTTTGTCACAATTATCGTCATAGAAGTGTCATAGGTATGACAGAAAAAAATTCGTTCGGCCCAAAATGTCACGGATGTGTCTTTTTTTGTAGTGAGTGTTGTCATGGGATATCCCGGAGTACCCGTGTGATCATCCTATGGTTTGCCACCCAGGCTCAAAGGGATCATAAGATTATTCATGCTAGAAACTTCCGTGTGCAGCCACTAGCCATTATGGGCTCTGGCATAGTTGAGTAAGTTGTGTGACCTCTTTCAGTGGTAGGCTAGCAGATGTAGGGGATGTAGGTGGTACTGTCTACCCAGTGTAAAGAATTAATGCTTCTGAAAGACTGTGTCTCGATCATCCGTTTCTCAAACACCATGTAGTGCGAGAAATCCAATGGAGGAGATCGAGTCTTGTGGGGAAAAGTGCGCAAACCTCTGCAGAGTGTACAAACTAATCATGGTTAGCCGTGTCCCCGGTTATGGACATCTTGAGTATCTAGTATTTGAATTATTGATTTGATCTCATCACTTTACTTAATTAATTTCTTGGGTTATAATTATTATTTTGGGATTGACTTGGAGGAACCTTCTCAATAATTTCAACAAACTTTGTAGTTAAATAAAATATATTCCTTTGTTGTAGGAAAAAATTAGCTTTATGCAAATGATAACCGTAGAGCCTCCACCAGCCATATATGCATGTAGTGATAGCTGTTATCTGTTCATTGCTCTATAGTGTTATCTTGCCAACATATTCCATGTCCTGACCTACACGGGCTGCAACGTATTATGTTGCAGAGTTTTCAGACGAAGAGTGAGGGAGTCCTAGATTAGGGGGTCTCTGGACAGCCGGACTGTTGGACTATGAAGATACGAGATTGAAGACTTTGTCCCGTGTCCGGATGGGACTCTACTTGGCGTGGAAGGCAAGCTAGGCAGTACGGATATGTATATCTCCTCCTTTGTAACCGACCTTGTGTAACCCTAGCCCCCTCTAGTGTCTATATAAACCAGAGGGTTTTAGTCCGTAGGACAACAGACAATCATACCATAGGCTAGTTTCTAGGGTTTAGCCTCTTTGATCTCATGGTGGATCAACTCTTGTAATACTCATATCATCAAGCCAATCAAGCAGGACGTAGGGTATTACCTCCATCAAGAGGGCCCGAACCTGGGTAAACATTGTGTCCCCTGCCTCCTATTACCATCCGCCTTAGACGCACAGTTTGGGACCCCCTACCCGAGATCCGCCGGTTTTGACACCGACATTGGTGCTTTCATTGAGAGTTCCACTGTGTCGTCACAATAAGGCTTGATGGCTCCTTCAATCATCGCTAGTGATGCGGTCCAGGGCGAGGCTTTCCTCCCTGGACAAATCTTCGTATTCGGCAGCTTCACACTGCGGGCCAATTCGCTTGGCCATCTGGAGCAGATCGAAAGCTACGCCCCTGGCCATCAGGTCAGATTTGGAAACTTGAACTACACGGCCGACATCCGCGGAGACTTGATCTTCGACAGATTCGAGCCCATGCCGGACGTGCCGCACAGTCGCGACAAGCAAGACATAACTCTGCCGTCGGACAGTGTTCGGGAGATCGCATCCGCAGCTACTTCGGCCGTTAATCCGGAGCAAATCGCGCCATCCGAGAGCGGAGGGATAGACCCCGCCATGGAGGCCGCACTCTCAGTGGCGATAGAGCAAGATACTGACTTCACCCCTTTCGAGAGCCGCGTCGCCGAACCACTGGATTTATCCCCGGCCACGGACTCCGAGCCACCTACATCCGTGCATGTCGAATCCGACGGGGCACCGATCATGGAGTTCACCTCCGCGGATATCTTTTAGCACTCACGTTTTGGAGATGTGCTAAATTCATTAAGGCTCTCTCCCTGTCAAGAGAACCTTGGCCGAACTATGTCCGACTAGAATGGGATGCGGATGACGAATAAATTCGCTGCCCACCCACCACCCACTTAGTAGCCATTGTCGATGGCTTAACCGAGATGCTCGACTTCGACTCCGAAGACATCGACAGTATGGAAAATGATGCAGGAGACGAACAGGAACCACCATCCACAGGGCGCTGGACCGTCACTCCATCACATGACGTATACATGGTGGATACACCCAGACAGGGCAATGGCAAAGAGACAGCGGAGGATGACCCCTCCAAGAAGCAACCCAAGCGCCGATGTCAGCGGCACCGCTCTAAGTCCCGCCATAGCAAAAACAACGATAACAGCACAAGAGGAAATAACAGTCCAGTCGACTCTAGAAGAAATGATGACTGCACCACCCTGGCAGCAGAGCACGATCAAGATGCAAATTGCAAACATAGTACGGATCCGACGTCCGACCACGACGACGCCAAGGATAAGCCTCATCAAACCCCGTCGAGGGAAGAAAACAGTCCGGACGAAAATGCGCACATCATCCCGGAAACACACTTGGAGCAAGAAAACCTCCGGAGAGGGCTTATTGCCATAGCGAGGAGCCTGAAGAAACAGAAGCAAGGGCTCAAGGTTGCACAAGATACGCTCAACAGCAAGTGGAACAAAGTAACAAAGTTTGGTGGAAATTACCATAAAAATATCTATCCAAAGCGCAAGCTATTACCGGAATTCGACGATGAGGCCTTACAGCCCATACAACCAAAAAGTGATACGGCCAACCGGCCGGATCCACCACCCTATGAATGCGATAGAGCGGCTAACAAAGTCGCGCATAAGTCAACACACGATCTACGTGAGAACTTGCGTCAAAAATCCGGCGCGACCAGATCTATCTATAGATCTAGGAAGCGTGCTACGGTACACAACCAACACCAAATACTACAACCGTCCGAACACCATGGCGCATCACAATACAGGGGTGCCGCACACAACTTATGTTCACTGATGAGGTGCTGGATCACGAATTCCCAGAGGGATTCAAACCGGTGAACACAGAGGCGTACGACGGAACCACAAACCCTGGAGTCTGGACAGAGGACTTCATCCTCCATATTCATATGGCTCGTGGAGACGATCTCCATGCCATTAAATACTTGCCCCTCAAGCTTAAAGGGCCAGCTCGACACTGTCTGAAAAGCCTCCCCAAAAACTCAATTGGATGTTGGGAGTAGCTCGAGGACGCTTTTCGGGCCAATTTTCAAGGGACTTATCTCCGACCTCCGGATGCAGACGATTTAAGTCATATAATCCAATAGTCCGGAGAGTCCGCCCGAAAGCTTTGGAACATGTTCCTCACCAACAAGAACCAAATTGTCGACTGTCCGGACGTCAAAGCCTTAGCAGCTTTTAAACACAGGTTCCAAGACGAATGGCTCGCCAGACACCTCGGTCAAGAAAAACCGAGAACAATGGCAGCCCTAACAAGCCTCATGATCCGCTTTTGTGCGGGCGAGGACAGCTGGTTGGCCCGTAGCAGCACCAGCGACCCAAGCACACCCGAAGTCAGGGATGGCAATGGTAAACCATGAGGCAACAAAAACAAGCGTCGAAATAAAGAAGGTAGCCCAGATAACACAGTGGTAAACGCCGGATTCAGGGGCTCCTGACCAGGTCAGTGGAAAAAGCCTTTCAAAGGCAGCAGAGAAGGATAATATGGCCTAAACAAAATTCTTGACAAACTCTGTCAGATTCACGGCACCCCAGACAAACCTGCCAATCATGCCCAAAGTGAATGTTGGGTCTTCAAGCAGGCCGGTAAGCTAAACGCCGAACACAAAGGGGAAGAGACACCAAGCGAAGACGAGGATGAACCTTGCCAGCAAAACGCCGGAGGACAGAAAAAGTTCCCACCAGAGGTTAAAACAGTAAACATGATCCATGTGACAAAGAGGAGAAGCAATCATGCACTCCGATGCACACACGCCATAGAGCCCGTCACCCCTAGGTTCAACCCCTGGTTTGCCTGCCTGATCACTTTTGATCGTAGGGATCATGATACAAATATCCGGCGTGAAGGACTGACGGCTTTGGTGTTAGACCCAATAATAAATGGGTACCATTTCACAAGGGTCCTCATGGACGGCGGTAGTGATCTAAATCTGATATATCAGGGCCTAGTCCGTAAAATGGGGATAGACCCGACACAAATGAGCCACAGTAATACTACCTTCAAGGGAGTAATACCAGGACAAGAGGCCCGCTGTACGGGCTCTCTACTACTAGAGGTAGTATTCAGTTCTCCCGATAACTTCTGAAGTGAAAGGTTAACTTTTCACATTGCCCCATTCCGAAGTGGCTATCGAGCACTACTCGGAAGAACGGCTTTCGCTCGTTTCAAGGCAATACCGCATTATACTTTTCTCAAGCTTAAGATGCCCGGTCTACGTGGCATCATCTCGATTAGAGGAAATACTGAACGCTTCCCACGTACGGAAGGGATGCGGCGGCTCTAGCAGCCGCAAACTAGACGACCTCACTAACTAGAAAAATGGCAGGTCGGCAAGACCATGGACACGGTTAGACGAGTCCGGCATTCCATCACATGTACATGAGACGGGTTCGATGATCAAACCCTCATAAACGATACCGGGGTCTTCCTGCATGTAACCAGGGCCAGCCCAGCTCAATTTGGCTTCTCTTGAATTTCGATAGTTCATTCATAATAACCAACTCTTCTTTTTGGCACGGCAACTTTCACCTAAGTTCTTTCCTTTTGTAGATGACAATCGTGCTACACCCGTCCAGGGCACGGCACAATGGAGACACAGGCGCAGACGTGCAGCAGGGACCCGCCCAAAGGTTTCTTTTTAGATTAAGACCCTGCGTAAACCTTTTTTACTGTCTCTTGTTGCTGACATCCTCCGGATACTCCACACAACTGAGAAGGATGCTGGCGTTATTGGCATGTGGGCACACCAGAATTTTGCACGTACATGGACACATGGGGTTTCTTATTAAGGGCATTGTTTAGCTCGGTATATGTTATAAAGACCGAACACCTTAGGGAGTGTTCGGCGTCGCGAGTTTGGCCCTATATGCATCAGCTCCGAATCATGTCTTTGGTCAAATGTTGGGTTTGCCTGGCTCCCAAGTTTTGGTACCTAACGTTCTGTTATATCGGCTAAGGTAGCATTGGGAGAACTACTGCGATTGTGCCCTGGTTCATCCGGATGAGCACCTCAGTAGAGAAAGCCGAAAATTGGCTGTCATGATATAGCGAGAGACTGGTCAACCACTTGATGACTCATTGGAATCTTCAGGATTCCTCTGTATTAATGAAGGGCCGTTTCCCTGTCATGTACGTACGCGCCCCGTATTTGGACGAGCGCAGAAGTACCAAGGGCTATATAGTAGCCCCATTGTCAAACTCCTATGGCTAAGTGAAAGTGTTAAAGCAATATAGTCTGATTGCCTCGTTCGCTATGCTATCACCTCCTTAACGGACCAAGACGTTGGATCAAGTGTGGATATGCATCTTTTGCAAAAAAAACCCGCATTATATGCGTGGGGGCGGAAGCCGACGACTGCAAACTTTCAGGTTATACACATATATACATAAACGGCCGCACAGGAGGCATCATAGTACTTTCGGGCAAAAGTATAAATACAGCCTTGATAATTCAGTAAAACATTGTTTGTACAATGGGAATACATGTCACTAGAAAATAATATTCTTCGAGCACTGAGCCTCTATCGAACGAGCGCCTTCAAGAACTTCTTCAAAGTAGTGCTCGGCAGCCACTCGGACTACGGTTAAACCCTGTGTCGCAACAGTGGTGGCCTCCATCTCAGCCCAGTATGTCTTGACACGGGCAAGGGCCATCCGCGCACCTTCTATGCACGCCGATCTCTTTATAGCATCGATGCGTGGCATAGCACCAAGGTAATGTTGCACTAAGCTAAAGTAGCTATTCGGCCTTGGCCCTCCTGGCCACAGGTGATCCACAACGGACCTCATGGCAAGTCTAGACAACCTATGGAGGTCGGCCAACTCGGCCAGTCACTCATTCAACAACAGCGGACGGACTGGAGCGTGAAACTGTGACCAGAACAGCTTTTCCACTTCAGGACCTTTCTGATCCTTGAAGTACTCGGTCGCATCAGCAACACTTGCAGCCAAATCCATGTAGGCATCCGCAGAACTCCATAGCCGGTCCAGAGGAGCATACTTCGGATCTCCGAACTTAGTCCGCAAGAAGAAGGGCTTCCCAGACATGATATCTACAGCTTGATTCAGCTCCTCCTTTGTCGCTCTAATTTTGGAGCGGGCTTCGTTGGCAGCCACCAGGGCCTTCTCCAGGTCTGTCGCCTTCGCCCGATTTTCTTCTTCAAGAAGCTGGTAACGGTCAGCGACATCTTTTAACTCTACAACCATCTTGGCTATTTTTTCCTTGCTCTCGCAATGCGCGGCCAGTTCGGCCCTTAACTCTTCGGCCGCCTTTAAAGCGGCCGCATTGCTACTCCTTGCTTGCTCCTTGGCTCGGGCAAGCTCCGCCCGAAGGGTCTCCACGGTGGCAGCTCCATCTGCAGTCACAACATATTAAAGATACTGGCATCATGCTACTCTTATTATGTGACTATCACCAGAAAAACCACTCACCCTGTGCCTTGGCAAGCCACTTGTTGACAAGCACGATGTCGGCATCTGCCGCATCAAGTTGCCGTTTTAGCTCGGCAAACCCATCAGTCCGGCTCGCCACCGGAGCTTCAGCCACCTGCATGTAAAGGTAGTCTGGTTATTACCTGGGACTATTATCCTCTGTTTGCCGCCGTTTTCGACGACAACCAGAGTTTCAGGGGCTACTATCTGCATAGGGCATACCTAACATATGCGGTACTGTCAAAAAACATACATTATTTCACGTACCTCAAAGCCTTTCAGCAGACTCATAAAGGCTTCATGCAAACCGCTTTTAGCGGATGAAATCCTTTCAATTACCGTACCCATTAGCGTACGATGCGCTTCCGAGACGGCCGCTTGCCCCAGAAGATCCTTCAGCGCGTCCGACCGCACACTGTACGGACCCTTGCTGTCGCTCTCCTTAGGAGCCGGATACTGAGGATTCCGGGCAGCCAAAGGGTTATCCTATGGCCCTAGTGGATCCATAGATACCCTTCGCGACGACACTTCAAGGTCGCCCGCTTCTTGAGGCCGGGTGTCCGGTGGAGGCGTCTCGCTCTCCATCATCTCCGGAAGAAAGATCCCCCGAAGATGAACTCTGTCGAGAAGGGCTATGATCCGGACTACAATTTATAAGCATCGGTTATTGTCTTCGGAAGTAAGGTAGGATGTTTTCACTAGTAAGTACTTTTTGATTACTTACAGCTCTGTAGAGGGCTGATCCCCGCGCGGAAATTGTGCGGCAAGAATACCCTCCAAGGCAGGACCCTCTGATGAAGATTTCTTCTCCCGTTTGGAAACCTTAGTTTCTGGATCTTCAGAGGTAGTCCTCTTCCTTCCTCGGGGACGAAGAATGTCAGATTCTTCCCTTTGATTGTCCTCCATCGTGGAGGTGCTCATTCCCCTGGCTGGAATAAGTAGCGAGTGAGGCCCGCTTTCGCCCTCTTTATTCCCCCCATCATCTTCCTTTGAGGACACTGGATAAGGCTCTGGCTCGAGCATCTTGTCCAGTACCGGATTGTCCAAGCCCTCAGGAAGGGGGGCCGAACACCTGATCATCATCGCCTTTGTTATCCAGTCCTGGTCAAGAGGCGGCTCTTTAGAATGATGCCATGATAAATAAAAGGACAGCAAGTTCCGCATGGGATTACTTACTTGGGCAGCGGGGCGATTCCAGCTCAGGCCCACGTCCTCGGTGGTGTCCGGACACTCTATTTGGGGTCCGAAGAACGATTTGTACATCTCTTCGTGTGTCATGCCAAGGAAATGCTGAACAGCACGCGGTCCTTCCGGGTTGAATTCCCACATGCAGAGGGGCCGGCATTTGCAAGGTTAGACTCGACGAAGCAGCATAACTTGCATTACCATAACCAGACTAAAATCTCCCTCGAAGAGATCTCGGATACGGCTCTGCAGTATTGGCACGTCCTTGGCCGGACCCCAGCTCAGCCCCCTGCTGATCCATGACATCAGTTGTGGTGGGGGGCCCGAGCGAAAGGTAGGGGCAGCTGCCCACTTGGCACTTCGGGGAGTTGTGATGTAAAACCACTCCCGCTGCCACAATCTGGGCACCTTTGGGAAGGAACCCTCTGGCCAAGGAGCATCAGTGATTTTGCTTATTAAAGCACCTCCGCACGCTGTGTGCTGCCCCTCAATCATGTTCGGCTTCACATACGACAATAAATGACGAGATGTGAGGGGTAATGCGGAGGAAGGCCTCACATACGACAATAAATGACGAGATGTGAAGAAGGGAATCCAGGGCCAGATCTGAAAATCCAGCCCATAATAGAACATAAGACCCCTAACAAAGGGATCCAAAGCGAGGCCTAGTCCCCAGAGGAAGTGGGATATGAACACAATGCTCTCGTTGGGTTCGGGAGTAGGGACGACTTGCCCTCGGGCGGGCAGCCTATGCGAAATTTCGGCGGTCAGATATCTGGCTTCCCTCAACTTCTTGATATCCTCCTCTGTGACGGAGGAAGGCATCCACCGACCTTGAAGGTTGGATCCGGACATAGTTGAAGGTCAAAAGCACCTGACCTGAGCTTTGTGTGTTAGAACTCGAGGCGGGGGAAGGATTCGATTGAGCACGGGAGGGAAAAGAGAAAAAGCCTTGTCCCCTTTATAAAGAGGGTGAATATCAGGCATCCTCCTCGTGGCCGTTTGGGACTTGCCTAAGATCTAGGAGTCATACCAACGGGCACGGTTGGGTTACCCATGTTTGTATTGATGAGAATCCCGTGATAAGGGGGACACGATCTCTTCTTTGACAAGACGTGTCAAGAAAACCGCCTCGCGTTATGTGCAGAGCTGGTTGAGGAAAATGGTTCGAATAATGACCGGGCCATGGCGTGATGTCATGTTGTCAAAACGTGTCAGCAGATTAGATTTGTGGAAATATTATTCTCTCTACAATGGTATGTGGAACTTATTTTGCAGGGTCGGACATTGTCCTTGTATTCAAACTCTTCCATTGTGTATTTGGAGGAGGAACCCGCCTTGCAATGTCGAAGACAACACTGTGCACAGGACTCATCGTCATTGAAGCCTGGTTCAGGGGCTACTGAGGGAGTCCTGGATTAGGGGGTCTCCGGACAGCCGGACTATATCCTTTGGCCGGACTGTTGGACTATGAAGATACGACATTAAAGACTTCGTCCCGTGTCCGGATGGGACTATACTTGGCGTGGAAGGCAAGCTAGGCAGTACGGATATGTCTATCTCCTCCTTTGTAACCGACCTTGTGTAACCCTAGCCCCCTCTGGTGTCTATATAAACCGGAGGGTTTTAGTCCGTAGGACAACAGACAATCATACCATAGGCTAGCTTCTAGGGTTTAGCCTCTTTGATCTCGTGGTAGATCAACTCTTGTAATACTCATATCATCAAGAACAATCAAGCAAGATGTAGGGTATTACCTCCATCAAGAGGGCCCGAACCTGGGTAAACATCATGTCCCCTGCCTCCTGTTACCATCCGCCTTAGACGCACAGTTCGGGACCCCCTACCCGAGATCCGTCGGTTTTGACACCGACAAAGAGTAAGGTGCGATAGGTCATTGTCATGCTCTTAGTTTTGCCATGGAGTTAGATGGACTCTTCTACCTTTGAAGCTCCCGCTGTTATCTTATTTAGATGGCCTTCAGCCATATTATTGTAATAAGTTCTCTTTTGAGACATTCGATGTAATAAGTGTGTGTTGAACTCTGTTATAAATCCTCGAGTATTGTGTGTGTCACCAATACCGATCCAGGGATGACACTTAAGCACAAAGACTTGACTGTCTGAGGTCGGGTCGCTACAAGATGGTATCAGAGTACACGCTGACTATAGGACACGGCCACTAGGATAAGCCATAGGACACTCTTCTCTACTCATTTATGACTCCTCTCCATTTTCTACTCTATAGATGGTGGACCCGAGGAACAAGTTCACTCAACCATATGAAGACACCCCTTTTGGATGACACTTGAAGGAAGTCACTAGGTACCTGAGCATCAGAATACCAAGCTTCACCGGGACCTACACCGCCACTTTACTTGAGGAAGACCGCTAGATGATTCGAGTTCATGTTCCAGGAAGGACATTCACTCCAATTACTAAGCCCATAGATTTTTCCTTTGATGGACCAACCTGGAGTGTAGGAAAGAGCATGGCTGCCCACATCGCCATTGGATGCATAGGCAAGGTGTACCACAAGGATCTTAAGGACACCATCTACCAGATATGTGGACGCTGAGACATGCAATGGGAGATGATTTACACCATGAAGGTTAGATGCATTGCAACCTACATCCAGGAGTTAAATCAGCACATTCGTCGTCAGGAGAACCAAATGTGCGCCAGCATGATAGACATGAAGAAAGTGATGATCAGGAACATGGAGCTAGAAGAGGAACTCAAGTCTACACATGATGGATATGAAGAGGAAATAGCAGTACTACTGGAGAAGAATGGAGATCTGAATAAGAATCTAGGAATATTCAAGGGAGATCCTGAACCCGAGGAAGACAACCATCCTAAAGACTACATCATAATCGACGACACCGACTCTGACCCCGATAGTGATGATGATTATGAAGATGAAGCTGGAGCATATATCATGGAGTCATCCACCGATCAAAATTTCTAATCGACCACCATATTATCAGTAGTAATCTCCCATGTATATAGTAATAGTCCAAGCATTTTGTAACGGTAGTTTAGATCGATTGTATGATCTTGTTTGAATTGAGTGGTGTGAAATGAATATGTTTGTATCATGTGCATATGGGTAGTGATTTCTCTCTAGACCTCACTCCATTCTATTCTCACCCCTCTAAACCTATCATATGCCTCCGAGACGTGACCCCAGATTTGTCTTCCCACCGGAGCTCACTCAGTTGATCCAACAACAGAATGCCTTGATGCAGTTGCTAGTTCAGAATCAAGGCAACAACAACAACAACCCACCGCCACCACCTCCAGTTGACAATTTAGACGGTTTCCTAAGGTTGAATCCGCCGGTGTTCTCTAGTAGCACTGAGCCGATTGTGGCTGATGATTGGCTCCGCTGGTGTTCTCTAGTAGCACTGAGCCGATTGTTCTCTAGTAGCACTGAGCCGGTGTTCTCTAGTAGCACTGAGCCGATTGTGGCTGACCACCGCAGGTTGCACATATGTTGAGAAGGTGCGCTTTGCCGCACATCAACTAGATAGACCCACAACCTCATGATGGGAGAATTACACAATCACTTTCCCCATAACCAATGTCACTTGGGATTAGTTCCAGCAAGCATTCTGCACTGCACACATCTCAACTGGAGCTATGAGCATGAAGAAGCGTGAGTTTCGCAACTTACACGATGGAAATTGTACCGTGGGGCAGTACGTGGATGAGTTCAGTAAGTTAGCTCGCTATGCCCCAGATGATGTGACCACAGATGCCGCAAAGCAGGAGAAGTTTATGGAAGTGCTGAATGATAAGCTGAGTATGCAGTTGATGGTGGCAACATTCACTACTACGAGGAGTTGGTAGACAGGGATATTATGATTGAAGGTAAGTAGCAACAGATAGAGAGCCGCAAAAGGAAGTTTGGACAGGGGAAATACAACTTTGGAGCTCAGCAGAAGCCTCGGTTTACTCCAAACTCGGGAGGACATACCCATCATAACCATGGAGGCTACACTCACAATGGAGGGAGTTCACATAACCACAGTGGCCCCAAGAATGGTAATGGGAATGGAGGAAATAACGGTCAGAACTGTTTCAACCCCACTACACCCGCCAAGAAGGATCTAAGTCACATTACTTGTTTCAAGTGTGGGAAGACTGGACACTACGCCATCGAGTGTCCTGAAGCAAAGAATGGAAATGGCAATGGAAGCTCAGGGAAGAAGCCAAACCCTTTCACCAGAGGTCAGGTCAACCACATCAACATGCAGGAAGTTGAAGAGCAGCCTGACGCAATGATTGATAAGTTTTTGATTAAGTCATTTACCGCTCTCGTTCTTTTTGACATTGGTGCATCACATTCATACATATCAAGGGGATTTGAGGACAAGTTTAAGTTGCCAACCTTAGCCCTTAGGTCACCCGTGTTAGTAAGCTCGCCAGGAGCAGAGTATATGGCCAGCCGATGGTGTGATCAGTTACCATTAACCATTGGTAGCCATGTTTTCCCCTCAGACCTAGTAATTTTGGAGTCACAAGGATTGGATATAATACTATGCATGGATTGGCTATCGAAGTATGGAGGAAACATCGACTGTGCTAGTAAGTCGATACTACTCACCACCCCCGAGGGAAAGAGGATCAAGTATGTGTCTAGGCATGCGCCAAGGAGGACTCAAGTAAATTCCCTCTCGGGAGTTGTTTAGGAGGAAGTGCCAGTTGTGAAGGATTACCCTGATGTGTTTCTAGAGGAATTACCAAGCATGCCACCAGATCGAGATATAGAATTTTTGATAGAGCTATTGCCAAGCACCGGACCAATAACAAAGAGGCCGTACAGGATGCCCGAAAATGATCTAGATGAAATTAAGAAGCAGATTAAGGAGTTATTAGAGAAAGGGTACATTCGACCAAGTTCATCACCATGGGGAGCCTCAGTGCTCTTAGTCGAGAAGAAGGATGGATCTTTGAGAATGGTTGTTGATTATCGTGCATTGAATGAAGTGACGATCAAGAACAAGTATCCACTACCGATGATCAACGATTTGTTTGACCAGCTACAGGGAGCCAAAGTATTTTCCAAGATCGATCTTTGATCAGGATACCAGCAATTGAAGATCCGAGAACATGATATACCTAAGACATCCTTTACCACAAGGTACGGGCTATATGAGTACATGGTCATGTCTTTTCGATTAACTAATGCCCATGTCCATTTTATGAGTATGATGAATAAGGTGTTCATGGAGTTATTGGATACATTTGTTGTGGTATTCATAGACGATATATTATTGTACTCGAAGAATGAAGAGGAACACAAGGAACACTTGCGCTTAGTTCTCGAGAAGCTCAGAGAACATCAGCTATATGCCAAGTTCAGCAAGTGTGAATTTTGGTTGAAAGAAGTTGGCTTTCTTGGACATGTTATATCAGGAGAAGGTATAGCAGTAGACCCTACCAAGGTTCAGTCTGTCACTTAGTGGTTGCTACCCACCTCAGTTGAGATATCCGCAGTTTTCTGGGACTCGCGGGATACTATAGGAGGTTCATTGAGAATTTTTCCAAGATTGTGAAACCCATGACCGAGTTGTTGAAGAAGGACACCAAGTTCAAATGGACCAAGGAATGTGAGCCAAGTTTTCAGGAGTTGACGAAACATTTGGTTACAGCCCCAGTGCTGATTCTTCCGGATATACGCAAGGATTTCCAAGTTTATTGCGACACTTCTCGCCTAGGACTTGGAGGTGTACTTATGCAAGACAGAAGAGTTGTTTCATAT
Organism: Triticum dicoccoides; assembly: GCF_002162155.2. Classification (NCBI taxonomy): domain Eukaryota; kingdom Viridiplantae; phylum Streptophyta; class Magnoliopsida; order Poales; family Poaceae; genus Triticum; species Triticum dicoccoides. The sequence goes on along the minus strand of NC_041392.1, from coordinate 331,231,037 downwards.
GCCTCACACCACCATCGACCTCATGAGTTGAATTATGCCACGCATGATTTGGAGTTAGCAGTCGTAGTGCATGCGCTCAAAACCTGGAGACATTTTCTTATTGGAAACCGTTCTGATGTATACACGAACCATAAGAGTTTGAAGTCTATTTTCACATAGAAGGAGTTGAATCTCAGGCATAGGAGATGGTTGGAGCTAATAAAGGATTATGATATGAAGAGACATTATCATCCAGGAAAGCCCAATGTCGTAGCAGACGCTTTGAGCCGCAAGAGTTATGTCAATACCCTCATAAGCGGAGGATTACCGCAGGAGTTAGTCGACGATCTCAAGGAACTCCGTTTGGAGATAGTTCCCAGAGGATTTGTTGCAGCAATGGAGGTTTAGTCTACGTTATTGGGAAGGATTCGAGAAGCTTAGAAGGATGATAAGGAGATTGCTGAGATAAAGGAGAAGTAGAGCGAAGGAAAGGCCAAAGGTTTTCGTGAAGATGAGCATGAAACTTTATGGTTTGAGGACCGTATTTACGTGCCTAATGACTCAGAGATCAGGAAGTTAATACTTCAGCAGGCTCATGACTCGACATACTCGATTCACCCCGAAAACACTAAGATGTATTTGGATTTGAAGGAACGTTTCTTGTGGACAGGTATGAAGAAGGATATTGCCGAGTATGTAGCCGTATGTGACGTATGTCGGAGAGTTAAGGTAGAACACCAGAAGCCAGCAAGATTATTACAGCCTATGCCGATACCTGAATGTAAGTGGGATAAACTTGGCATGGATTTTATCATCGGATTACCCAGGACATGATCAGGATATGACTCCATCTGGGTAGTAGTTGACCGCTTGACCAAAGTGGCTCACTTCATCCCCGTGAAAACCACTTATACGAGTGCCAACTTGGCCAAGATATATATGACCAGGATCGTATGTCTACATGGAGTTCCGAGGACCATCGTATCAGATAGAGATTCAAAATTTACTTCGAAGTTTTGGAATCAGCTGCACCAGACTTTGGGTACCAGGTTAGAGTTCAGTACGGCCTTTCATCCGTAGACAGATGGACAGACCGAGAGAGTCAATCAGATTCTGGAGGACATGTTGAGAGCTTGTGCGCTAGATTATGGATCTAGTTGGGATGATAATTTGCCTTATGCAGAGTTCTCATACAAGAACAGTTATCAACCTAGTTTGAAGATGTCCCCTTTCGAAGCTTTGTATGGAAGAAGGTGCAGGACACCATTAATGTGGGATGAAGTTGGAGACCGTCTCGGACCATATTTAATTAGAGAGTATGAAGAGAAGGTTAAGTTAATTTGTGATAGACAGAAGGTAGACCAATCCAGGCAGAAGAGTTATGCTGATACGAAATGCAAGGAGGTAGTCTATGAAATCGAAGGAAAGGCACATCTTCGTGTGTCACCACTTTGAGGAGTTAAACGATTTGGATTTAAAGGAAAGTTAGGCCCAAGATTTGTAGGACCGTATCGAGTTTTGGAACGTATGGGAGAAGTGGCCTACAAGTTAGAGTTACCTGAAGGACTGTCAGGAGTTCATGATGTGTTTCATGTTTCCCAGTTGAAGAAGTGCCATGCAGAGATGGCCGATATTCCTCTGAGAGATAAAGTGCCCTTGGAAGCAATTTAGTTGGAGAGTGACATAACCTATGAGGAGAAACCAGTCAAGATTCACGAGTTTGCCAGCCGAGTTAAACGCAGCAAGGTTAACAAGTTTTGCAAAGTTCAGTGGAGCCACAATACCGAGGAGGAAGCCATCTGGGAGCGAGAAGAAGACCTACGGAAAGAACACCCACACCTATTTTCTAGCCAACCCGAATCTCGAGGGCGAGATTCATCTTAAGGGGGGTAGGTATGTAACATCCTAATTTTCAATTTGGATGTTATACATAGGTCATCATATGCATATCATATTTTTATTTGCATTTTGGTTGTGATCCGAGAAATCTTAAGCAACTCAAGGACCCAAGGAGAGAGTTGGAGGTTTCACTAAAATTTAATATTGGAATTTATTTCAAATTTCAACAAAGGATCAATTTGATTTTAATACTTTCCATCCAATTATTTTCAATAACAAAAATAAATGAGAGAAGATAATCTGACTTCTTCAACAGAAGAGAAATATTGGAGGAGAAATTTTAAAATCAATTTCATATTTTATTTGTATTTTATTTGTTATTTTATTTCGAATTAGAGAAAACCTTGCATTTTTAGAAAATTTGCATTTAGTCGAGAAAAATGTTCATCTTGTCCTAAATATTAGGTTTGGATGGTGAAAATTGTTTCTAGAATATATATATTATTTGGATTTTTCTTTCGCGGTGAAATTGATTTATAAAAAAAACTTTCCTGGGCCGGCCCAGCCGAGCCGGGCCTTGACCCAGCTAGCGTCGCCGCCTTCCCTCGCCGTCCCGCCGGTGGACTCAAGAGGAGTCCGAGCCGGACTCGCTGCCGCGCCGTAACCCCCTCCCCAAGCCGCCGCTGCCCCTAGGCTTTAAAAGCCGACCCCCCTCCAGCCCCTTTATAAGGCGAGCCACCCCGCTGCTTCCTCCTCATCGCCTCGCCGCCGCCACCAAGCAACAGCAGTAGCCAGCAGCTGATGCCACCGCCGCCTACGCCGCCGCCAGCCACCGCTGCCGCCGAGCCCTGCTACCGCCCGCGCCGCCTCACCCCGCAGCCCGCCGCCGCAACCACCGCCGTCCGGATCTGCCCCCGGTTTTCCGATGAAAACCTTCGAACCGATAAAAACCGAGAAAACCTCGCCTGGTTTTTTTCTCTAATCTCGGTTATTTCGTTAGATCGGTTTATTTTTTTAGGGTTCGCTAATTAGCGAACGTTCACCCAATCTTCCCTGCTAACGAACGAATTCGTTCGTTAGCCTCTGTTAGTGGACGTTCGTCCGATAGATTTTTCTTTTTATTTTAATTTTCCACCTGGGACCTATCCACGAATACTTTTGTCACATATTAGTCCCTAATCTTCAAACCCTCATTACTTTTTACTCGTTTATCCAAATCCAGTGAAACCAACACTAAAATCTTTGTCTTGGTCCCCTCTTTCTAGATAATCAACTTCAACATGGTTTTGACAAGTTAAAATTTTGTTTCAAGAAGATTTTATTTCGATCTTTTTTTGATCATAGTTTGAGTTTCTTAGCTCCGATTTAATTGATTCTTTTGGCAAATCGAAGCTCTTCACTTGAACTTTCACTTTCGATATTTTCTTCTAGGCTTTAGCTTTGCATCTTATACTTGAGTGCTTATGTATGCTATTGTTTGTTCATGACAGAGTTTCCGGAGTGCGAAGCGTGCTACTAAGAGTCACTGGGTTTTCAGATTGTCAGCAAGGCAAGTAACACTTTGATCATATCCCTTTATTACCCAGTTTTATGCATTAGTTCAACCCTCAAACATTGCATGAGTAGGTTTGTTCAACATATGGGTATTGGGAAGTAGTTGATGAGGTAGGAACCTATTGCCTTTTATATCAAACCCTTGGAGTTCTACGTTATGCTTATACTACTATGCTATGCTCGTAGATGTGGTTTCGTTTGGAGTGATCCATGATAGATGTGAGAGTTATTATTAACTAAAGGTTAAACTTAAGGTGCCTACTTTAATACATATCTGGGTGGATTGGTTGGGGCACCCTGGAGCACCCAGTTGTTGTCCGGGCACCTGGAGCAATCCAGTGTTGTCCTAGGATATCCTGGAGTACCCGTGTGATCATCCTATGGTTTGCCGCCCAGGCTCAAAGTGATCATAAGATTATTCATGCTAGAAACTTCTGTGTGCAACCACAAGCCATTATGTGCTCTGGCATAGTTGAGTAAGTTGTGTGACCTCTTTCAGTGGTAGGCTAGCAGATGCAGGGGATGTAGGTGGTACTGTCTACCCAGAGTAAAGAGTTAATGCTTCTGAAAGACTGTGTCTCGGCCATCCGTTTCTCAAACACCATGTAGTGCGAGGAATCCAATGGAGGAGATCAAGTCTTGTGGGGAATAGTGCGCAAACCTCTACAGAGTGTACAAACTAATCATGGTTAGCCGTGTCCCCAGTTATGGACATCTTGAATATCTAGTACTTGAATTATTGATTTGATCTCATCACTTTACTTAATTAATTTCTTGACCATATGAGGTCGGGTCGCTACAAGATGGTATCAGAGCACACGCTGACTGTAGGACGCGACCACTAGGATAAGCCATAGGACACTCTTCTGTACTCATTTCTGACTCCTCTCCATTTTCTACTCTATAGATGGTGGACCCGAGGAACAAGTTCACTCAACCAGATGAAGACACACCTTTTGGACGACACTTGAAGGAAGTCACTAGGTACCTGAGCATCGGAATACCAAGCTTCACTAGGACAAACACCACCACTTTACCTGAGGAAGTGCATAGTTATGAGAATATCTAGGCAATGATTATGAATATAGGCATCACGTCTGTGTCAAGTAGATCGAAACGATTCTGCATCTACTACTATTACTCCACACATCAACTGCTATCCATCATGCATCTAGAGTATTAAGTTCATAAGAACAGAGTAACGCTTTAAGCAAGCTGACATGATGTAGAGGGATAAACTCAAGCAATATGATGTAAACCCCATCTTTTTATCCTGAAAAGGCAACAATACAATACGTGCCTTGCTGCCCCTACTGTCACCGGGAAAGGACACCGCAAGATTGAACCCAAAGCTAAGCACTTCTCCCAATGCAAGAAAGATCAATCTAGTAGGCCAAACTAAACCGATAATTCGAAGAGACTTGCAAAGATATCACATCATGCATATAAGAATTCAGAGAAGAACCAAATAATATTTATAGATAATCTTGTTCATAAACCCACAATTCACCGGATCTCGGCAAACACACCGCAAAAGAGTATTACATTGAATAGATCTCGAACAACATGGAGGAGAACTTTGTATTGAGAATCAAAGAGAGAGAAGAAGCCATCTAGCTAGTAACTATGGACCCGGAGGTTTGTGGTAAACTACTCACGTTATATCGGAGAGGCTATGGTGTTGATGCAGAAGCCCTCCGTGATCGATTCCCCCTCCGGCAGATCACCGGAAAAGGCCCCAAGATGGGATCTCACGGGTAAATAATGTTGCGGCGGTGGAAAAGTGGTTTCACAGCTCTCTGCGATCGATCTAGGGTATAAGAGTATATATAGGCGGAAGAAGTACGTCAGTGGAGCTGCGTGGGGCCCACGAGGGTGGGGGCGCACCCTCCTGCCTCATGGCTGCCTCGTGGAGTTCTAGACTTCCACTCCAAGTCTCCTGGTTTGCTTTCTATCCAAGAAAGATCATCGTGAAGGTTTCATTCCGTTTGGATTCCGTTTGGCATTCCTTTTCTGCGAAACTCTAAAATAGGCAAAATAAAACAGAAACTGGCACTGGGCCTCCGGTTCATAGGTTAGTCCCAAAAATAATGTAAAAGAGCATATTAAAGCCCATTAAACATACAAAATAGATAATATAATAGAATGGAACAATAAAAAATTATAGATATGTTGGAGACGTATCAAGCATCCCCAAGCTTAATTCCTGCTCGTCCTCGAGTAAGTAAATGATAAAAACAGATTTTTGTTATGTGGAATGCTACCTAACATAATTATTAATGTAATTTTCTTTATTGTGGCATGAATGCTCAAATCCAAAGGATTCAAAGCAAAAGTTTAATATTGACATAAAAATAATAATACTTCAAGCAAACTAATAAAGTAATCATGTCTTCTCAAAATAACATGGCCAAAGAAAGCTATCCCTACAAAATCATATAGTCTGGCTATGCTCTATCTTCACCACACAAAATATTTAAATCATGCACAACCCCGATGACAAGCCAAGCAATTGTTTCATACTTTTGATGCTCTCGAAATTTTTCAATCTTCACGCAATACATGAGCGTGAGCCATGGACATAGCACTATAGGTGGAATAGAATGGTGGTTGTGGAGAAGACAAAAAGGAGAAGATAGTCTCACATCAACTAGGCGTATCAATGGGCTATGGAGATGCCCATCAATAGATATCAATGTGAGTGAGTAGGGATTGCCATGCAACGGATGCACTAGAGCTATAAGTGTATCAAAGCTCAAAAAGAAACTAAGTGGGTGTGCATCCAACTTGCTTGCTCACAAAGACCTAGGGCATTTTGAGGAAGCCCATCATTGGAATATACAAGCCAAGTTCTATAATGAAAATTCCCACTAGTATATGAAAGTGACAAAATAGGAGACTCTCTATCATCAAGATCATGGTGCTACTTTGAAGCACAAGTGTGTAAAAAGGATAGTAGCATTGCCCCTTCTCTCTTTTTCTCTCATTTTTTTAATTTGGGCCTTTTCTCTTTTTTATGGCCTGTTTTTTCTTTTCTTTTTTATTTTTCGTCCGGAGTCTCATCCCGACTTGTGGGGGAATCACAGTATCCATCATCCTTTCCTCACATGGGACAATGCTCTAATAATGATGATCATCACACTTTTATTTACTTACTACTCAAGAGTTACCACTCGATACTTAGAACAAAATATGACTCTATGTGAATGCCTCTGGTGGTGTACAGGGATTTGCAATGAATCAAGAGTGACATGTATGAAAGAATTATGAATGGTGGCTTGCCACAAATACGATGTCAACCACATGATCATGCAAAGCAATATGACAATGATGGAGCGTGTTATAATAAATGGAACGGTGGAAGGTTGCATGGCAATATACCTCGGAATGGCTATGGAAATGCCATAATAGGTAGGTATGGTGGCTTTTTTGAGGAAGGTAAATGGTGGGTTTATGGTACCGGCGCAAGTTGCGCGGTACTAGAGAGGCTAGCAATGGTGGAAGGGTGAGAGTGTGTATAATCCATGGACTCATCATTAGTCATAAAGAACTCACATAGTTATTGCAAAAATCTATTAGTTACGGAAATGTAGTACTACGCGCATGCTCCTAGTGGGATAGATTGGTAGGAAAAGACCATCGCTCATCCCCGACCGCCACTCGTTAGGAAGACAATCAGAAAATAAATCATGCTCCGACTTCATCACATAATGGTTCACCATACGTGCATGCTACGGGAATCACAAACTTTAACACAAGTATCTATCAAATTCACAACTACTCAACTAGCATGACTCTAATATCACAATCTTCATATCTCAAAACAATCATAAGGAGTCAAACTTCTGATAGTATTCAATGCACTCTATATGAAAGTTTTGTTTATACCCATCTTGGATACCTATCATATTAGGAATATTTTATAGCCAAAGAAAAATACCATGATGTTCTAAAGGACTATCAAAATAATATAAGTGAAGCATGAGAGATCAATAATTTCTATAAAATAAAACCACCACCGTGTTCTAAAAAGATATAAGTGAAGCACTAGAGCAAAATTATCTAGCTCAAAAGATATAAGTGAAGCACATAGAGTATACTAATAAATTCCGATTCATGCTTGTCTCTCCCAAAAGGTGTGTAAAGCAAGGATGATTGTGGTAAACTAAAAATCAAAGACTCAAATCATACAAGATGCTCCAACCAAAACACATATCATGTCGTGAATAAAAATATAGCCTCAAGTAAAGTTACAGATAGACAAAGACGAAAGAGGGGATGCCTTCCGGGGCATCCCCAAGCTTAGGCTTTTGGTTGTCCTTGAATTTTACCTTGGGGTGCCTTGGGAATCCCCAATCTTAGGCTCTTGCCACTCCTTATTCCAAAATCCATCAAGTCTTTACCCAAAAACTAGAAAACTTCACAACACAAAACTCAACAGAAAATCTCATGAGCTCCGTTAGTATAAGAAAATAAACCACCACTTTAAGGTACTGTAATGAACTCATTCTTTATTTATATTGGTGTTAAACCTACTGCATTCCAACTTCTCTATGGTTCATACCCCCTATACTAGTTGTAGATGCATCAAAATAAGCAAACAACACACGGAAAACAGAATCTGTCAAAAACAGAACAATTCGTAGCAATATGTAGGTTTCGAATACTTATGTAACTCCAAAAATTCTGAAACATTAGGAAGACCAGGACTATTTGTATATCGATCTACTGCAGCTGGAATTGGTATTTTATCGCTCTCTGGTAAAAAATGAAAATTATTTTCGTGAGTGCATACTTTCTGTTTTTATCAGCAAGATCAAACAACAATAATCCAAGAAGATCCCAAAGGCTTTAGTTAGCACAAACACTAATTAAAACATAAAAACACAATCATAACATAGGCTAGATGAATTATTTATTACTAAACAGGAACAAAAAGTAAATAACAAAAATAAAATTGGGTTGCCTCCCAACAAGCGCTATCGTTTAACGCCCCTAGCTAGGCATAAAAACAAGAATAGATCTAGGTATCGTCATCTTCGGTATGCAATCCATAAGTCGCTCTCATAATAGATTCATAAGGCAATTTAATTTTCTTCCTAGGAAAGTGTTCCATGCCTTTACTTAACGGAAATTGGGATCTAATATTTCCTTCTTTCATGTCAATAATTGCACCAATCGTTCTAAGGAAATGTCTACCAAGGATAATAGGACATGTAGGATTGCAATATATATCAAAAACAATGAAATCTACGGGCACATAATTCCTATTTGCAACAATAAGAACATCATTAATCCTTCCCATAGGTTTCTAATGGTGGAATCTGCAAGATGCAAATTTAAAGAACAATCATCAAATTCACGGAAACCTAACACATCACACAAAGTTTTTGGAATCGTGGAAACACTAGCACCCAAATCACACAAAGCATAGCATTCATAATCTTTAATCTTAATTTTAATATTAAGTTCCCAATCATCATAAAGTTTTCTATGGATAGAAACTTCTAGTTCAAGCTTTTCTTCATGGGATTGCATTAAAGCATCAACGATATGTTTAGTAAAAGATTTATTTTGATTATAATCATGAGGAGAATTTAACACGGATTGCAACAAGGAAATACAATCTATCAAAGAGCAATTATCATAATTAAATTCCCTAAAATCCAAAATAGTGGGTTCATTGCTATGTAAAGTTTTGACCTCTTCAATCCCACTTTTGTTATTTTTTGCATCAAGATCTAAAAACACCGAATCATTGGGACGCCTTTTAACTAAAGTTGACTCATCTCCAGTCCCATCTTTATCAATATTCATATTGGAAAAAAAAGATTTAATAGGAGTCACATCAATCAATTTCAGATCTTCATCATTATTATCATGAAAATCTTCTGGTTTAGCGGCCATCTTATTGACTAAGGTGGCTTGCTTATCCGAAATTTGGCCCACTAAATTTTCAAGATGAGCAAATTAAGATTTTAGAGCATAAAATTCCTTAGACATATCATCGAGCTCTTCATTCATGTATTCCATAAAACTCTTTTGTTCTTTAAACTCGTTTTTGAAGAAATTATTATGCTCAAATTGCAAAGACATGAAACTTCTAACGTTGTTTTCAATTTCTCCCAACCTTCTAAGGTGAGGATCAATGCATTTGGGAGGATCCATCAAAGCAAACAGGCACAATAGAAGCAAGAAAAAAGAGACGAATGGAAAAGGGGCGAGGAAAAAGGCAAAGGTTTTCGAAAATTGTTTTAGAAGTGGGGGAGAGGAAAACGAGAGGCGAATGGCAAATAATGTAATGCGAGGGAGAAGAGTTTATGATGGGTACTTGGTTTGTCTTGACTTGGCGTAGATCTCCCCGGCAACAGCGCAAGAAATCCTTCTTGCTACCTCTTGAGCATTTGTTGGTTTTCCCTTGAAGAGGAAAGGGTGATGCAGCAAAGTAGCATAAGTATTTCCCTCAGTTTTTGAGAACCAAGGTATTAATCTTGTACGAGACAACGCACAAGTCACCTAGTACCTGCACAAACAATCAAGAACCTTCCAACCAATGCGATAAAGGGGTTGTCAATCCCTTCACGATCACTCGCAAAAGTGAGATGTGATAAGGATAGTAAGATAAATATTTCTGGTATTTTTGTTGTATAGATTGGAAAGTAAAGATTGTAAAATAGTAAACGAGATGCGATGTAAATAAAAGAGATGCAATATAATAAGAAAGAGACCCGGGGGGCATAGGTTTCACTAGTGGCTTCTCTCAAGATAGCATGTATTACGGTGGGTGAACAAATTACTGCCGAGCACTTGATAGAAAAGTGCATAGTTATGAGAATATCTAGGCAATGATTATGAATATAGGAATCACATCCATGTCAAGTACATCAAAACGATTCTGCATCTACTACTATTACTCCACGCATCGACCGCTATCCAGCATGCATCTAGAGTATTAAGTTCATAAGAACAGCGTAACGCTTTAAGCAAGATGACATGATGTAGAGGGATAAACTCAAGTAGTATGATGTAAATCCCATATTTTTATCCTCGATGGCAACAATACAATACATGCCTTGCTGCCCCTACTACCACTAGGAAAGGACACTTCAAGATTGAACCCAAAGCTAAGCCCTTCTCCCATTGCAAGAAAGATCAATCTAGTAGGACAAACTAAACCGATAATTCGAAGAGACTTGCAAAGATATCAAAACATGCATATAAGAATTCAGAGAAGAACCAAATAATAGTCATAGATAATCTTGTTCGTAAACCCACAATTCACCGGATCTCGGCAAACACACCGCAAAAGAGTATTACATCGAATAGATCTCCAAGAACATCGAGGAGAACTTTGTATTGAGAATCAAAGAGAGAGATAGAAGAATTCATCTAGCTAATAACTATGGACCCAAAAGTCTCTGGTAAACTACTCACGCTTCATCGGAGAGTCTATGGTGTTGATGTAGAAACCCTCCATGATCGATTCCCCCTCCGGCAGATCGCCGGAAAAGGCCCCAAGATGGGATCTCACGGGTAAAAAAGGTTGCAGTGGTGGCAAAGTGGTTTCGTGGCTCTCTGCGATCGATCTAGGGTATAAGAGTATATATAGGCGGAAGAAGTATGTCGGTGGAGCTACGTGGGGCCCACAAGGGTGGGGGCACGCCTACCCCCCTGGGCGCACCCTCCTGCCTCGTGCACTACAAAAAAAGACACGTCCATGACATTTTGGGCCGAACAAATTTTTTTTCTTTCATACTTACGACACTTCTATGACGATAATTGTAACAAAACCCGGTATCATCATAGATGTGGTGGGCTCCTACTTCTATGACAAAAAATCATGATAGAAAACGGTCTTTTCGTCCTGGGCGGGCCGGTGACACATCAGCATCACATTCTTTGGGCCCTCCATGACGAAAGAATCATGGTAGAAGTGAGGGCGAGGAAAATATCGGGGTGTTCCCGGTTACAGTGGGTGGTCGGGGCCGAGCGATGCACGTTTCTCTCGTACACGCACGCGAGGCGTTGGGCTCTAACTGAACCCGAGCGATTGCACTGCAGGCTACGTGTTACTGAACCCGAGCGATTGATCGATGGCTGTTAACTGAACCCAATCGAGCAATTCCTTCGCTACTACTGCTAACTGAAGCCGATCGATGCTGCCTCTGGACTAACAGTGAGCGTTGTTGGGGGGTTTGCATGAACAGTTCCCAGTGGGGGTGGATGAACAGGACCCCGTGGTGTTGCCTCTGGATGAACAGGACCCCAATCGATCGAGCTAGTTGGGGCTGGATGAAAGGACCCCGTGGAGGGCAGGATGAACAGGACCACCCCATGGAGGGCTGGATGAACAGTAGACAGTGGAGGGTTGGATGAACAGTAGCCGTGGAGGGGTGGTTGAACAGGAGCCCGTGGAGAGGGCTGGTTGAACAGTAGCCGGTGGAGTAGCGCGCGGTGGAGGCTGGATGAACAGGAGCCCGTGGATGAACAGTCGCAAATGGAGGCTGGAGGAGGTCGATGGTGGATGAACAGTAGCTCGTGGAGGCTGGAGGGGGTCGAGGGTGGAGATGAACAGTATCCCGTGGAGTCCCGTTTTGTGGTATGCCACACCCCTCCCGATGAACGGGACCCCCGTTTCGACCGTAGCGCTCCAAGACAAGTCTGTTTCCTCCGTTTTGCGGTACGCCACACCCCTCCCGATCAAGAGGGCCCCCATTTCGACCATAGGAGGTCTGTTTCCACCGTTTTGCGGTACGCCAGACCCCTCCCGATGAACAGAATCCCATTTAGACCGTGGCCGGTCGAACACAAGGCTGTTTCCTCCGTTCTGCAGCACGCCAGGCCTCGTTTCCATCGGCTGTTTCGTCCAAGCCCTCCCGATGAACACGACGACGCATTCCGTTCCGACCCAGTTGGTTGGCTCCCCATGAACACGACGACGACGCTATATCTCCGTTCCGACCCATCCATGTACACGAGCCCTGGCCGTACGTATGCGCGAGTAGGCATTCGAGACCCTGCCCATATGTACGTATGTGGCCGTATTTTCTTTCTTGCACACTAGCCGATGTATGTACGTGTACATGCTACGTGCGCGCCTCTACTACAACACGTGCGCGCCTCACCATCGACCAGTATGTACGTACACATTCGCGACCAGAATGACAACGCTACATACGCTTCGACCAGGTGGGTCCCGACTGTCATGCACTTCCTTGCGTGCAAAGATGTAGCTGGTGGGTCCTAGCAGTCAGGGGGACGAATCGTTTTTTTGCCCGGACGCACTTCCTTGCGTGCGAAGATGTAGCTGGTGGGTCCCAACAGTCAGGGGGAAACGTTTTTTCGTGAAATACGGTGGCCCGTCCGGTGGATCCCCGCTATTAGGTGGAGGAATAATTATTTTTGCGTAATAAGGAGGCACTTCCTTGCTGCAGCCGTGGACCCAGCTGTCAGCCTCTCCACGTATAGTCCACGTCCGATGGAAGCCGTTCCTTGACCACGTTGACCACGCCGCGCCGAGATCACCAGGGCGGTGGACGACGGCGAGGCCTAGGAAGGGGACGACGCGGAGCCGGGGAAGACATGACATTGGAACCCCGCGCGGAGAGGAGTACGAGGGTTCGCTGGTTCGGCTGTGGTGTGAGGCTGTCGTCGCCGCGGAATAATAGGGGGTGTGGGTGAGTAAAGGAATGGCCTGGCCAGCGGTGGTAGTAGTAGGGGCGGTGAGGCCTCCGCGGCATCGCAGCCGGCCACGGGAGGTTGGAGAACGAGGCACGACCGACGCTGGTTTGGGTGGCTGGAGCAAGAAGACCTGAGGTTGAAGAAGCACTACGGCCATTGGATGGACATCGTATGGTCAATGGAGCTAGAATCGTGCATATTGACTAAGTTGACAAAGCCGTTCGTCCCCGTCAACTTAGTAGGCCCACAAGTTAGCCTCCCACTATACTGGGTCCCAGCTAGAAGCGGGAGTATTCATTTTTTTTGTGTAATAAGGAGGCACTTCCTTGCGTGCGAAGATGTAGCTGATGGGTCTGAGCTGTCAGCGGCGGTAAGTTTTTTTAGCAAAATACAGAGGCCCTTTTGGTGGGTCCCAGATGTCAGGTGGAGGAATCATTATTTTGCGCGTAATAAGGAGGCATTTCCTTGCGTGCGGCCGTGGACCCAGCTGTCAGCCTCTCCACACACAGTCCACTTTAGATGCATGTCGGTCATTGACCACGTTGATGAGGCCGTGCCGAGAGCACCAGGGCGGTGGACGATGGTGAGGCCTAGGAAGGGAACGACACGGAGCTAGGGAATACTCGGCAGTTGTTTCCCACGCGGAGGGGAGTACGACTGTACGAGGGTTTACTGGTTCGTCTGCCATCGCTGGAGAATAACAACAATTGTGGGTGAGTAGAGGGATGGCTAGGCCAGCGACGGGGGTACGGTGGGGCGGTGAGGCCTACGCGGCAGCACAGCCGGCCGCGGGAAGGAGGGAGCAGGCAGTCCTGTCGGCGCTTGTTTGAGCGGCTGGAGCAGGAAGAGCATTGATTAAAGAAGCACGACGGCCGTTGGATGGAAATCCAACAATCACTGCTTGTGTGTCACCCTTTTTTAGGAAAGCCTCAAATCTGTGGAAAACAGCATATAGCCCATCTGCCATTATTTCTAATAATTTACATCCCATTTGCTAATTCTTAAGTTTTTTTGGAGCCCATATTCTCTTTGTTAGCATTACAGCCCATATTGTGGCCACGGTTAAAAAATATAAGAAATTTTGCATATTTCGGTGCGGTCCGAACTGTTTTTAATCCCGAAATTTCGAGTCGCGTTCAAACTGATTTTAAAAATAAATATATATCAATATAAAATCCAACAAATTGTCCAGGCATAAAAATCAATGCAATTTAAAATCTCGAATGAAAATAAGAAATTTGAAACTAATTGCCGGTTTGATGTGTTTTAAAAATGTACAACCCATTTCTCATTACTGTTAGGCCATTTTCTCGGCCAGTCGAATGAAGCTCTCCTTGTCTTGAAAGATTTGCAACCCAAAGGGCCTGACAAAGCGACTTACTTGGCAAATCACAAAAAATTGGGTTGTGGCTGTGGACCCGGCTACGGCCGTGGACCCAGCTATCAGCCTCTCCACGTACAGTACTCTTCCAACGGAAGTCGGTCGTTGACCACATTGACCACGCCGCGCCGAGAGCACCAAGGCAGTGGACGACGGTGAGGCCTAGGAAGGGTACAATGCGGAGCTTGGGAAGACGCGGCAGTGGATGCCCATGCGGAGAGGAGGACGAAGGTTCACTGGTTCGGCTGCGGTGTGAGGCTACCGTCCCTGCAGGGCCTGGCTAGCAGTGGGAGTAGTAGGGGGTGGTGAGGCCTCAACGGCAGCACAGCCGGCCACTAGAGGCGGGAGCAGGCGGTCTCGCCGGTGCTGGTTTGGGCGGCTGGTGCAAGAAGAGCAACGATTGAAGAAGCAGCAGGACCGTTCGATTCAAATCCAACGGTTACTGCTGCTAGAATCGTTTGTTGACTAAGTTGACAAGCCTTGCATACGCGTCAACTTAGTAGGCCCACTGGTCAGCCTCCCAACCGGTGCACCCCAGATGTTAGTGCGAGGAATAATTTTTTTCGCATAATAAGGAGGCAACTGATTGCGTGTGGCCAGCCCGGCGCAGGGAGTAGGGTGGCCGGGGAAGCCTGCGCGGCATCACAGCAGGCCACAAGAGGAGGGAGCAACCACTCAAAAAAACAAGAGGAGGGAGCAGGCAGTCCCGCCGGCGCTAGTTTAGGCGGCTCGAGCAGAAGATCAGAGATTGAAGAAGCACGTAGACCGTTGGATGGACCTCCAACAGTCACTGCTGCTAGAATCATGTGTTCACTAACAAAGCCTTGCGTAAACAAGTTAGCCTTGAAATCTGTGGCGTGTACAGCCCATTTGCTATTATTTTTATAATTTGTACTCATTTTCTAATTCATATGGAATTTATTGCAGCTCATTTTCCATTTTTAGAATTGCTGCCCATTTTCTGGCCAGTACCAGGGTTAAAAAAATTTAACTAAATATGTGGGAAATTTTGAAAATTCGCAAATTTTTGCTGAGGAATTTTTTTCTTAATCCAAAAATTAGTATCCATACTAAAACAAATTTAAAAATAAATTAGTACTATGTCATGTTAAATCCAATGAAATACTCCCTCCATCCCAAAATTCTTGTCTTAGATTTGTCTAAATACGGATGTATCTAGTCACGTTTTTCTATTAGATACATCCGTATATAGAATAATCTAAGACAAGAATTTTAGGACGGAGGGAGTATAAGATATGAGTGAAGAAGAAAAACAAAAAAGGAACTAATATCCATTTGGTATAATTTTTTTGGAATTTTCAACCCCTTTTGATATTACTTTTAACAGACACTGACCATACTCTTTGGCTAGGCCGGAATGCATCCCTCCTCGTCTTGAAAGATTTGCAGCCCAGTAAGTCGGAGAAAACAAATAGGCCTAGCATGGGTATAATTCAAAAATAAATAGTGGGCTACCTATTTTCGCAAAGAAAAAACTGTTGGGCTGGTCATGTTGTTAGACGGGCCACAGAGACCGCACAACCCAGTTTATAGCCTGCTCCTCCGAATTACTACTAAAAAAAGTTGTGCAATTCTGTCATTAATTGACTATACGTTGAAAATGATGTGGGTCCCAGATATCAGCAGGGTGGATTGGGGTAAAAAAAGAGGGGTTCATCTGAGTAGTAAAAGAGGCGCTTGCTTGTGTTCGAGAGTGGACCTGGTGGGTCCGTACTATCATACTCACAACTGCAGTCCTCTCCCGATTCACTATGTTGACAGGGACCATTTGAAAAAAATCTATGTTGACAGGGCCGGACGGCGGCGCCACGGCGAGCGCACCAAGGCGGAGGATAAAGTGATGTCGCCAATGTGCTGGGCTGGGTTGGACATTCTTTTGAAAAATTAAAATGGATCGAATCTATTTACGATGTTGACTACGATTTGCATGGGTCCGCTGGTTGTAGGAAGAAAATGCTGGGAGAAAGAAGACTGGTCGCTATCTTTGCCGAAGAATAATATTGACTGAATGTAACGACAATATCATAGGAAATAATATCCTCCTGTTAAATCGTGAATTTAGAGAAATGGTGCATGAGCATTTAGCTTTATTTATTTATTTATTTATTTACTTATTTATGTTTAGGGGACCATGAGCATGTACCTGGGCCGGATTCATGTGAAAGCCTCCCTTCCAGTTAATTATGGGCTTCTCTATTGGTCCTTCATCAGTGGGTTGCATGTTATCAACAACTGGAAATTTGTTCCGTCGAAAAATAGTATGCGCTACATACGGTATGGGGCACTAAAGGATCGAACCGTGCAACGACTTCCAAAACATTGTGTTTGTCATTCTAACCACACATTTATTCAACCAACAGATGAAATATACTACTGCTTGTACATTGAAAACAGCAGCAGCAACAACTAGGGCTGGGGGTGCAACAGAAGCAGTAAGGAGGCCAGAAGAGTGAAGACGCAGCTCTCTCTTCCAAACCAAACATCAGCCATCATTACAAAAGGGCTACCAAAAAAGAACAAGTGTATGCATCAAACTAAATAAAGATCCTACTACACCAAGTGTAGGCATCTAACTAACTGGCTTAGTTAGACGTTACTATTTATTAAGCTGTGGAGATTGGTTGATGGCTTGAACCAGATGGGTGCCTGACGGGGGAAACTCCAGCCAGCAGGTTGAAGTCTGATACTTACGACCCTCTCTCCTACTTTGGGCTGCAGAGCGTGGTGGCATATATCAGGGTATGGTGCATGTAGAGACGCATGGTACGCTGTGTACACATAGTTTTGCCTGATGAACGAAACCGCGCTGCCATCATGATCCTTGCCGTCGGTTACCTCTTGGTTAATCAGATAATTCAGTCCGACAAACAGAGAGTGTGTACCAAGGCTACTTACCAACCTCCAGTCAAAAATTCATGAAGGCCCAGAGAAGCTGGGATCCTACTCAAAGACCTTGCAGTGACTGTGATTGTATTCCATGAAACAACAGGTTCGGTACGTGCGAACAATCATCAATCGTTCATCGTTGTCTGATCGAGCCAGGAACCACCTGCAACTGCCATGCCGCTTTTCTTTGAAAGGTTCTGGGATTAGGAAGGGTAGGGACACCAGGCGGCCTACAACATCGTATGAAGTTGGAGTCAAATAACCCTAAAAAAGTGGAGTCAAATAAAAAAGGGCTCTTGATGTAGTCGATCTTAAGAACAGCATGTTATGAGCATGTATATTTTTGCAGTAAATGTTGATAGTAATATAAGCAAGCCATCATGATATCATAGGAAAGTAACATACTGCTGTAATAGCCGTTTGTAGCGATGACTGGAGTAGGCCAGCAATACGTCCAACCATAGAAGGAGTCGACGGCGTAAATGAAGCCCTTGTGTTCAATGGCATCAGAGAACCATGGAGGATGTATGATCCTGCGATGGACGTGCAAATTTATGCACTTACCGTAGTGACCTGTCAGATAGGTGAGACCAGGGTTGAAGAACGCAATTAGCCTGAAGTCTTTATAATTCGCAGATCTTGTGGGCACTTGGCAGATTACAACCTTGAGTAAATCAAACTTGGTATCATGTTGGCTACTGTAAGATTCTGAGTATTCACTTGGTATCAAACTTGGTATCAAACTTGGTAACACTTGGAAATTGGAGAAGAACCCGCCTTGCAATGCCGAAGACAATACTGCGCGCCGGACTCGTCGTCATTGAAGCCTGGTTCGGGGGCTACTGAGGGAGTCCTGGATAGGGGGTCTCCGGACAGCCGGACTATCTCCATTGGCCGAACTGTTGGATTATGAAGATACAAGATTGAAGACTTCATCTCGTGTTCGGATGGGACTCTACTTAGCGTGGAAGGCAAGCTAGGCAATACGGATATGTATATCTCCTCCTTTGTAACCGACCTTGTGTAGCCCTAGCCCCTCCGGTGTCTATATACACTGGAGGGTTTTAGTCTGTAGGACAACATACAATCATACCATACGCTAGCTTCTAGGGTTTAGCCTCTCTGATCTCGTGGTAGATCTACTCTTGTACTACCCATATCATCAATATTAATCAAGTAGGACGTAGGGTTTTACCTCCCAAGAGGGCCCGAACCTGGGTAAAACATTGTGTCCCCTGCCTCCTGTTACCTTCTGCCTTAGACGCACAGTTCGGGACCCCCTACCCGAGATCCGCCGGTTTTGACACCGACACTTCCGCTTTTGGTCTATAAGGGTAAGTGGACAACACTCTCCCCTCTCGTATCTATGCATCACTATGATCTTGCGTGTGCATAGGAAATTTTTTGAAATTACTATGTTCCCCAACAGTGGCATCCGAGCCAGGTATTATGGGTAGATATCATATGCACGAGTAGAACACAAGTGAGTTGTGGGTGATATAAGTCATACTGCTTACCAGCATGTCATACTTTGGTTCGGAGGTATTGTTGGATGAAGCGGCCCGGACCGACATTACGCGTACGCTTACGCGAGACTGGATCTACCGACATGCTTTGCACACAGGTGGCTGGCGGGTGTCAGTTTCTCCAACTTTAGTTGAACCGATTGTGGCTACGCCCGGTCCTTGCAAAGGTTAAAACATCACCAACTTGACAAACTATCGTTGTGGTTTTGATGCGTAGGTAAGAACGGTTCTTGCTAAGCACTTAGCAGCCACGTAAAATTTGCAACAACAAAGTAGAGGACGTCTAAATTGTATGAGATGATCATGTTTTGTAACCGAGTTATCGGCAACTAGCAAGAGCCGTATGGTTGTCATTTTATTGTATGCAATGCAATCGCCCTGTAATGCTTTACTTTATCACTAAGCGGTAGCGATAATCGTAGAAGTATAAGATTGGCGAGACGCCAACGATGCTACGATGGAGATCAAGGTGTCACGCCGGTGACGATGGTGATCATGACGAAGCTTTGGAGATGGAGATCACAAGCACAAGATGATGATGATGGCCATATCGTATCACTTATATTGATTGCATGTGATGTTTATCTATTATGCATCTTATCTTGCTTTCATTGACGATAGCATTATAAGATGGTCCCTCACTAAATTATCAAAGTATAAGTGTTCTCCCTGAGTATGCACCGTTGCAAAAGTTCTTCGTGCTGAGACACCACGTGATGATCGGCTGTGGTAGGCTCTACGTTCAAATACAACGGGTGCAAAACAGTTGCACACGCGGACTACTCAGGTTAAACTTGACGAGCCTAGCATAACAGATATGGCCTCGGAACACGGAGACCGAAAGGTCGAGCGTGAATCATATAGTAGATATGATCAACATAGTGATGTTCACCATTGGAACTACTCCATCTCATGTGATGATCGGACATGGTTTAGTTGATCTGGATCACGTGATCACTTAGAGGATTAGAGGGATGTCTATATAAGTGGGAGTTCTTAAGTAATATGATTAATTGAACTTAAATTTATCATGAACTTAGTACCTGATAATATCTTGCTTGTCTATGTTGATTGTAGATAGATGGCCCGTGATGTTGTTTCGTTGAATTTTAATGCGTTCCTTGAGAAAGCAAAGTTGAAATATGATGGTAGCAATTACACGGACTGGGTCCATAACTTCAGGATTATCCTCATTGCTGCATAGAAGAGTTACATACTGGAAGCACCGCTAGGTGTACCAGCAACTACAGGCATTGTGAATGCCTGGCAGTCACGTGTTGATGACTACTCGATAGTTCAGTGTGCCATGCTTTACAGCTTAGAACCGGGACTTCAATGATGTTTTGAACGTCATGGCGCATATGAGATGTTCCAGGAGTTGAAGTTAATATTTCAAAAGAATGCCCGGATTGAGAGATATGAAGTCTCCAATAAGTTCTATAGCTGCAAGATGGAGGAGAATAGTTCAGTCAGTGAGCATATACTCAAGATGTCTGGGTACCGCAATCACTTTATTCAACTGGGAGTTAATCTTCCGGATGATAGCGTCATTGACAGAATTCTTCAACACTGCCACCAGGCTACAAGAGCTTTGTGATGAACTATAATATGCAAGGGATGGATAAGACAATTCCCGAGCTCTTCGCAATGCTAAAGGCTGCGGAGGTAGAAATCAAGAAGGAGCATCAAGTGTTGATGGTCAATAAGACCACCAGTTTCAAGAAAAAGGGCAAAGGGAAGAAGAAGGGGAACTTCAAGAAGAACAGCAAGCAAGTTGCTGCTCAGGAGAAGAAACCCAAGTCTGGACCTAAGCCTAAGACTGAGTGCTTCTACTTCAAGCAGACTGGTCACTGGAAGCGGAACTGCCCCAAGTATTTGGCGGATAATAAGGATGGCAAGGTGAACAAAGGTATATGTGATATACATGTTATTGATGTGTACCTTACTAATGCTCACAGTAGCACCTGGGTATTTGATACTGGTTCTGTTGCTAATATTTGCAACTCGAAACAGGGGCTACGGATTAAGCGAAGATTGGATAAGGACGAGGTGACGATGCGCGTGGGAAATGGTTCCAAAGTCGATGTGATCGCGGTCAGCACACTACCTCTACATCTACCTTCGGGATTAGTGTTAGACCTAAATAATTGTTATTTGGTGCCAACTTTGAGCATGAACATTATATCTGGATCTTTTTTGATGCGAGACGGTTATTCATTTAAATCAGAGAATAATGGTTGTTCCATTTATATGAGTAATATCTTTTATGGTCATGCACCCTTGAAGAGTGGTCTATTTTTGTTGAATCTCGATAGTAGTGATACACATATTCGTAATATTGAAGCCAAAAGATGCAGAGTTGATAATGATAGTGCAACTTTTTTGTGGCACTACCGTTTAGGTCATATCGGTGTAACGCGCATGAAGAAACTCCATACTGATGGACTTTTGGAACCACTTGATTATGAATCACTTGGTACCTGCGAACCGTGCCTCATGGGAAAGATGACTAAAACGCCATTCTCCAGAACTATGGAGAGAGCAACAGATTTGTTGGAAATCATACATACAAATGTATGTGGTCCGATGAATGTTGAGGCTCGTGGCGGATATCATTATTTTCTCACCTTCATAGATGATTTAAGCAGATATGGGTACATCTACTTAATGAAACATAAGTCTGAAACGTTTGAAAAGTTCAAAGAATTTTAGAGTGAAGTTGAAAATCATCGTAACAAGAAAAAAAGTTTCTACGATCTGATCGTGGAGGAGAATATTTGAGTTATGAGTTTGGTATTCATTTGAAACAATGCGGAATAGTTTCGCAACTCACACCACCCGGAACACCACAGTGTAATGGTGTGTCCAAACGTCGTAATCATACTCTACTAGATATGGTGCGATCTATGATGTCTCTTACTGATTTACCGCTATTGTTTTAGGGTTATGCTTTAGAGACGGCCGCATTCACGTTAAATAGGGAACAATCAAAATCCGTTGAGACAACGCCTTATGAACTGTGGTTTGGCAAGAAACCAAAGTTGTCGTTTCTGAATGTTTGGGGCTGTGATGCTTATGTGAAAAAGCTTCAACCTGATAAGCTCGAACCCAAATCAGAGAAATGTGTCTTCATAGGATACCCAAAGGAGACTATTGGGTACACCTTCTATCACAGATCCGAAGGCAAAACTTTTTTTGCTAAATTCGGAATCTTTCTAGAGGAGTTTCTCTCGAAAGAAGTGAGTGTGGGGAAAGTAGAACTTGATGAGGTAACTATACCTGCTCCCCTATTGGAAAGTAGTTCATCACAGAAACCGGTTTCTGCGACACCTACACCAATTAGTGAGGAAGTTAATGATGATGATCATGGAACTTCAGATCAAGTTGTTACTGAACCTCGTAGGTCAACCAGAGTAAGATCCGCACCAGAGTGGTACGGAAATCCTATTCTGGAAGTTATGTTACTAGACCATGACGAACCTACGAACTATGAAGAAGCGATGGTAAGCCCAGATTCCGCGAAATGGCTTGAGGCCATGAAATCTGAGATGGGATCCATGTATGAGAACAAAGTGTGGATTTTGGTTGACTTGCCCATTGATCAGGAAGCAATTGAGAATAAATGGATCTTCAACAAGAAGACTGACGTTGACGGTAATGTTACTGTCTATAAAGCTCGACTTGTTGCGAAAGGTTTTCGACAAGTTCAAGGGATTGACTACGATGAGACCTTCTCACCCGTAGCGATGCTTAAGTCTGTCCGAATCATGTTAGCAATTGCCGCATTTTTTGATTATGAAATTTGGCAAATGGATGTCAAAACTGCATTCCTGAATGAATTTCTGGAAGAGGAGTTGTATATGATGCAACCGGAAGGTTTTGTCGATCCAAATGGAGCTAGCAAAGTGTGCAAGCTCTAGCGATCCATTTGTGGACTGGTGCAAGCCTCTCAGAGTTGGAATAACGTCTTTGATAGTGTGATCAAAGCATTTGGTTTTGTACAGACTTTTGGAGAAGCCTGTATTTACAAGAAAGTGAGTGGGAGCTCTGTAGCATTTCTGATATTATATGTGGATGACATATTTTTGATTGGAAATGATATAGAATTTCTGGATAGCATAAAGGGATACTTGAATAAGAGTTTTTCAATGAAAGACCTCGGTGAAGCTGCTTATATATTGGGCATCAAGATCTATAGAGATAGATCAAGAAGCTTAATTGGACTTTCACAAAGCACATACCTTGACAAAGTTTTGAAGAAGTTCAAAATGGATCTAGCAAAGAAAGGGTTCTTGCCTGTGTTACAAGGTGTGAAGTTGAGTAAGACTCAATGCCCGACCACTTCAGAAGGTAGAGAGAAAATGAAAGATGTTCCCTATGCTTCAGCCATAGGTTCTATCATGTATGCAATGTTGTGTACCAGACCTGATGTGTGCCTTGCTATAAGTCTAGCAAGGGGGTACCAAAGTAAACCAGGAGTGGATCACTGGACAGCGGTCAAGAACATCCTGAAATACCTGAAAAGTACTAAGGATATGTTTCTCGTTTATGGAGGTGACAAAGAGCTCATCGTAAATGGTCACGTTGATGCAAGCTTTGACACTGATCCGGACAATTCTAAATCACTAACCGGATACATGTTTACATTGAACGGTGGAGCTGTCAGTTGGTGCAATTCTAAACAAAGCGTTGTGGAGGGATCTACGTGTGTAGCGGAGTACATAGCTGCTTCGGAAGTAGCAAACGAAGGAGTCTGGATGAAGGAGTTCATATCTGATCTAGGTGTCATACCTAGTGCATCGGGTCCAATGAAAATTTTTTGTGACAATACTGGTGCAATTGCCTTGGCGAAGGAATCCAGATTTCACAAGAGAACCAAGCACATCAAGAGACGCTTCAATTCCATCCGGGATTTAGTCCAGGTGGGAGACATAGAAATTTGCAAGATACATACGGATCTGAATGTTGCAGTCCTATTGACTAAGCCTCTTCCACGAGCAAAACATGATCAGCACCAACACTCCATGGGTGTTAGAATCATTACTGTATAATCTAGATTATTGACTCTAGTGCAAGTTGGAGACTGAAGGAAATATGCCCTAGAGGTAATAATAAAGTTATTATTTATTTCCTTATATCATGATAAATCTTTATTATTCATGCTAGAATTGTATTAACTGGAAACATGATACATGTGTGAATACATAGACAAACAGAGTGTCACTAGTACGCCTCTACTTGACTAGCTCATTAATCGAAGATGGTTATGTTTACTAACCATAGACAAAGAGTTGTCATTTGATTAATGAGATCACATCATTGGGAGAATGATGTGATTGACTTGACCCATTCTGTTAGCTTAGCACTCGATCGTTTAGTATATTGCTATTGCTTTCTTCATGACTTATACATGTTCCTATCACTATGAGATTATGCAACTCCCGTTTATCGGAGGAACACTTTGTGTGCTACCAAACGTCAAAACGTAACTTGGTGATTATAAAGGTGCTCTACAGGTGTCTCTGAAGGTACTTGTTGGGTTGGCGTATTTCGAGATTAGGATTTGTCACTCCGATTCTCGAAGAGGTATCTCGATAATGCACATCACTTAAGCCTTGCAAGCATTGCAACTAATGAGTTAGTTGCGGGTTGATGTATTACAGAACAAGTAAAGAGACTTACCGATAACGATATTGAACTAGCTATTGAGATACCGACGATCGAATCTCGAGCAAGTAACATACCAATGACAAAGGGAACAACGTATGTTGTTATGTGGTCTGGCCGATAAAAATCTTCATAGAATATGTGGGAGCCAATATTAGCATCCAGGTTCCGCTATTGGTTATTGAACAGAGACATGTCTCGATCATGTCCACATAGTTCTCAAACTCGTAGGGTCCGCACGCTTAACGTTTCGATGACAGTTATATTATGAGTTTATATGTTTTGATGTACAGAACGTTGTTGGGAGTCCCGGATGTGATCACGGACATGACGAGGAGTCTTGAAATGGTTGAGACATGAAGATTGATATATTGGAAGCCTATGTTTGGATATCGAAAGTGTTCCGGGTGAAATCGGGATTTTTCCGGAGTACCGGGAGTTTACCGGAACCCCCCGGGAGCTTAATGGGCCATAGTGGGCCTTGTGGAGAAGAGGAGAGGCAGCTAGGGCAGGGCCGCGTGGCCCTCCCCCCTTGTCCGAATAGGACAAGAAGAGGGGGGCGGCACCCCCCTTTCCTTCCTCCCTTCCTACTCTTTCCCCCCCCTCTCCTAGTCCAACAAGGAAAAGGGAGGGAGTCCTACTCCCGGTAGGAGTAGGACTGCTCCTGGCGCGCCCCCTCTAGGCCGGCCACACCTCCCCCCTTGCTCCTTTATATACGGGGGCAGGGGGCACCCTATACACACAACAATTGATCGCTTGATCTTTTAGCCGTGTGCGGTGCCCCCTCCACCATAGTCCACCTCGATAATACTGTAGCGGTGCTTAGGCGAAGCCCTGCGTCGGTGGAACATCATCATCGTCACCATGCCGTCGTGCTGACGAAACTCTCCCTCGACACTCGGCTGGATCGGAGTTCGAGGGACGTCATCGGGCTGAACGTGTGCTGAACTCGGAGGTGTCGTGCGTCCGGTACTTGATCGGTCGGATCATGAAGAAGTACGACTACATCAACCGCGTTGTGCTAACGCTTCCTCTTTCTGTCTATGAGTGTACGTGGACAACACTCTCCCCTCACGTTGCTATGCATCACCATGATCTTGCGTGTGCGTAGGAATTT
Source organism: Triticum dicoccoides (assembly GCF_002162155.2). Lineage (NCBI taxonomy): Eukaryota > Viridiplantae > Streptophyta > Magnoliopsida > Poales > Poaceae > Triticum > Triticum dicoccoides. Next base: position 331,205,386 of record NC_041392.1, on the reverse strand, counting down.
TTTTGAAATTACTACGTTCCCTAACAGTCTGATCCTGGATGAGCCGGAGCAGTAGATCGCCTTCTTGAAAAGTTCCGGTTTTAACCCGGCGGCTCTGATAACGTCGTAGATCTTGTTGATAAATAGACGAACGTGCCGCCGCAAGATCGCGCTCCTCATCTAACAGTTCCAATGAGTCTTGACGCGCTTTTTCATTATCAACTTCAACATAAGCCGCCACACGGGGCGAGTCATGACGTATGTCACTAGGGAGAACTGCTTCTGCTCCGTAAACCATGAAGAAAGGCGTGTAACCCGTAGATCTGTTTGGTGTGGTGTTGATGCCCCATAACACGGAAGGTAACTCCACACAACAACCCGGCGTCCCCTTTAAAGGAACCATAATCCGGGGCTTGATACCTCTCAAAATTTCTTGATTGGCCCTTTCTTCCTGACCATTAGATTGGGGGTGAGCCACTGATGACACATCAAGCCGGATGTGCTCTCATTGACAAAATTCCTCCATAGCACCCTTGGACAGATTAGTACCATTATCAGTGATAATGTTGTGTGGAAAACCAAACCAGAATACCACCTTTTTGATGAATTGAACCGCCGTGGCCGCATCACACTTACTGACTGGCTCTACCTCTACCCACTTTGTAAACTTATCAACTGCTACCAACAGGTGAGTCTTCTTGTCCTTGGACCTCTTAAAAGGTCCAACCATATCGAGCCCCCAAGTTTCAAACGTCCAAGTTATTGGGATCATTCTTAATTCTTTGGCCGGAACATGAGCACGGCGTGCAAACGTTTGACAACCATCACACCTCTTTACCAAATCCTCAGCATCAGCATGAGCCGTCAACCAATAGAAGCCGTGATGAAAAGCCTTAGCCACCAAGGATTTTGAACCGGCATGGCGACCACAATCTCCCTCGTGGATCTCACGCAAGATCTCACAACCTTCTTGAGGAGAGACACAATGCTGAAATGCTCCTGCGACGCTACAATGATGTAGCTCCCCATTGACGATGGTCATTGACTTGGATCGTCGGATTATCTGCCGGGCCAAGGTTTCATCGTCTGGCAACTCGCCCCGGTTCATGTATGCCAGGTACGGGACCGTCCAATCCGGAATAACATGAAGAGCCGCCACCAATTGAGCCTCCGGGTCGGGCACAGCCAAATCCTACTCCGTAGGTATCTTCACTGACGGATTATGCACTACATCGAGGAAGGTATTGGGTGGCAGCAGTTTACGTTGAGAGCCTAAGTGACTTAAAGTGTCTGCTGCTTCATTCTTCCGCCGGTTTATATGGTCCACTTGATAACCCTTGAAGTGACCAGCCACTCCATCCACCTCTCGTCTATATGCTGCCATAAGTGGATCCTTGGAATCCCAAGTGCCAGATACCTGCTGAGCCACCAGGTCTGAGTCACCAAAGCACTTAACCCGGCTCAAGTTCATTTCCTTAGCCATCCGAAGACCATGGAGCAAGGCCTCATACTAAGTTGCATTGTTAATACAAGGGAACATTAAACGGAGAACATAACAAAACTTATCACCTCGTGGGGAAGTTAATATGACTCCAGCCCCCGAGCTATCCCATTTCCTGGACCCATCAAAGTGAATAGTCCAATAAGTGTTGCCTGGCTTTTCCTCCGGTGCTTGCGACTCTGTCTAATCATTGATGAATTCCACAAGTGCTTGGGATTTGATTGTTGTGCGAGGTGTATATTTTAGCCCGTGAGGTCCAAGCTCAATAGCCCACTTAGCAATCTGGCCAGTTGCTTCTCTGTTTTGGATGATATCACCCAGGGGGCTGAACTGACCACTGTGATAGGATGACCCTGAAAATAATGCTTGAGCTTCCGGCTTGCCATAAAAACTCCATACACTAGTTTCTGCCAATGTGGGTATCTCTGTTTGGACTCGATAAGCACCTCGCTGATATAAAAAACGGGCCGTTGAACCGGATACTCTTTCCCAGCCTCCTTGCTCTCCACAACAATAGCTACACTAACAGCTCGGGCATTAGCAGCCACATATAGCAATAAGGGCTCCTTATCAACCGGAGCCGCAAGGACAGGTGGCTCAGCTAACTGTCTTTTCAGATCTGCAAGTGCTTCATCAGCCGCATCACTCCAAACGAAGTGATCCGTTTTCTCTAACATCTGATACAAAGGGATAGCCTTCTCTCCAAGGCGACTGATAAACCGGCTTAAGGCTGCAATCTGGCCCGCCAAACGTTGAACATCGTTAATGCATGCCGGTTTAGCCGGAGACATGATAGCAGTGATCTTCTCCGGATTAGCTTCAGTCCCCTTGTTAGACATGAGAAAACCCAAAAGCTTGCCTGCCGATACACCAAAGACACATTTGGCTGGATTAAGCATCATCTTATAATCCCGGAAGTTTTCAAAAGTTTCCCTCAAGTCACCTATCAATGTCTCCTCCTTTCTGGATTTCACCACAATATCATCCATATATGCATGTATGTTGCTCCCAATCTGTTTATGTAGACAATCCTGAACACAACGCTGGTAAGATGCCTGGGCACTCTTGATCCCGAAAGGCATAGATACATAGCAAAAGGCTCCAAAGGGAGTTGTGAAGGCTGTCTTCTCCTGGTCCTTAACTGCCATTTTGATCCGATGATAACCAGAATAAGCATCCAGAAAACACAAATGGTCACAACATGTTGTAGCATCAATAATTTGATCGATTCGAGGGAGAGCAAAGGGGTCAGCTGGATAGGCTTTGTTTAAGTCTGTGTAATCCACACACATATGCCAACAGCCGTTTTTCTGAAGTACCAGCACCGGATTAGCTAGCCACTCAGGGTGAAAGACCTCCACAATAAACCCTGCTGCCAAGAGCCGGGCTACCTCCTCACCAATAGCTTTACGCCTTTCTTCGTTGAAGCGCCAAAGAAACTGCTTGACCGGTTTAAACTTAGGATCTATATTAAGGGTGTGCTCAGCGAGTTCCCTCGGTACACATGGCATGTCAGAAGGTTTCCATGCAAAGATGTCCTGGTTCTCACGGATGAACTCGATGAGTGCGCCATCCTATTTCGGATCCAAGTTAGCGTTGATGCTGAACTGCTTGGATGAATCGCCAGGAACAAAGTCAACCACTTTAGTCTCCTTAGCCGATTTAAACTTCAGTGCCGGATCATGATCAGTAGTTGGCTTTTTCAAAGAAGTCATATCTGCCGGATCAACATTATCTTTGTAAAATTTCAGCTCCTCCGTGGCACAAACCGACTCAGCATAAGCTGCATCACCTTCTTCACATTCCAAAGCAATCTTCCAGCTCCCATGCACTGTGATGGTCCCCTTATAACCCATCATCTTAAGCTGCAAATAAACATCACAAGGCCTTGCCATGAACTTAGCATAAGCCGACCGTCCGAACAGGGCATGATATGGACTCTTGATTTTCACCACTTCAAAAGTCAACACCTCTGATCTTGAATCATGATCGTTTCCAAAAGCAACTTCCAGAGCTATCTTGCCAACTGGGTATGTCGATTTACCAGGCACTACCCCATGAAACACAGTGTTTGATGGTTTAAGATTCTTATCTATTAACCCCGTGCGGCGAAAGGTTTCATAGTAAAGGATATTGATACTGCTTCCTCCATCCATAAGCACCTTGGTAAATTTATCCCCCCAACCTGGGGTGCCACCACTAAAGCCAGATGACCCGGATTGTCAACCCGGGGTGGATGATCCTCTCAACTCCACATGATCGGTTGTTCAGACCAGCGCAAATAACGAGGTACTGCCGTTTCAACGGAGTTCACAGCTCTTTTATGAAGCTTCTGATCGCGCTTACATAAGCTAGTGGTGAAGACATGATATTGCCCACTATTCAACTGTTTTGGATTGCTCTAATAACCCGATTGCTGCTGCTATTGATTCCCCTGATGGTTGTAACCTCCCTGGTTGCCCTGGAACCCTGAACCAGAACTGTAACATCCCAAATTTTCAATTTGGAATGTTATACATTAGATCATCATGCATATCATATTTTACTTTGCATTTTGGTTGATCCTAGAAATTCTACGCAACTCGATGACCCACGGAGAGAGTTGAGGATTTCGTTATTTTCATATTTGAGTTCTCTCAAATTTTGAGAATAGGATCATTTGATTTTATTTATTTTATCATCAATTATTTCTATTACAAAAATATGAGAGAGGGAATAAAATGACTTTCCCAAAATAAATAAATATTGAGGATTTAATAATAAAATCAAATAAGATTTTATTTCCGAGTTTTTCGGTGTTTTATTTGAATTTAGGAAAAATGTGCGTTTTTCAAAATTGCATTTGGGGCCCAAATAAATGTTCACCTTGTGCGGCTTGATTTTAGAAGCCCGCGAAAATTTATTTCGGAATTTTTGGAGTCCGTTTAGTATTTCTTTTTGTTTTTCTTCCGAGTGGAATAATTAAAAAAACGAACCGACTTCGGGCCGTACCAGAGCGGGACACCGCCCGGGGGCAGCCTTTAAATAGCGCCGCCCCAAGCTGCCCCAGCCCATCAGCCCAGCCTCGATCCGCGCGCGCCGCCGCCGCCGCCGCCAATGATCCCGCCGCCCGAGGTTCGTCGGGCCTTGTTTTCCGTGCCGAAAAAAAGAGAAAAAAAATAAAAACATCGGCGTTCGTCGTTTTTCTTTTTCTCGGATTAAATCCGCGATTTTTCTGATCACAATTCGTGATCCGATTTTCATTTTAGTTTAACTTTTCGCTCGTTTATCGGAATTAGGCGATTCAAGCGCCTAGGGATTCGTCTCGAAACCCTCTATCCGTTTAACAAACTTAAACAAGGTTTTGCTACTGTAAAATTTGCCTTAGATCCAGATTACTAGAACGAAGTTGTTTTCTTTCGCAGTTTGATTTTCGTTGCTTCGTTCGATTTGATTCTTTTTGCCAACCGGAGTTCTTAAGTTGAACCTTCTGGTTAGATCTCTTATTTCAGTTTTACCTGTGCATTAGATGAGTACTTATTGTATGCTTGTTTGTTTGTCTGCGATAGAATACCCGGAGTGCGCCGCTTGTTACTTCGAATCGTTAGGTTTCGCGGATCATCCGCAAGGCAAGTAACACTTTGATCATACCTTTTCTACTACCCAGTTTTATTGCATTAGATCAATCCTCACACATTGCATGATTAGGATCCAATTAAATTGTGGGATGGGAAGTAGATGAGGTAGTACCTATTACCTGTTTATTATCAAACCTTTGGGAGTTACTTCAACGTTTGCTTATTATGCCAAGCTATGCTAGTAGACGTGGATTGGGTGAGTGAAATCCATGACAGATGTGAGATTGTTAATTAATGGTTTATCTAAGGTGGCAACTTAAACACACATCTGGGTGGATTGAGGCACCTGGGTATTCCAGGACTTGCCTATTTTCTTTTGGACCGCCACCCAGGCTCAAACGGATCATGCGACTATTCATACTAGAAACTTCCATGTGCAGCCACAAGCTATTATGGGCTCTAGCATAGTTGACTAAGTCGTGCGAACTCTTAGAGTGGTAGACTAGCAGATGTAGGGGATGTAGGTGGTACGGTCTACCCGATCGTAAGGTGCTAGCGCTTCTGAAAGACTATGTCTCGGTCATCCGTCTTCTCAAACACCATGTAGTGTGAGAAACCAAACAGAGGCGATCGAGTCTTGTGGGGAAAAGTGCGCAAACCTCTGCAGAGTGTAATAAACTAATCATGGTTAGCCGTGTCCCCGGTTATGGACATCTTGAGTATCTAGTACTTGGATTTTCATGTGAATCTCAACATGTTACTCTAAATTAATTTTGTTGGGTTATGTTTAATGATGATGCTTAATTGGGATTGAGAATGCTGTCAAACATTCTCAATGTTTAACAACCACCATGATAGTAATTAAATTTTATTCCTTTGATGTAGGGAAAAATTGGCTTTACGCAAAACTGTAACCATAGAGCTTTCCACCAGCCAAATATGCATGTAGTATAGCTGTTCCATTCCATTATTCTCTATGTGTTACCTTGCCAGCATATTCCATGTGCTGACCCGTTTCAGGCTGCAACGTTAATGTTGCAGACTTTTCAGACGACGATTAAGGAGTTTTTAGGTCGTGGTCCTATACTCAGTGATGCCGTTGGAGTTGATGGACTCACTTATCTTCCAAGCCTTCCGTTGTTATCGTTATTAGATGGCCTTAAGCCATATTTATTATAATAAGTTCTATTTTGAGACACTCGATGTAATAAGTGTGTGATTGCTACTCTGTTATAAATCCTCCGAGTACTGTGTGGTGTCACCATTACTGATCCAGGGATTACACCGGAGCACAGAGATCAGACTGTTTGAGATCTGGTCACTACAAGAACTGCCACCACCATAACCCGGCCCATGGAAACCGCCTCCTGAACCGCCAGGCGGTCCATTGTCATATTGAAAGATATTTGAATTTTTGAACTCCCGCATGATGAAGCAATCCTTCCAAAGATGCGTAGCTGGCCTCTCCTTTGATCCGTGCTTTGGGCAAGGCTGGTTTAACAGGCGCTAGAGATTGGGGCCTGATCCTCCACCCCGCTAGGGCGGTTTACCCTTACGCCGCTAACCGTTATCCTGGGCGTTGGTGTTAGCCACAAAGTCCAAGCTATTATCTGCCTTGCATTTACCATTGTTCCCATGACATGTCGGATTATGCTGCTGCCCCTTGGTGTTGCCGCTCTTCTTTCCCTTCCTTGTGTTGTCATCATCAGACTCGGGGTCCTTGCTACTATCAGAGTCGACATATTTTACCAGAGCTGCCATAAGCGTTCCCATGTCATTACAATGGCGTTTGAGCCGTCCCAATTTCAGCTTCAAAGGTGCAAACCGACAATTGCCTTCCAATGTTAAAACGGTTGTGTTAGCATTGATGCGGTCTGATGAATGCAAAATCTCCGAAACCCGGCGCACCCAGTGGGTTGTTGATTCTCCTTCCTCCTGGACACAGACAGCTAAATCCACGATGGACATGGGCTGCTTGCATGTATCTTTGAAGTTCTGGATAAATCAGGCCATTAATTCGGCCCATGATCCAATAGAGTTTGCTGGCAGATTTTTCAACCACGTGCGAGTTGTTCCCTCCAACATCATGGTAAAGTATTTGGCACATGTCGCTTCGTCCACATCCAGCATCTCCATTGCCATCTCATAACTCTCCACCCATGACTCAGGGGATAAATTGGCGGTGTAATTCGGCACCTTACACGGGCCTTTGAAATCCTTGGGTTACCGTACATTGCGCAGCGCTGGGACGAGACATGGCACTCCCAAAGAATTGGAGGTAACCCCTAATTCCACCGATGTTGTCGGACGAAACAGAGTGAACTGACGAACCGACGTGAGCTGACGAACCGGAGCTTCATGCTATGCCACTAACGCGGCTTCCCGACGTGCCATAGCGCGATCCACTACATCCTGGGCATTGCCACCGCCACTCGTCGGGTTATTGCCACGGGGCGGATTACGATTCCTCGGACTTGTCAGGACCCCGATTCCAAGTCACATTGATCTAGCCGGTAACATGCTATGTTTTGAGCTTGCGTTGGTTTTCCCCGAAGAGGAAGGGATGATGCAGCAGAGTAGCGTAAGTATTTCCCTCAGTTTTTGAGAACCAAGGTATCAATCCAGTAGGAGGCCACGCTTAAGTCCCTCGTACCCGCACAAAGCAATAGCTACTCGCAACCAACGCGATTAGGGGTTGTCAATCCTTTCACGGTAACTTACGAGAGTGAGATCTGATAGATATAATATTTTTGGTATTTTTGGTATAAAGATGCAAAAGTAAAAAGTAAAAGCAAAGTAAAAAAGCAAAGCAAGATTAAAGTAATGGAGATTGATATGATGAGAATAGACCCGGGGGCCATAGGTTTCACTAGTGGCTTCTCTCAAGAGCATAAGTATTCTACGGTGGGTGAACAAATTACTGTTGAGCAATTGACAGAATTGAGCATAGTTATGAGAATATCTAGGCATGATCATGTATATAGGCATCACGTCCGTGACAAGTAGATCGAAACGATTTTGCATCTACTACTATTACTCCACTCATCAACCGCTATCCAGCATACATCTAGAGTATTAAGTTAAAACAGAGTAACGCCTTAAGCAAGATGACATGATGTAGAGAGATAAATTCATGCAATATGAAATAAACCCCATCTTGTTATCCTCGATGGCAATGATACAATACGTGCCTTGCTGCCCCTTCTGTCACTGGGTAAGTACACCGCAAGATCGAACCCAAAGCTAAGCACTTCTCCCATGGCAAGAACTACCAATCTAGTTGGCCAAACCAAACGGATAACTCGAAGAGACTTGCAAAGATAACCAATCATACATAAAAGAATTCAGAGAAGATTCAAATATTATTCATAGATAGACTTGATCATAAACCCACAATTCATAGGTCTCAACAAACACACTGCAAAAAGAAGATTACATCGAATAGATCTCCACAAGAGAGGGGGAGAACTTTGTATTGAGATTCAAAGAGAGACAAGAAGCCATATAGCTACTAACTATGGACCCGAAGGTCTGAGTTAAACTACTCACACTTCATCGGAGGGGCTAAGATGATGTAGAAGCCCTCCGTGATGACGGCCCTCTTCCGGCGGAGCTTCGGAATAGGCCCCAAGATGGGATCTCGTGGATACAGAAAGTTGCGGCGGTCGAATTAGGTTTTTGGCTCATGTTCGGATCGTTTGGGGGTACGTAGGTATATATAGGAGGAAGGAGTACGCCGGTGGAGCACCGAGGGACCCACGAGGCAGGGTGGCGCGCCCTAGGGGGTGCACCCCCCACCCTCGTGACCTCCTCTTTGACTCCCTAGAGTAGAGTCCAAGTCTCCTGGATCACGTTCGGTGAGAAAATCACGTTCCCGAAGATTTTATTCCGTTTGGACTCCGTTTGATATTCTGTTTCTCCGAAACACTGAAATAGGCAAAAAACAGCAATTTTGGGTTGGGCCTCCGGTTAATAGGTTAGTCCCAAAAATGATATAAAAGTGGAAAATAAAGCCCGATATAGTCCAAAACAGTAGATAATATAGCATGGAGCAATCAAAAATTATAGATACGTTGGAGACGTATCAGGCATCCCCAAGCTTAATTCCTGCTCGTCCTCGAGTAGGTAAATGATAAAAAGAGAATTTTTTATGCGGAGTGCTACTTGGCATAATTTCAATGCAAATCTTCTTAATTGTGGTATGAATATTCAGATTAGAGAGATTCAAGACAAAAGTTTATATTGACATAAAAATAATAATACTTCAAGCATACTAACAAAGCAATTATGTCTTCTCAAAATAACATGGCCAAAGAAAGTTATCCCTACAAAATCATATAGTCTGGCTATGCTCCATCTTCACCACACAAAGTATTTAAATCATGCACAACCCCAATGACAAGCCAAGCAAGTGTTTCATACTCTAACTTTTTCGAAACTTTTTCAATCTTCACGCAATACATGAGCGTGAGCCATGGATATAGCACTATAGGTGGAATAGAATGGTGGTTGTGGAGAAGACAAAAAGGAGGGGAAGATAGTCTCACATCAACTAGGCGTATCAACGGGCTATGGAGATGCCCATCAATAGATATCAATGTAAGTGAGTAGGGATTCCCATGCAACAGATGCACTAGAGCTATAAATGTATGAAAGATCAACAAAAGAAACTAAGTGGGTGTGCATCCAACTTGCTTGCTCACGAAGACCTAGGGCAATTTTGAGGAAGCCCATCATTGGAATATACAAGCCAAGTTCTATAATGAAAAATTCCCACTAGTATTTGAAAGTGACAACATATGAGACTCTCTATATAAAGAACATGTTGCTACTTTCAAGCAAAAGTGTGGAAAAAAGGATAGTAGCATTGCCTCTTTTTATTTATTTTCTTTTTTTGGGGGGTCTTCTTTTTTTTCTTTGGCCTTTCTCCCTTTTTTATTGGGACAATGCCCTATTAAATGATGATCATCACACTTTTATTTATTTACAACTCGATTCTAAAACAAAGTATGACTCTATATGGATGCCTCCGGTGGTGTACCGGGATATGCAATGAATCAAGAGTGACAAGTATGAAAAAATTATGAATGGTGTCTTTGCCACAAATACTATGTAAACTACATGATCATGCTAAGCAATATGGCAATGATGAATGTGTCATGATGAACTAGATGGTGGAAAGTTGCATGGCAATATATCTCGGAGTGGCTATGGAAATGCCATAATAGGTAGGTATGGTGGCTGTTTTGTGGAAGGTATATGGTAGGTGTATGATACCGGCGAAAGGCGCATGGTATTAGAGAGGCTAGCAAAGGTGGAAGGGTGAGAGTGCATATAATCCATGGACTCAACATTAGTCATAAAGAACTCGTATACTTATTGCAAAAATCGAGAAGTTATCAAAGCAAAGTATTACGCGCATGCTCCTAGGGGGATAGATTGGTAGGAAAAGACCATCGCTCGTACCCGAACGCCACTCATAAGGAAGACAATCAATAAATAAATCATTCTCCGACTTCATCACATAATGGTTCACCATACGTGCATGCTACGGGAATCACAAGCTTTAACACAAGTATTCTTTAAATTCACAACTACTCAAATAGCATGACTTTAATATTATCACCTCCATATCTCAAAACAATTATCATGTTTCAATCTTTTCTTAGTATTCAACACACTCAAAAGAAAGTTTCACAAATCTTGAACACCAAGCATATTATTATTAAGCAAATTACCATGCTATTAAGAGACTCTCAAAATAATTTAAGTGAAGCATGAGAGATCAATAGTTTCTTTAAAACAAATCCACCACCATGCTCTAAAAGATCTAAGTGAAGCACATAGAGCAAAATTATAATACTCAAAAGATATAAGTGAAGCACATAGAGAAAAATTATAATGCTCAAAAGATATAAGTGAAGCATATAGAGCAAAACTACTCAGCTCAAAAGATATAAGTGAAGCACATAGAGCAAAACTACATAGCTCAAAAGATATAAGTGAAGCACATAGAGTATTCTATCAAATTTTAATTCATGTATGGCTCTCTCAAAAGGTGTGTACATCAAGGATGATTGTGGCATACTAAGACACAAAGACACAAATAATACAAGACGCTCCAAGCAAAACACATATCATGTTGGTGAATAAAAATATAGCTTCAAGTAAATTACCAATGGAAGTGGACGAAAGAGGGGATGCCTTCCGGGGCATCCCCAAGCTTTGACTTTTTGGTGTCCTTGGATTATCTTGGGGGTTCCATGGGAATCCCCAAGCTTAGGCTCTTGCCACTCCTTGTTCCATAATCCATCAAAAGATTTCACCCAAAACTTGAAAACTTCACAACACAAAACTCAAAATAGAAAACTCGTGAGCTCCGTTAGCGAAAGAAAACAAAAGATCACTTCAAGGTACTGTAATTAAATCATTCTTTATTTATATTGGTGTTAAACCTACTGTATTCCAACTTCTCTATGGACTATATACTATTTTACTAGCCATAGATTCATCAAAATAAGCAAGCAACACACGAAAAACAGAATCTGTCAAAAACAGAACAGTCTGTAGTAATCTGTAGCTAGCGCAAGATCTGGAACCCCAAAAATTCTAAAAGAAATTTCTTGACGTGAGGAATTTATCTATTAATCATCTTCAAAAAGAATTAACTAAATATAACTATTCAAATAAAAATGACAGCAGTTCTCGTGAGCGCTAAAGTTTCTGTTTTTTACAGCAAGTTCAACAAGACTTTCCCAAGTCTTCCCAACGGTTCTACTTGGCACAAACACTAATTAAACGCAAAAAACACAACCAAAACAGAGGCTAAATAATTTATTTATTACTAAGCAGGAGCCAAAATCAAGGAATAAAAAAAAATTTGGTTGCCTCCCAACAAGCGCTATCGTTTAACGCCCCTAGCTAGGCATAAAAGCGAGGATAGATCTAGGTATTGCCATCTTTGGTAGGCAATCCATAAGTGGCTCTCATGATAGTTTAAAATGGAAATTTTATTTTATTTCTTGGGAAGTTTTCCATGCCCTTTTTTAATGGAAATTTAAATCTAATATTCCCTTCCTTCATATCAATAATCGCACCAACCGTTCTAAGGAAAGGTCTACCAAGAATAATAGGGCAAGAAGGATTGTAATCTATATCAAGAACAATGAAATCTACGGGCACATAATTACTATTTGCAGCAATAAGAACATCATTAATCCTTCCCATAGGTTTGTTAATAGTGGAATCCGCAAGATGCAAGTTTAGAGAGCAATCATCAAAATCGTGGAAATCTAGTAAATCACACAAAGTCTTGGGAATAGTAGAGACACTAGCACCCAAATCACACAAAGCATAAAACTCATGATCTTTAATTTTAATTTTAATAGTTGGTTCCCACTCATCATAGAGTTTTCTAGGGATAGAAACTTTCAACTCAAGTTTTTCTTCATAAGATTGCATCAAGGCATCAACAATATGTTCGGTGAAGGCTTTATTTTGACTATAAGCATGTGGAGAATTTAGCACAGATTGCAACAAGGAAATACAATCAATTAAAGAACAACTTTCATAAGTAAATTCCTTTAAATCCAATATAGTGGGTTTAGCAACATCTAGATTTTTATTTCTTTCAATCCCACTTTCATCAATTTCATCATTAAGATCTAAATACTCCGAATTTTTAGAACGCCTTCTAGGTAAAGTAAGATCATATTCAGTTTCATCAAGATTCATATCGCAAAACAAAGATTTAATAGGGGACACATCAATAACTTTTATATCTTCATCTTTATTTTCATAGGAACTGGAGGAACACGCTTTAATAAAGGAATCTTTGGAAGCACGCATCCTAGCGGTTCTTTCCTTGCACTCAACAATGGAAATTCTCATGGCTTTGAGAGACTCATTGATATCATGCTTAGGAGGAATAGATCTAAGCTTTAAAGAATCAACCTCAAGAGTAATTCTATCAACGTTTCTAGCCAAATCATCAACTTTAAGCAATTTCTCCTCAAGCAAAGCATTAAAATTCTTTTGTGAATTCATAAACTCTTTAACACTATTCTCAAATTCAGAGGGCATCTTATTATAATTTCCATAAGATTTGTTGTAGGAATTCCCATAATTATTAGAAGGATTACTAGGATATGGCCTAGGATTAAAATTCCCTCTATAAGCGTTGTTACCAAAATTATTCCTACCAACAAAATTCACATCCATAGATTCATTGTTATTCTCAATCAAAGTAGACAAAGGCATATCATTAGGATCAGAAGAAACACTCTTAGTAGCAAATAATTTCATAAGTTCATCCATCTTTCCACTCAACACATTAATTTCTTCTATCGCATGCACCTTTTTATTAGAAGATCTTTCAGTATGCCATTGAGAATAATTAACCATAATATTATCTAGGATTTTAGTAGCATCTCCTAAAGTGATTTCCATAAAAGTGCCTCCCGCGGCCGAATCTAAAAGATTTCTAGAAGCAAAATTCAATCCGACATAAAATTTTTGTAGGATCATCCACAAATTCAAACCATGAGTAGGGCTATTACGTATCATTAATTTCATTCTCTCCCAAGCTTGTGCAACATGTTCATGATCAAGTATTTTAAAATTCATAATATCGTTTCTAAGAGAGATGATCTTAGCGGGAGGAAAATACTTAGAGATAAAAGCATCTTTGCGCTTGTTCCATGAATCAATACTATTTTTAGGCAAAGACGAAAAACAAGCTTTAGCAAAATCTCTAAGCGAAAAGGAAATAGCTTCAATTTAATGACATCATTATTGCAATCTTTTTTCTTTTGCATATCACATAAATCAACAAAGCTATTCAGATGAGTAGCAACATCTTCACTAGGAAGGCCGGCGAATTGAACTTTCATAACAAGATTCAACAAAGCAGCATTAATTTCACAAGATTCAGCATCGGTAAGAGGAGCAATCGGAGTGCTAAGGAAATCATTATTATTGGTATTGGTGAAGTCACACAATTTGGTAGTATCTTAAGCCATCGCGACGAACAAGCAAACTAACACACGAGCAAACAGGCAAAAGAGGCAAATAGAGAGGGAGGATAGAGAGAGAGAGAGGGCAAATAAAACGGCAAGGGTGAATTGGGGGGAGAGGAAAACGAGAGGCAAATGGCAAATAATGTAATGCAAGAGATAGTGATTGTGATGGGTACTTGGTATATTGACTTTTTGCATAGACTCCCTGGCAACGGCGCCAGAAATACTTCTTGCTACGTCTTGAGCTTGCATTGGTTTTCCCCGAAGAGGAAGGGATGATGCAGCAAAGTAGCGTAAGTATTTCCCTCAGTTTTTGAGAACCAAGGTATCAATCCAGTAGGAGGCCACGCTCAAGTCCCTCGTACCTGCACAAAGCTATAGCTACTCGCAACCAACGCGATTAGGGGTTGCCAATCCCTTCACGGTCACTTACGAGAGTGAGATCTGATAGATATAATATTTTTGGTATTTTTGGTATAAAGATGCAAAGTAAAAAAGTAAAAGCAAAGTAAAAAAGCAAAGCAAGATTAAAGTAATGGAGATTGATATGATGAGAATAGACCCGGGGGCCATAGGTTTCACTAGTGGCTTCTCTCAAGAGCATAAGTATTCTACGGTGGGTGAACAAATTACTATTGAGCAATTGACAGAACTGAGCATAGTTATGAGAATATCTAGGCATGATCATGTATATAGGCATCACGTCCGTGACAAGTAGATCGAAACGATTATGCATCTACTAGTATTGCTCCACTCATCGACCGCTATCCAGCATGCATCTAGAGTATTAAGTTAAAAACAAAGTAACGCCTTAAGCAAGATGACATGATGTAGAGAGATAAATTCATGCAATATGAAATAAACCCCATCTTGTTATCCTCGATGGAAACGATACAATACGTGCCTTGCTGCCCCTTCTGTCACTGGGTAAGGACACCGCAAGATCGAACCCAAAGCTAAGCACTTCTCCCATGGCAAGAACTACCAATCTAGTTGGCCAAACCAAACGGATAATTCAAAGAGACTTGCAAAGATAACCAATCATACATAAAAGAACTCAGAGAAGATTCAAATATTATTCATAGATAGACTTGATCATAAACCCACAATTCATCGGTCTCAACAAACATACCGCAAAAAGAAGATTACATCGAATAGATCTCCACAAAATAGGGGGAGAACTTTGTATTGAGATTCAAAGAGAGAGAATAAGCCATTTAGCTACTAACTATGGACCTGAAGGTCTGAGGTAAACTACTCACACTTCATTGGAGGGGCTAGGAAGATGTAGAATCCCTCTGCGATGACGGCCCTCTTCCGGCGGAGCTTCGAAACAGGCCCCAAGATGGGATCTCGTGGATACAGAAAGTTGCGGCGATGGAATTAGGTTTTTGGCTCCTGTTCTGATCGTTTGGGGTATGTAGGTATATATAGGAGGAAGGAGTACGTCGGTGGAGCACCGAGGGACCCACGAGGCAGGGGGGCGCGCCCTAGGGGGGCCACCCCCACCCTCGTGACCTCCTATTTGACTCCCTGGAGTAGAGTCCAAGTCTCCTGGATCACGTTCGGTGAGAAAATCACGTTCCCGAAGATTTTATTCCGTTTGCACTCCGTTTGATATTCTGTTTCTCCGAAACGCTGAAATAGGCAAAAACAGCACTTCTGGGCTAGGCCTCCGGTTAATAGGTTAGTCCCAAAAATGATATAAAAGTGGAAAATAAATCCCAATATAGTCCAAAACATTAGATAATATAGCATGGAGCAATAAAAAATTATAGATACGTTGGAGACATATCATAACACCTCATATCACTTTGCGGCCTCACGCACGGTATCTCCACGGGTGTCGCCTTACCATGGCCCGGGACCGTTTGCACCTTTTGACTCACGTATATGATAGTGTCGCTAGCATCCATATGACAGAGAACCCGGTCCGACATGGCTAGTCATGAACCCAAAGCGACACAGACCTATGGGGACAGGCATACATGAATCACATCGAGCATGTCGGTCAACAGCGTCTGAATCCGGGCTGTAGCACTGGGCTAACAGGACTCCAGGGAACCCGGGCTGTAGCAAGCTAAGCAGGACTCCGGAAGTCACCGCGTGACATTTCTCCGAAGGGACAGACATAGGAACGAAGTGAAACACATGCCGGCCAGTCAAGTGTCCTGAGAAGTAGTGCTGGGCTAGCAGGACTCCGGTGAACCGGGCTGTAGCGGACTACTATGGCTCATGGAAGCACTAGGCTACATTTCCCCATAAGAGAGGCTACCAAGGATAAACAACTAGATTGTCGGATCCCACACATACCAAGCATTTCAATCATACACACAATATGCTCGATATGTGTAAATACAACATGGCATCACAACATAACTCTACGACTCAAGTATTTATTCATTAGGCTCCGAGGAGCGAGATATTACACACATGGGTCTCATGACCCAACAATCATAGCATACAAATCAAAGCACATGTGGAAGCTTAACATGTCTGAGTACAGACATCTACAAATGAAAAAGGCTAAGAAGCTTGACTATCTACCAGATCATGCCGAGGGCACAAGATCGTAGCTGAGGTATCAAGCTAAAAGTCGAAGTCCACGTTGAACTACTAGCGAGACTGAAGTCTCTCTTCAAAACATAAAATAAGCAAACGTGGGTACAAATGTACCCAGCAAGACTTACATCAGAACTAACTACATATGCATCGGTATCAACAAAGGGGTAGTGGAGTTTAACTGCAACAAGCCAGCTTTGACTCAGTGGCTAACCTGAACTACGAGTACAAGCAACTCTTTTGAGGTGGCGCACACGAGTCCACCTATTCACCATATCAATACACCACTATGGATCTGCTCCCGTCTCCCTATGAGAACGCCATCCATAGCACTCACGCTTATCTTGCGCATTTTAGAGTATCCACTTTCACTTGTCTATGAACTATATAGGTAACCAAGTAGTCCTTTACCGCAGACGCGGCTATTCGAATAGATGAGGTTAACCCTGCAGGGGTGTACTTCTTCATACACGACGAGTACTCGGCAACCTTCAAGCGGAAGCACAACGAGGGTGTCGGCCACGGCCTACCTAAACACTCAAGTCTCTAGTCCAGGTTTATCGCCTATCCAGGTTCCATCCGTAGGGAGTCCAGCCGAGGTTTCCACATATGACCCCGAATGATGTGTACAGGGTTCCGAGACGTCAAACGGGCGCCCGGCATGCCCGGCCATGTTGTATCTACCGCATCATAGCCCACCCCTGGGTTCAGCGCTATGCACGGCCGCCAACACATATCCTACAAACACCAGAAACTAGTTGCAACTCCTGGACAGAGGACTAGGGTGGTTAAGAAGCCGAGAGGGTCAATTAAGGATCCCAATGCATGGTAGTAACTGGTTCTTAAATCACACATACAGATCTCGGTGCTTAAGGACGGTTCCAATGAAACAACCCACCATGTACTCCTACATGGCCTCTCATCGATACCTTTACCAGATCGTGTTCAACACACTTAGCTCACACACAGTAGGACATGTTCACAACTTTCCAATTCATCCCCGATGAATCAGACCTGACACAACTCTAAGCAATAGCAGGCATGACAAACAAGCAGGAATGAGTAGGCACATCAGGGCTCAAACAACTCCTACTCATGCTAGTGGGTTTCATCTATTTACTGTGGCAATGATAGGTCATGTACAGGATAATGGGTTCAACTACCGTAGCAAGTAACAGATGAATCGTTGTTTTCCTAATGCAGTAACAGAGAGCAGGAGCGAGAGAGTGGGATTGTATCGGAATGAACAAGGGGGGTTTTGCTTGCCTAATGGAGTGGTAGTAGGATACTGCCCTTTAGTCGGATAATCGCAGGTATCCTCAGAGGCATAACTTACCACGTAAGATACGTCAAACACAATCAACACATGACGATATGCAACAATATGATGCATGCTATGACATGGCAATATGAATGTCTTTTGGCTAATGCAACTTAGAATAGGTTGGTTTGGGCTCATTTGAACCAAAGATTCAAATGCAAACCCAAAATAAAAGGTCATACTAGTGCATTAACTTGTTTCATCTAAATAGCAAGGTTAGGTTGCTCTAACATGCATAAAACCAGTACAGATGGATAGATTGGATTTTTCTGATCATTTTTCACATATAACTTATTTCATTATGAGTTATGGTTGAATTTCTACGAATTTTAGAAGTTTAGGGCATTTTCTGGAATTTCCTGAATAAGAATAAGTCCAGAAAATGAGTTATTGCATCAACACTGTGTCACTATGACGTCAGCTGGTCAACAGCGCCTAACCAGGGTTAAACCTGACAGTGGGACCCATATGTCATCGACTCAGCTAATTAATATAGTTAATTAGCCTTAAATTAAACCTAACTAAAATGTCAGTGGGGCCGGGGCCCACATGTCAATGACCCAGGATTAGATTAGCAGGGTCATTACTCTAATTAACTTGTGGTTAGGCTGGAGTTTAGCCACCAGCGACAGCACGCACGGCGGAGGCTCACTGGAATTCCTCCTCCGGCGGTCTAAAGCGCAGGGGAGGGCATCTACGCGTTGCTCGTGCTCGTCCACATCGAGCAGTGCAAGAAGCAGTGGCTAGGGCGGCCCGTAGCAACGGCAACGGCAACAAGTGCGGTGGCCGGAGCTTGGCCGACAATGGTTTGGGCGATGCCGAGCAAGGGAGGAGCCGTGGTTAGTCGTGTTCGACTCACGGAAGTGCGGTGAGTGCAGCGGTGAGCTCGGATGCGAGCTTGCGTGGCCGTAGCCACGGTGGCGACAAGGCCGGTGGCGGGGAGCTCTCGGGCCCGACAGAAACGACGACTATGGTGACATTCAAGAAAAAGGAGGGGGGGTTTCGGGGAGAGATGCTCACGGTGGTCACGTCGAGCAGGTCAGCGGGCTCGAGGAGGGGCTGGTGACGGCGCGCAGTCGTCGGCGATCTCGGGTGGCCGACGAGGGAAACGGCGGTGCTGGCGGCGTCCAGG
The DNA here is from genome assembly GCF_002162155.2 of Triticum dicoccoides. NCBI lineage: Eukaryota > Viridiplantae > Streptophyta > Magnoliopsida > Poales > Poaceae > Triticum > Triticum dicoccoides. The sequence goes on along the minus strand of NC_041392.1, from coordinate 331,186,317 downwards.
GGCTTCCGGCGTTGTGAGGATCGGTGAGGAGGAAGAGGGCATCGGGGCGGAGCTCGTAGACTGATCGGGGTGTCGTCGGGATGGCGATGGCCGTGGTGGTGGCGAGCGGCGGCGACAAACCCGTTCGGGAGGGTGAGAGAGAGAGGTCCAGGGGAGGGGATGAGCGCGGGGGAGAGTGGGAGGGGGCCAAGGGGAGTGTGTGGCGCTCACAGCCGCGTCGGGGAAGCGGTGGAAACAGGAGGTGGCGCGGCGTGTGGCCAGCGTGCAGCAAGCACGCACCCCAGTCCTCCTGGCGGGAGGTTGGGGATGACTGGCAGTGGCCAGTGGGCTTGGCCTGTCTGCTGGGCTGCTGCTACAGGTAAGTGGCCCAGGTAACTCTCTCTCTCTGCCTTTTTTCTATTTTGTTCTGTTTTCTAATATTTCTGCAAGTTTGTGGCTTTTCGAAAAATACCTAGGCACTTCCAAACATCACCAAACTGCTCATGCTCACTGTATGGAATAAACCCAACATGGAACATTTCAGTTTAGGATTATTTGGACATTATTTCTTATATAACAGAAATAATTCCAACCCAAATATATTATTGATTTAAATCAAAGGCCCAAATAAATTATTTCTGTGACTCCAAAAATATTGGTTTGAATTTCACCTCATGCCAATATTTTCACGGAATAATAGGAACATTTTCTTGGACTCAGTTGATGAGATTTAAATGTTGGTTATTTTTAGGGGTTTTCCGAGGCTTTGAAAATTCCTCAATTCAAATTTCATTTGAATTTAAACATGATGCACGCATGGAAGCTGACATAGGTCAGACTAGAATTAGGGATGTGACAACTCACCCCCACTAAACAAGAATCTCGTCCGGAGATTCAAGACGTGAGGTAAGAGGACAGAGGGGATAAAAAGCTAACACGATCTTCATGATCCAACTGCCCTTCATAGGAATGTTGGTTCCTTGCTTCATGTTGATGTTGATATCCTTGCTCTCAAGATCTTCATTCAACTCGATGACGACGAAAAGAGATTCTACAGGAAACAATCTCCTCGAAGATTGAGCAACTCACGATCAACTCATGAGATGAGACACATAACACACATCAAGGGTGATGGAAAAGTAGATGATGAGGATTCACTAGGTTGGCAACAATTCCACACTTAAGAAGGTGTTGAACGGTTGTTAACGTAGCGAGGAGTTGAGTCTCCATGACACCGTAACGAGACATCTTAGAAGAAGGTGACTGGCAGAAATATTCCCTTAAGTGGCAAAAAGAATTACTTTTGATTCAGAGATCATTGAAACTCTTCATACCAGCCTAGGGCAATCACAACAATCATTTGGCGGAATACGAAGGGATGGCATACCCGGACTAGGATGGATGATGTGGACTACCTTGTTGAAGACAACGCAAGGGATGATTTTTGCTTATCATCAGAAATGGATGGGACCCATGGTAGAATGGCACATTGGCGGTGCAAGCTAGGAACAAAATGCAAATGCTAGGAATGATTCTGGTAACTAGGGAAAAACTCAACAGTCGAGAGTGATTCCACTGTTTGAAAGGTTTAGCATAACCGAAGAAACTTAGAGCGGATCCCATTTAATGCCGACGGTAAATCCTAGTGCTTGTGCGTGCCCTCAAGAACTTGAGCATTTCCATATTCATCAAGGTTTTACCAATACCCGTGTCAAGGATCCTGGCAACACATCATACTACCATGATGAATAGTGATGGACGATGCAGATGCAAAGGGAGATAAAACCTTCTCAGATTTCTCCTTAGCGAAGCCAAGGAAACAAAATCTGATGATCAACCGAGAGACATTTAGCACTCCACTTCTAATGTTCTCCTTGATGTACTAGTGTATCCCATTCATAGATATGGTTTGATATCTAGAACATCAAGTAAAGGTCGGACTTCGGGAACACAAAATCCATAAGGGACATCTAGGGAATAAATCCTACGAAATCCTTATGGGGAGGTGGCCAACTTTCTCAATCAAGATACTACAATAATAGGTCTTCCTGTTGGGTGTGTTGGCCATGACATCCACTTTACCGGTTATGGTGAGACCAATATTATAGTTCTTGGAAAAATGTTCCAACCATCACATCTGCCTGAGATTCAGATCTGGTTGGTGTCAGGATATTCCAGACTCATCGAGTCTAGAAAGAAAAATGAAAGTTTGCAGCACAAATCGACGAGATGACATTGTGACATTCTTGGGAAAATGAACTACGATAGCAAGCTCCAAAACATGAGCTGGTTCTGCTACACACATGTGAACACACTGTCCTAGACAAGCATGACCACATGGTAGTCTTGTAATAAAACACTACCGAGTTCAGGTGGGGAACCATCATCTAGGGTAACGGAGTCTTGTGCATGACCTAGGATTTGCACAATAACTCATTTTCCTTGAACAAATCAATCAGTGGCTTGGTGTGCTAGTGTCAGGACCCCGATTCTAAGTCACACCAATCTAGCCTGTAACACCTCATATCACTTTGCGGCCTCACGCATGGTATTCCCACGGGTGTCGCCTTACCATGGCCCGGGACCGTTTGCGCCTTTTGGCTCACGTATATGATAGTGTCGCTAGCATCCATATGACAGAGAACCCGGGCCGACATCACTAGTTGTGAACCCAAAGTGGCACTAACTTACGGGGACAGGCATACATGAATCAACATCGAGCATGTCGGTCAGCAGCGTGCGAATCCGGGCTGTAGCACTGGGCTAACAGGACTCCGGTGAACCAGGCTGTAGCAGGCTAGGCAGGACTCCGGATGTCACCGCGTGACATTTCCCCGAAGGGACAGACACAGGAACAAAGTGAATCACATGACGGTCAGTCAAGTGTTCCGGAGCAGTAGTGCTCGGCTAGCAGGACTCCGGTGAACCGGGCTGTAGCGGACTACTATAGCTCATGGAAGCACAAGACTACATTTCCCCATAAGAGAGGCTACCAAGGATAAACAACTAGGTTGTCGGATCCCACACATACCAAGCATTTCAATCATGCACACAATATGCTCAATATGTGCAATACAACATGGCATCACAACAAGACTCTATGACTCCGAGTATTTATTCATTAGGCTCCGGGGAGCAAGATATTACAAACATGGGTCTCATGACCCAAAATTCAGAGCACACAAGTCAAAGCACATGCGGAAGCTTAACTTGTCTGAGTACAGACAACTAAAAATGAAGAAGGCTGAGGAGCCTGACTATCTACCAGACCCTCTCAAGGGTAAAAGATCGTAGCTGAGGTAACAAGCTAAACGTCGAAGTCCACGTGGAACTACTAGCGAGACAGAAGTCTCTCTGCAAAACATAAAATAAGCAAACATGAGTACAAATGTACCCAGCAAGACTTACATCAGAACTAACTACATATGCATCGGTATCAACAAAGGGGTAGTGGAGTTTAACTGCAGCAAGCCAGCTTTGACTCAGTGGCTAACCTGAACTACGACTGCAAGCAACTCTTTTGAGGTGGCCACACGAGTCCACAAATTTACCATACCAATACGCCACCATGGATCCGCTCCCGTCTCCCTATGAGAACGCCATCCATAGCACTCACGCTTATCTTGCGCATTTTAGAGTATCCACTTTCACTTGTCTATGAACTATGCAAGGGGTCCAAGTTTCCATATCCGAGGAATCCGGCTATTCGAATAGATAATGAAAACCCTGCAGGGGTGTACTTCTTCACACACGCTCTCGCCACTTATCGCCCTGTACACGTCATGTACCTCGGCAACCTTCAAGCGGAAGCCGGGCGAGGGAGTCGGCCACGACCTGACTAACCAACAAGTCTCTAGTCTAGGTTTATCGCCTATTCGGGTTCCATCCGCAAGGAGATCCGACCGGGATGTCGCTCACGGCCCCAAACGATGTGACCAGGGTCCCCAAGCCCACCATCCGGGTTCCACTTGGTACACTGTGCCACTGTGCCCAGTCTGTCCCAAGCCCACCAGTACCAGGTGCCACTTGGTAGACTACTAACACTACCTACAAACACCAGAAACTAGTTGCAACTCCTGGACAGAGATCGAGTTGATTAATAAGCCGAGAGGGGCCAAGTTACCGGAACCCAATGTGTGGTAGTAACTATTCATGGATCACAAACACAGAACTCAGTTCCTGAGAACGGATCCTATGAGACAACCCACCATGTACTCCTACATGGCCTCTCACCGCTACCTTTACGAAATCGTGTTCACACGCTTAGCTCTCAGTGGTAGGACATGTTCACCACATTCCAATTCATTCCCGATGAATCAGACCTGACTCAACTCTAAGCAGTAGCAGGCATGACTGTAACACCCCGGATATGATTTACCTAATATGTAATCCAACTCTTGCCGTTTCCGGTGTTAAGTTATTTTATTTCCTCGGGTTCGGGTTTTTGTCTCCCTGTGTTGTTGTCGTTGTCATGCATCTCTTATCATGTCATCATGTGCATTGCATTCGCATACGTGTTCATCTCATGCATCCGAGCATTTTCCCCGTTGTCTGTTTTGCATTCCGGCGCTCCGTTCTCCTCCGGTGGCCTTTTCTACCTTTCTTTCGTGTGTGGGGGTTAAACATTTCCGAATTGGACCGAGACTTGCCAAGCGGCCTTGGTTTACTACCGGTAGACTGCCTGTCAAGTTTCGTACCATTTGGACTTCGTTTGATGCTCCAACGGTTAACCGAGGGACCGAAAAGGCCTCGTGTGTGTTGCAGCCCAACACCCTTCCAATTTGGCCCAAAACCAACCAAAACCCTCTCCATCATCTAGAGTGTTCGATCATGATCGCGTGGCCGAAAACCGCACCTCATTTGGACACTCCTAGCTCCCTCTATGCCTATAAATATCTCCCCCATTCGAAATCCCGGTTGAAACCCAAGATCCACTCCATCCGCCGCCGCCGGACAAAAATCGCCGGGCCGGACATTGTCCGACCCGCGCTACCGCCGCCACGTGTCAGCCGCCCGTTGGCCGCGCCGCCGCCCCACTTCGTCGCCGCCACCGCCCCGGGAGGCCCAGGACGGGCCCCCGAGGCCCATCGCTTCTCACCGCCGCCTGCCTCCTCTTCCCCGAGGCCAGCCACATCACCGGTCGCCGCCGTCGACGCGCCCCCGCGCCAGCGCGAGCTCGCCGCCTCCCCAGCTCGCCGGCGCTCACCCAACCGCCCGCCAGCACGCCCGCGCCTCACCCCTCGTCGGCCGGCGCTGCCAACCGCCGCCTCCTCCACGCCCTCGCCTCCTCCGGCCGCCCGCTTCCATATCTGGCGAATCGAGCTCCGGTGCCGTCGATCCACGGGAGGCGCGCATGAACAGTACCCCGATCGGGATCTAGATCTGGGATAATTACCTCGGTTGACTTTCCTCCCGTAATCCTAATAATTTGCGTTTTTCATCATGCTATATATCCTCATCCGTAGATCCGTTTTGGGTGTATAGCATATCAAAATGTTCGCCTCAGAGAGCACATCATTTCATCTCATTGTATCATTTTCATTTGAGTTCATGTTGGTGCCCGAAATACTGTTGGAAGAGTGCTATTTGAGTTAATTGTCAGATCTGCTGCTCCAAATAGCTATTTGTTATTTTTGCCATGATTAATGTGTGCATGATATGCCCCTGAGCTCTACATATGTTTTGTTATATGCTTTGTCATCTTTCCAGAGGTTCCATCCATATATTTTTGTGATTTGTTTGGTGACTAGCACAAGCTTGCAAAGTGGTGCATTCGTTAATGCTGATTTCAGGGACTTAGCAATTCCACAAAGTCCTTGATCTGTTTTTATCAATATGCCATATGTTCATGGTGTTTCCTAGTGATCCGTGCCGCTTTTGAGGATGATCAATAAGGACGATTTGTTAATCTTGTAGTGCTCTATCGATCCATGTCTTTGTTTGCAATTATGGAGCACCCTATCTTTAGCCAATTGAGCTCTACTTTTGCTATTTCGTGAATCTAGGCAGATTGTCTACTTGTTAGCGATTTTGCCGAGGATGTTGTAGTTGATCCGTGCATGCTATGTTATTGTTATTGCCATGTCTAGCTTGTATAATGTGTATTCTTGATGGGTGTATGCTTAGATTGTCATGACTTGCTCTGTAGTGAGTGCATTGAGCTCGTAAACATGCCTACTTGATATCTGTTTTGCATGCTCCAGTTTTCACTAAGTCTGTGATCTGTTTAAGTTTTTGCCATGTTCACATGCTTGCAATTGTATTTTCTGATCCCTTTTGGCTCAAGGTCACTAAGGGACTTTTGTTAATCGCTTTGAGTAGCTCCATGCCATACCTTACTTTGCCATATTATGTTCCTGTAGCTTATAATTTTCATGCTCCAAAGTGTGCTACCTGATCTGAAATTCTAGACAAGTGTTAATTTCACTAAGTCTAAGATCTGTTTACCAATTGCACTTTTGCCATGCTTGTTTGAACCTGTTAATGGATGAATTGGATGTAGCTCAGTGTCCGTCTTTTGTTAAGCATAATGAGTGGATCCCTGCCATGTATTTTGTTGCCATGTTTGGGTGCTGTAGCATGTTTGTCTTGTTGCATTTAGATGCCTACTTGCTGTATATCGCAGACCGGTGCCATATTTGATTTGCTTGCCATTTCCAAACCGTGTCTCCGATTACGGTGTTCTTTATATAGTTTTCAAGAGAAATCACCTCACCTTTCCAGTGGCACACTTGGATTTCCATGTTGAGGCCAGGTTCATTCATTCCTTGTCAAATCTTGCATATGCATCACATATCGCATCCCGCATAGCATACCATGTTTACATCATGTGTTTGAGCTTTGCACGTGGTTGATTGTGTCCTTTTTGCTTGTTTGTCTTGTTTGGGTAGAGCCGGGAGACGAGTTCGCTAACAAGGAGACCGTTGAGTTTGCTTTCGAGGATCCAGTCAACTCTCACAACTTTGTAGGCAAGATGATCATACCCTAGAAATCACTTCTATCTTTGCTTTGCTAGATGCTCGCTCTTTTGCTATGCCTATGCTACGATGCCTACCACTTGCTTATCATGTCTCCCAAATTTCCATGTCAAACCTCTAACCCACCATGTCCTAGCAAACCGTTGATTGGCCATGTTACCGCTTTGCTCAGGCCCTCTTATAGCGTTGCTAGTTGCAGGTGAAGATTGGAGACCGTTCCTTGTTGGAACATTGTTTACTTGTTGGGATATCATTATGTTATCTTGTTATCTTAATGCATATATATACTTGGTTAAGGGTGGAAGGCTCGGCCTCTCACCTAGTGTTTTGTTCCACTCTTGCCGCCCTAGTTGTCGTATTTCGGGTTCCGGCAGACTCTTGAGGTTCGAACACTGGGGTGCGCGCGGAGATTTTGCCTCCTACCTACCTGCACCCCTCCGCCTCACTAAGATCTAAGCTATGGAAAGAACAACACAAGAGACACAGGGTTTATACTGGTTCGGGCCACCGTTGTGGTGTAATACCCTACTCCAGTGTGTGGTGTGGTGGATTGCCTCTTGGGCTGATGATGATGAACAATACAAGGAAGAATAGCCTCGCGAGGGTCTGCTCTTTGCTGGGGGGGACGAAATGCTAGGAGGAGTTCAGTCACCATTCTCTCTCTCTCTCTCTCTCTCTCTGATTTTGATCCGATCCTTGATCCTTGATCTCGATCTCCCACCTTCACCTCAACCCCCTGTGGGTGGCTGGTCCTATTTATAGGCGATGGCCCTGGGCCTCTTCCCAAATATTGAGCAGGAAGGGTGCTAACAATTGGCCATTTTGAAGGGGAACATCTGGTACACTTATCCTGACTAAAGTTGGTCCTCGCCTACACAAAGCTTTGGTGGTGACACCGTCTTGGGCTCCACGATGACCTCCGTCTGGCAGTCCTCCTGGTCTTGGTCTTGCTGCACCGAAATGGCAACCTTTGCCTGATGCCTCGGTACTCCGCGGCTGCGCTTGCCCCCTTTGCACCAAAGGGGAAAGGAGGACACAGCGCGGGCTGGCGCCCGCCTGGCTCCCTTGGTAGTCATGGCTTGCATCACGGGCAGCTCGTGAGGTACCCCGCCTTGATCTCTCCGCCTTCTCGTGAGCCCCGTGTCGTCCGCCTCGCGAGGCTTGGCCCCTCGCAAGGGTCTTGGGTCTGTGTTGGTGAAGATGGGCCGTGCTGGGCCCCCTTTGAGCCACGCCGCAGGCCGCAGGCAGGCAAGTCTGGGGACCCCGTTCCCAGAATGCCGACAGTAGCCCCCGGGCCCAAGGCACACCCGGACTTGGCCATGCAGGGAGGCGGAAGGGCAAGAGCGAAGCGCCGCAGGCCCTAACAGCCTGCGGTCTTGGGCGCCGCGTGGCGGTTGAATGGACATGAGCGCCTTAGCAACCGCACGAGTTGATAAAGGAGCGGCATCCGCCTGGCTTTGCTTTTTGCTTTCCCCGGTTGCTGCTCAGATCCCCTTTCTTGCGCCTCTCCTTCCTTCCTCCAAAATTTCCAGATCCACTCCGACCGCGTGACCTAGGAAGTCATGGCGCCTCGTCAGTCCCCGGCCGTAGCTTGGTACTCGTCTACCCTAGACTCGCCGAACGTGTCGGAGGCGAGCCTCACCCGATTGCGCCGGATGGCGGAGGCGCGGGGCATCGATGGGGCGAAGGTGTTCAAGGCCGGCTCCGCCACCCCTGAGGGTCAAGGGAGCACCTTCTATCCGTTCTTCGTAAGCGCCATTGCTGTTGGCCTGGTGCCTTCCTTCTCCGAGTTCTTCTTCTCTGTCCTCCGCCATTATAATCTACAGGCTCTGCATCTCCACCCCAACTCCATCCTTCTCCTGGCGATCTTCGCCTATTACTGCAAGGCTCATGTAGGGGTGCAGCCCTCAGTGGCCTTGCTGTGCCACTACTTCTACCTCCGGACCTCTCGCGGTCCTGCTTCCGCGTGCGCGAGCTTCATCGCGTACGGTGGGGCCATTGCCATTTCGAACCCCGGGAAAAGGATTGAGGGCTTCAGGAGCAAGTGGGTCTTGGCGGATGCTGGGTGCATCCACCCTCGGCTGATCTTGCCCACGGAGCAACCCACGAGCTCCAGCGATTGGGGTCGAGCGGAGCTCGCGGACCCCCACGCGAAGCTGGTGTTGGAGAAGATGGACGCGGATCTGAGGCCGGCCAACATGGCGGCGGCGAAGCTGACCGGCGCGTCGCTGCTGAGGGAATTCCTGGAGCACTAGCTGGCTCCGCTTCGGCAGTACTCACTTCCGATGTGGAGGCCCCATCCAAGCCCCGCGGCCTTGGCCGACGGAGATCTAGCTGCGGTCCTCCAATCTCTGGTCGGGGGCGATGTGGCGAGGTTGGAGGGCGCTCCTACGCCCTTATTCCTCCGTGACGACTGGGAGCAGGTAGTGGAGTCCATGCCCGTCTTCAACGGGGACGGGCCCATGCCCATGGAAACTCCCGAGGAACCGGTGGACGTGCCCTCCGATGACTCCAGTGAAGAGGAGGAAGGAGGGGAGCGGGAAAAAGGGCCTGACTCTGAGGCGACTGACGGAGAGTCGAGGGCTCCCCTCCCTCGGCGCAGGTCCCACGTTCTCCGCCTCTCTCCGAGCGATGACAACGAGGATGATGACGAGCAGGACGGCGGGAGCTTGCCCCCAATCCCGAAGAAGGACAGGACCGGGCTGATCTCCCGCGGGTCTGCCCCGGCCCCGAGGCGGACTGCAGACGCACCTTCCACTTCCAAGCTTCCCGAGGTTGACCCTTCTAGCCGGCTTTCGGGCTTCAAATTTGGCCGGAGGCCGCTTGAGCTCACTGGCGACGACCCGTAAGCGCTTGATTCTTGTCTTTATTTCTTGTTCTGCTTCTGAGGCTTGACGTCCGCATCTCTTGGATAGGCTGGCGCCCGCAGCAAAGAAGCCGAAGGGAGCTCCTGAGGTTCCATCCGTGGCAGCGCCTCTGCCCGCGAAGGAGGGTGACAGCGACACACGGGCTTCTCCTGCCCGGTCGTCCTCGTGAGGCCTGGCTGAGCCGGCGGGGGTGAGCTCAGCCCCCATGGCCCAAGTGACTCCCGAGGTGCATTTGCCTACTGCCGCCACTACAGTCGTTGGGGCGCAGCAGACTCCGCCTCAGGATGTTGTGGCCGCGCTGCCGCCTTCTCCTTCTACTCCACCGACTGCTGTTTCTCCGACTCCTCCTGCCATTCTGGATCGTGCTACTGCTGAGCTGGACCGGCTGCGGCAGGATCTTCTTGGCGCCGACCCTTGCTTGGTGGTCGGGCGCTTGGAGCTGGCTTCAGGATGGATTCGATCCGACGCTTCGATTCAGGCGGCGCTGGTCCAGGCCTCGACAGCTTGCGATGAGGAGAAGCAGGCCGTCCTCGAGGCGAAGGCTGCTCGTGATGCAGCCCTGGGGGAGGTGGTCGACGTCCGTGGTCGCTGCAAGGCACTGGAGGACGAGCTGCAAGGCCTGCGGGACCAGCTCACGAAAGAGGTCCGCCTTCGCCAAGAGCAGGAAGAAGGCGTGAAGGCTCGTGAGGCGGCCGTCAAGGAGAGGGAGGTCAAGCTCAGGAAGCGCTGCGACTGCCTAGGCACGCTGGAGCAGGAGTTGGGGGCGAGGAAGGCCGAGCTGGACGACAAGGCTATGGTTCTTGCCGAGGACCGCGTGGCCTTCACGGAGATGGAGGCGAAGGCTCGCTCCTCGCTGAGGATGCTTTACGACAGCGGCCTGGAGAGCCCATTGGCTGGCGCCGAGGATGGCCCCGCTGGCTGGCGCCGAGGATGGCCCCGCCAAGCTGCTTCCCTTCCTGGTTCGTGCTCTTGAAGATGTCGCCCTTGGCCTTGGCCCCACGCCCGAGGCCGAGGCGCGTGTCTTGTCTTCTGCAGCGCTGACGCGGGTCCTCACCCACATCTACCTTCGCGATCCCGGCGTCGACCTCGACAGCCTGCTGGAGCCAGTAAGCGGCGAGCGTGCCGCTACCGCTGCCGAGGCCATGAAGGGTCGTGTGGAGGCTCTGCTGGGGAAGTTCTGGGCCTTCAGCACCAAGCCGAAGCAAGGCGCTGCCGACCCCACTGCTCCACGAGGCGAACCCACTCTGCGTTGCTCCACCGCCGACAAGTGACTCCGTTGTGGCTCCTGTCCTGCCTTTAATTCCTTCACATGTATCATGCCTCGGGGAGGCGTTTAAACTTGCGTTTGGCATTGAGATAATAGTGTGGACTGTAATATTTGCTTTTGAATTCCTTGAGATTTACGCTTTTCCTTCCTACTTGCTTATGTTCTACGCCGGCAGAGCCCGGCCCCGCGCATACCTCAGCCGCCGTTAGCCCCGACCGGAAACCAGGACGGGACCAAGGAGTGAGGGGCTACGTGACAAGTTAGGCTCCTGAGTCGCGATGCTCAGGAGTCCCCCTTGGTGCACGAACAGCAAGTAGGTAGGTATGATGTGGGTGGATCTACCGTTCTACGTCTGCAGAGCCCGGCCGCGTGCATACCTCAACCGCCGTTAGCCTTTCGGAACTAAGGAGTGAGGGGCTACATGACCAGTTAGGCTCCTGAGTCGCCATGATTAGGATTCCCCCTTGACGCTCAAACGGCCTTCGTACCTTGGCTCCGCTCGGGGAGAGACACACGACGAACCAGGCCCGGGGGGCCTGGCTGGGCGGCGTGCGTTTGGGCGTGACCCAGGTGCAGCCCCCGTGCCCAGCCCCCTCATGCGGCACTCCCGAGGGGAGGCATTACGATGAGGCTAGACACTGAGCTCTGGGCTCCCTGAGGTTGATGCGGCCCGGGGGCCACCCTCAGTTGTTTATCACCAGCGCGGAGCATAGCGCTTCCGTATGTGTACGGGCATAGCCGCTCCTCGGCACTGTCGTCAGCCAGCGCGGAGCATGGTGCTTCCACTGGTACGTGGGAGGGGGCCCCCTCCGGGAGGAGCCCCCGGGGCATGTACAGCCCCGCCCTGACACGTGGCTGGCACGGTAGGGCCTGACAAGGTGTATCTGGGCACCCGTGAGCCAGCATGGGACTTACGGGGCCCTACCTCTAGGCGGGTTGCACCTGGCACTGGGCCTTATCTTGTGATGTGTCCCTGCAAATTTGGTTAGATGACGACACTCTACGTCCTCGGGTCCCGGCCCTCGAGCTGGTCTCAGCCGTCGCTGGTATGCCAGGTCACGATGCCGTGGACAAGGCCAGAGGGTGAGGGTTGGAGAGCCAGTAAGAGCCCTGAGTCGCGATGCTCAGGTACCCCCCCCTTTAACGTGCAAGTGGTCGGCATGGAGAAGAAGAGGTGCCGTGGACCGGCATAAAATAATCAAGCATGGCGGGTCGAACGCATAACCAGAAATAAACGCAAAAGGGATACATGCCGCTGGGTCTGGCCCGAGCGACTTGGGGATGATGCAGCTCGAGGGGCGCCCCCAACAAAGTAAGCTAACAACATGAAATAAAAGGGATACATGCCGCAGGGACGGACCCACGCGGCCCGAGAATAATGCAGCCCTGGGGGGCGCTCCCAACTGGAAATGGAACTCGAAAGATGTCACCTGATGATGTTGATGACGAAGGGTTGTTGGTGTAGCAGACTCGGTGGGCTGCAGAAGCCGATCCTCACGAGCCCCCAGGCCTAGGGGCCTCAGGAGGCTCCGGAGGCGCTGATGGCTCCTCGCAGACCATCTCCATCTCCGCCAGGGCTGTGGAACGCCTGGCCTCTTGTGCCTCCATGATGCCCCTCATGAGGCGCTGATACGTGGCAGCCGCGTTCGGTAAGCCGTAAGGCATGCGAACGTAGCTGTGGGGTGGACCTCCGCAGCGCCCCACTCGCGAGGGCCAGAGGCGCTCCAGAGAGGCGACTCGATTGAGCCCTGGTATGTCGATGCAGACGCGCAGCCCACCATCCTCGCCTGGATGGGGAGCCACTGCTGGTAGGCGGCGGCCGCCTTTCATGACTCTTGACTCCTGTAGCTCCTGAATGGCCTTGCTGACGAACTCCTAAGGGTTTGGCTCTCCTTGCCTTACTCCTTCTTGAGGGAAACATGCTTCGAAACACGTCTCCATGTGGTGCACAAGCGCCTCCCTCGTGACCCTAGCCAGGTCGGTGGCCCTCCAGGGGAGAGCCCCCGAGCCCTGCCTAAGGAGGGCACTGGGCGCGCTTTCCTATGCGATGGAAGGAGGTTCCCCCTGGGCAGGCGCGGGCCCAGAGGGGCCTGCCTCCTGAGGGGCCGGGCCGGACGATGTCTTCTTCTTCTTGGGGGAGGTCTCGGGAAGCCTCCTGCTTCCGCAATCTAGGTCTTCCAGTGACGCGGCCTGAAAGGCTCGCTCCAGGGAACACACCGCGTCCTTCTCTTCACAGGGCACCGTGATGACTCCACCACTTCCTGGCATCTTGAGGACGTTGTAGCCGTGGTGAGTTACGGCCATGAACTTGGCCAGCGCTGGGTACCCAAGGATGGCGTTGTACGGCAGGCGAATGTGAGAGATGTCGAAGTCGATGAGCTCGATGCGGTAGTTGTCGCGTGCCCCGAAGGTGACAGGGAGGCGGACCTGCCCAATCGGGACCGTGGAGCCGTCGGTGAATCCGGAGAAAGGCTTGGTTGGCTGAAGCTGGCTGTAGGGCACTTGGAGATTGTTGAATGTTTCCACGGACAGGACGTTGAGCCCTTCCCCGCCATCGATGAGTGTCCTGGTGACCACCACGTTGCTGATGATTGGGGAACAAAGCATCGGGAGGACTCCGGCTGTAGCCGCACACTTGAGCTGATCTGCTGAGCTGAACGTGATGGCGCATGCCGACCACCTAAGAGGGAGCGTGGCTTCGAGCTTGGGGAGGACTGCATTCACTTCGCGGGCGGACTGCTTGAAGATGCGTTGAGAGGCTGGGGCTTGAGCCCCGCCCAGGATGCAGGCGATCGCGCGCAGCTCCGGGAAGCCCCCAGCCCCCTCGTCCTGGTGGCGGTCCTCGTTTCTCCTTGGCTGCGGCGGCAGCGGAGGGAGGCCTGCGTTGTCTTGCGGGCGATACTCGCGAGGCTGATCCCTCCAGTCTCCCTCGGGAGGCGGATCTTGCCAGCGATCCTCGCGAGGTTGATCGCGCCACCCTTGGCGCGGGCCACGGTCTTCCCAGTGTCCTGCGTTCCTTCCTCCTCCTCGACCATAGCCCCGGTCACCACGGTCGGGGCGACGGCCGATCCTTCCTTCTTGCATGGCTCGGAGCTCTTGACATTCGTTGGTGTTGTGGGTGTGGAGGTCGTGGTACACACAGTATCGACTGCCCTTGGGAGGTTCGGGCAGATCTCTGCCCCGCTTGGTGTCTGGTTCTGCCGCGAGCACGGCAGCCCCCTTGTGCTTCACATCCTGGGCCTTAGGCTTCTTCTCTTCTGGGTCTGCGGCAGGCAGCTCGAGGAGGGAGAGACACCCTTCCTCAGCCCTGGCGCACTTGGTTGCCAAGTTGAACAGCTCCAAGAAGGTGCACAGGTCTTCATGCATCGCCAGCTCCTCCTTCATCTTGACACCGCGCACGCTGTCGGATAAGGCTGAGATGATGGCCTCCTCAGTCACCTTGGGAATCTTGAGGCATGCGTTGTTGAAGCGCTGGATGTACTTCTGCAGGGTCTCCCCGGGTTGTTGCTTGATGCGGCGCATGTCGCTCACGGTGGGTGGCCGGTCGCGAGTACCTTGGAAGTTGGCGATGAAGCGGGTGCGCATCTCGTCCCAGGAGGAGATCGTGCCTAGAGCCAGGTTCAGGAGCCAGGTGCGGGCCCCGTCCTTGAGCGCCATGGGAAACCAGTTCGCCATGACCTTCTCATCTCCGTTGGCAGCTTTGATGCCCAGCTCATAGAGCTGGAGGAACTCCGCAGGGTCGGCCGTGCCGTCGTAACGAGGAGGCAGGTCTGGCTTGAACTTGCCGGGCCACGCGACGCTGCGTAGCTCGGTGGTGAAGGCACGGCAGCCTGCTGTGGCCACGGGAGGCCTTGGGTGACGGAGACCTTGGTCTTGCATGTCCCCGCGCGCTGCAGCTGGGAGTAGCGCAAGGTCTTGGCGTGCGGGAGCAGGAGCATGGTCGCGACGTGCTGGAGCAGGGAGCGCCCGGGCAGCTTCTTGCGGGCGAGGGACTTCTTGGCAGCTCTGCTCTTGCCGCACTGGCACCTGACGGAGCGGGTTCTGCCCAGGGGCTACGCGCCTTGGAGCCATGGCGCCTTCTTGAGAAGGAGGCAGCCGGGGCGCCGCCGGAGCCTCATCACCCGCGCGGGGGGGGGGGGTGCGGTGCAGCAGAACAGATGGCGCAGGAGAGCCCCCTGCGACGCGGTCGAGCCATTCTTCGTAGACATCGTCGACGGGACAGTAGCGCATGAGCCCGTTTGCCGCGATGAGCGCAGCTCGAGCCTCCATGGGTGCGTGGAGCGCGCGGGACAAAGAATCAGCTGGGGTGAGCGAGGGAGTAGCGGTGCGGCCGTCTTGCCGCACTGACGGATGCTGAGACGATGCTTGCTGCTCGTCCCCCGCTGGGCCGGTGGCGGCGTTGACGGCAGGTGATGGGGAACGGCGAGGACGCCCGCCGACAGGAGCCGTCTGGGCAACGCGGGAAGCGACAGCGGCCCGACACTCGGCGTGGGCCCGACGAGCGTCAGACATGGGCGCGATGGTCGGAGGAGAACGGGGTGGTGGAAGACGAATTCCGGCGCACCCCTACCTGGCGCGCCAAATGTTGGATTTCGGGTTCCGGCAGACCCTTGACGTTCGAACACTGGGGTGCGCGCGGAGATTTCGCCTCCTACCTACCTGCACCCCTCCGCCTCACTAAGATCTAAGCTATGGAAAGAACAACACAAGAGACACAGGGTTTATACTGGTTCGGGCCACCGTTGTGGTGTAATACCCTACTCCAGTGTGTGGTGTGGTGGATTGCCTCTTGGGCTGATGATGATGAACAATACAAGGAAGAATAGCCTCGCGAGGGTCTGTTCTTTGCTGGGGGGGACGAAATGCTAGGAGGAGTTCAGTCACCATTCTCTCTCTCTCTCTCTCTCTCTCTCTCTCTCTCTCTCTCTCTCTCTGATTTTGATCCGATCCTTGATCCTTGATCTCGATCTCCCACCTTCACCTCAACCCCCTGTGGGTGGCTGGTCCTATTTATAGGCAATGGCCCTGGACCTCTTCCCAAATATTGAGCAGGAAGGGTGCTAACAATTGGCCATTTTGAAGGGGAACATCTGGTACACTTATCCTGACTAAAGTTGGTCCTCGCCTGCACAAAGCTCTGGTGGTGACACCGTCTTGGGCTCCACGATGACCTCCGTCTGGCAGTCCTCCTGGTCTTGGTCTTGCTGCACCGAAATGGCAACCTTTGCCTGATGCCTCGGTACTCCGCGGCTGCGCTTGCCCCCTTTGCACCAAAGGGGAAAGGAGGACACTGCGCGGGCTGGCGCCCGCCTGGCGCCCTTGGTCGTCATGGCTTGCATCACGGGCACCTCGTGAGGTACCCCGCCTTGATCTCTCCGCCTTCTCGTGAGCCCCGTGTCATCTGCCTCGCGAGGCTTGGCCCCTCGCAAAAGTCTTGGGTCTGTGTTGGTGAAGATGGGCCATGCTGGGCCCCCCTTTGAGCCACGCCGCAGGCCGCAGGCAGGCAAGTCTGGGGACCCCGTTCCCAGAACGCCGACAGTAGCCCCCGGGCCCAAGGCACACCCGGACTTGGCCATGCAGGGAGGCGGAAGGGCAAGAGCGAAGCGCCGCAGGCCCTAATAGCCTGCGGTCTTGGGCGCCGCGTGGCGATTGATTGGACATGAGCGCCTTAGCAACCGCGCGAGTTGATAAAGGAGCGGCATCCGCCTGGCTTTGCTTTTTGCTTTCCCCGGTTGCTGCTCAGATCCCCTTTCTTGCGCCTCTCCTTCCTTCCTCCAAAATTTCCAGATCCACTCCGACCGCGTGACCTAGGAAGTCATGGCGCCTCGTCAGTCCCCGGCCGTAGCTTGGTACTCGTCTACCCTAGACTCGCCGAACGTGTCGGAGGCGAGCCTCGCCCGATTGCGCCGGATGGCGGAGGCGCGGGGCATCGATGGGGCGAAGGTGTTCAAGGCCGGCTCCGCCACCCCTGAGGGTCAAGGGAGCACCTTCTATCCGTTCTTCGTAAGCGCCATTGCTGTTGGCCTGGTGCCTTCCTTCTCGGAGTTCTTCTTCTCTGTCCTCCGCCATTATAAGCAACAGGCTCTGCATCTCCACCCCAACTCCATCCTTCTCCTGGCGATCTTCGCCTATTACTGCAAGGCTCATGTAGGGGTGCAGCCCTCAGTGGCCTTGCTGCGCCACTACTTCTACCTCCGGACCTCTCACGGTCCTGCTTCCGCGTGCGCGAGCTTCATCGCGTACGGTGGGGCCATTGCCATTTCGAACCCCGGGAAAAGGATTGAGGGCTTCAGGAGCAAGTGGGTCTTGGCGGATGCTGGGTGCATCCACCCTCGGCTGATCTTGCCCACGGAGCAACCCACGAGCTCCAGCGATTGGGGTCGAGCGGAGCTTGCGGACCCCCACGCGAAGCTGGTGTTGGAGAAGATGGACGCGGATCTGAGGCCGGCCAAATGGCGGCGGCGAAGCTGACCGGCGCGTCGCTGCTGAGGGAATTCCTGGAGCACTAGCTGGCTCCGCTTCGGCAGTACTCACTTCCGATATGGAGGCCCCATCCAAGCCCCGCGGCCTTGGCCGACGGAGATCTAGCTGCGGTCTTCCAATCTCTGGTCGGGGGCGATGTGGCGAGGTTGGAGGGCGCTCCTACGCCCTTATTCCTCCGTGACGACTGGGAGCAGGTAGTGGAGTCCATGCCCGTCTTCAACGGGGACGGGCCCATGCCCATGGAAACTCCCGAGGAACCGGTGGACGTGCCCTCCGACGACTCCAGTGAAGAGAAGGAAGGAGGGGAGCGGGAAAAAGGGCCTGACTCTGAGGCGACTGACGGAGAGTCGAGGGCTCCCCTCCCCCGGCGCAGGTCCCGCGTTCTCCGCCTCTCTTCGAGCGATGACGACGAGGATGATGACGAGCAGGACGGCGGGAGCTTGCCCCCAATCCCGAAGAAGGACAGGACCGGGCTGATCTCCCGCGGGTCTGCCCCGGCCCCGAGGCGGACTGCAGACGCACCTTCCGCTTCCAAGCTTCCCGAGGTTGACCCTTCTAGCCGGCTTTCGGGCTTCAAATTTGGCCGGAGGCCGCTTGAGCTCACTGGCGACGACCCGTAAGCGCTTGATTCTTGTCTTTATTTCTTGTTCTGCTTCTGAGGCTTGACGTCCGCATCTCTTGGATAGGCTGGCGCCCGCAGCAAAGAAGCCGAAGGGAGCTCCTGAGGTTCCATCCGTGGCAGCGCCTCTGCCCGCGAAGGAGGGTGACAGCGACACACGGGCTTCTCCTGCCCGGTCGTCCTCGTGAGGCCTGGCTGAGCCGGCGGGGGCGAGCTCAGCCCCCATGGCCCAAGTGACTCCCGAGGTGCCTTTGCCTGCTGCCGCCACTACAGTCGTTGGGGCGCAGCAGACTCCGCCTCAGGATGTTGTGGCCGTGCTGCCGCCTTCTCCTTCTACTCCACCGACTGCTGTTTCTCCGACTCCTCCTGCCATTCTGGATCGTGCTACTGCTGAGCTGGACCGGCTGCGGCAGGATCTTCTTGGCGCCGACCCTTGCTTGGTGGTCGGGCGCTTGGAGCTGGCTTCAGGATGGATTCTAAGCTATGGAAGGAACAACACAAGAGACACAGGGTTTATACTGGTTCGGGCCACCGTTGTGGTGTAATACCCTACTCCAGTGTATGGTGTGGTGGATTGCCTCTTGGGCTGATGATGATGAACAATACAAGGAAGAACAGCCTCGCGAGGGTCTGTTCTTTGCTGGGGGGACGAACTGCTAGGAGGAGTTCAGTCACCCTTCTCTCTGATTTCGATCTGATCCTTGATCCTCGATCTCGATCTCCCACCTTCACCTCAACCCCCTGTGGGTGGCTGGTCCTATTTATAGGCAATGGCCCTGGGCCTCTTCCCAAATATTGAGCGGGAAGGGCGCCAATAATTGGCCATTTTGAAGGGGAACATCTGGTACACTTATCCTGTCTAAAGTTGGTCCTCGCCTGCACAAAGCTCTGGTGGTGACGCCGTCCTGGGCTCCATGATGACCTCCGTCTTGCAGTCCTCCTGGTCTTGGTCTTGTTGCACCGAAATGGCAACCTTTGCCTCATGCCTCGGTACTCCGCGGCTGCGCTTGCCCCCTTTGCAACAAAGGGGAAAGGAGGACACTACGCGGGCTAGCGCCCTCCTGGCGCCCTTGGTCGTCATGGCTTGCGTCATGGGCACCTCGTGAGGTACCCCGCCTTGATCTCTCCGCCTCCTCGTGAGCCAGCCTGGTGAGGCCGTTCCTGAGGAAGCTCCGTGTCGTCCGCCCCGCGAGGCTTGGCCCCTCGTGAGGGTCTTGGGTCTGTGTTGATGAAGATGGGTCGTGCTGGGCCCCCCTTTGAGCCACGCCACAGGCCGCAGGCAGGCAAGTCTGGGGACCCCCGTTCCCAAAACGCCGACACTAGTTTCCGTCATATCGGTGTTATGTTCCTGGATTTTGCATTCCTTACGCGGTCGGGTGATAATGGGAACCCCTTGACAGTCCGCCTTGAATTAAACTCCTCCAGCAATGCCCAACCTTGGTTTTACCATTTGCCACCTAGCCTTTTCCCTTGGGTTTCGTGGACTCAAGGGTCATCTTTATTTTAAACCCCCAGGCCAGTGCTCCTCTGAGAGTTGGTCCAACCTAGAGCACCGTGCGGGGCCGTCCCTTGGCAACTTGGGTTACGTTGGCTCCCGTACGCTTAGCTTATCCGGTGTGCCCTGAGAACGATATATGTGCAGCTCCTATCGGGATTTGTCGGCACAGCGGGTGGTGTTGCTGGACTTGTTTTACCATCGTCGGAGTTGTCTTGTAGAACCGGGATGCCGAGTCTGATCGGAATGTCTCGGGAGAAGGTATATCCTTCGTTGGCCGTGAGAGCTTGTCATGGGCTAAGTTGGGACTCCCCTGCAGGGTTTTGAACTTTCGAAAGCCGTGCCCGCGGTTATGGGAAGATGGGAATTTGTTAATGTCCGGTTTTTGATAACTTGAACCTTAACTTAATTAAAATGAATCAACTGTGTGAGTTACCGTGATGGTCTCTTCTCGGCGGAGTCCGTGAAGTGAACACGGTGTTGGAGTAATGCTTGTCGCAGGATGTTCTTTAGTTATTCGTTCGTGCTTTGCCTTCTCTTCTCGCTCTCTTTTGCGAGCAGGTTAGCCACCATATATGCTAGTCGCTTGCTGCAGCTCCACATATTACCTTGCCTTACCTATAAGCTTAAATAGTCTTGATCGCGAGGGTGCGAGATTGCTGAGTCCCTGTGACTCACAAATTACTTCCAAACCAGATGCAGGGCCTGATGACTCCGTTCCTGATGACGCGCTTGAGCTCAAGTGGGAGTTCGACGAGGACGCACGCCGTTACGATGTTTCTTTCCCTGATGATCAGTAGTGGAGCCCAGTTGGGGCGATCGGGACCATGTCGCATGTTGGGTTGATCTTTTATTTCGGCACCGTAATCGGGCCATGAGTGATTGGATGATGTAATGCTATTTATGTACTTTGCTTGACGTGGTGAGTATAAGCCAACTATGTACCTTCCCCTTTTATTATCTATATTACATGGGATGTTGTGAACATTGCCTTACTTGCGACATTGCTTTCAATGCGGTTATGCCTCTAAGTCGTGCTTCGACACGTAGGAGATATAGCCGCATCGAGGGCATTACAAGTTGGTAATAAGAGCCTTCCCCGACCTTAGGAGCCCCCACTGATTGATCGTTTTTAGCAGCCGTTGTTGAGTCTAGGAAAAAATGTTTTGAGTCATTAGGAATTATATATCGGAGAGTTTAGGAATTATTTTTACTCCCCAGTCCCTTCATATCTCTGGTAAGGCATCCTGACGTAGAGTTTTGACTCTTCTCTTCTCAAATTTCACTAAAAAAATTTAGGATCACGCGGGTATCTTGGAATCGTTCCGATGGATTTGTGACAAGAACATTGTTCTTGGTGCCTCCTGTCATTTAGGGGTTGTGGCAGTGTCCCGAGGAGTTGAGCTCCGAGGTGTTGCGTCACAATTTTATCATTGCAGTTCTGGAATACCTGAGTTTAGTACGCCGACATCGAAAATCTATTTTATGCAGTTGTTGGTGAGATAACCTCGACGCCGCCCAGTACTGGGGCGGGAGTTCGGGAGTATTACCATAACTTGTATAACGGATGCTTTTCGAAGGTTGAGGTAGATGGTTTCTGAAGTTTTCTCGGTTATGTATTGAAGGATGGATACAACTGGATGTAGGATTTTCTAGGTTTGGGTGAGATATTATGCTTCCCCTGTATCCCCAACACCTGATTGCATAACCGGAAAGGTTCGGGAGTTTCATAGGTGGGAATTCTTGTAGCTCTAGCTCTTCTTCCACGGATATTTGGTATGAGATTGGGATTTCTTATGGAGTATTCGTTCTTGTTCCGTACCTTGTTGATTTATTCCTCTACCTAAATTCTAAGTGGCTTCTCAATTTATGGATATGTGACCATTTCAATTGGAATGCATTCGTTCATTTTGTTCGGATGTGAAGGCGATATGTTGCAATTTCATTCGATTGGATTCAGCTTCAATATTTGTCTATCAATGTGCTAATGGATGTCAACCTCTTCAGGATGGCTCCTCCAACGCGCACGACTCCGAATCCTGATCCGCCACCACCTCCCCCTCCTCCGGAGGCTTGGCAAGCTGTGATGGCCGCAACCAAGGCAAACACGCAGTTGATCATGCAAATTCTTCAAGAGCGCAACCAAGCGAACCAAGGCAACTAAGGCAACAATCAGAATCACTTTGCTACACTCAACCAGTTCCTTGCTAACGGGCCAAAGACCTTCAGCAATTGTGTTGAGGCAACTGATGCTGATGATTGGCTCGTGGACTTATGCAAGCATTTCGAGTGCAGTAATGTCAGGCCTGAGGACTTTGTCAAGTTCGCTTCCTTCCAACTCAAAGACCAAGTTGTAGAATGGTTCCAGCAGTACAAGGATTCCAGAGGAGGCCGTGTGATTACCTGGGATGAAATCCGTCAAGACTTCAAAGCTCATCATATTCCTCAGAGCATGGTTGAAAGCAACCGTGAGGAATTCTGCAACCTGAAGCAAGGCTCTATGTCTGTCTATGACTACAACAAGTTGTTTCAGAAGCTCGCCCGCTTTGCTAAGCAGGACGTCCCTGACGAGAAGAGCATGATATACCAGTTCAGGGGTGGTCTCAGAGAAGAAATTCAGCTAGCTCTTGTTCTCTTTGAGCCCTTGAGGTGCGATGAGTTCTACAACATGGCATTGAAGCAATAGGCTGCTCAACTGAAGTGTGATGCTTCCAAGAAGCGAGTCAGAGATGCTACTCCTTCCTCTACTCAAGTGGCCAAGCAGCAGAAGTATTGGCTTCCTCCTCCTCCGTTCCGTCAGCCGTATCAGAAGAGCAAAGGTGGCAGTGGATTTTCCCACCCACCCAACCCTGGATTTAAGAACAAGACTTCGTCTCAAGCTCCAAGATCGAGTGCTCCATATCACCGTCCGCTTTAAGAGGTCACGTGCAACAAGTGCCAACAGAAGGGTCACTATGCCAACAAATGCTTCAATCAGAGGCGTCTCCCTCCTCCTCCTCCTGTGAGATCAGCAAGTACAGCTGTGGTCAAGCATAACCCCAAGCACGCCAAGGTTAACTTGCTGAATGCAGCTCAGGCAGAGGACTCGTCAGATGTCATCATGGGTAACTTTCCAGTTAACTCTTTTCCCGCAGAAGTTCTTTTTGACACTGGTGCATCGCATAGTTTCATGTCAAGATCATTTTTTTCCAAGCATGACTTCGTTTTGCAAATGTTGGGTAAACCTATGGGAGTGGTTTCTCCGGCTAAGTCTATGAGGGCTACTTCAATAGTCCCGGATGTTTCTATCATGATGGGTGATTTCAAGTTTCTGGCTTCTCCAATGGTCCTTGGTAACTCGGATATTGATCTTATTCTCGGAATGGATTGGCTTTCTAAGCACAAGGCTCAGCTTGATTGTGCTGCCAGGCAGATTCAATTGACTCATTCGTCTGAGGATGTAATTGTCTTTGCCGCTAATGACGATACAATCTGTTTGTTTTCTCTCAATGAGAAGGGTGAACTGGATGCCATCTCACAAATTCTAGTCGTTTGCGAATATCAAGACGTCTTTCTAGAAGAGCTTCCAGGAATGCCTCCGCACCGGCCAGTTGAATTCGTCATCGATCTTGAGCCTGGCACGGAAACGGTTTGCAAGCATCCTTACAAGCTCGGACCTGAAGAGTTGAAGGAGCTGATGAAGCAACTCGATATTCAAGAGCGAATGGGTCTCATCCGACCTAGTTACTCTCCGTGGGGTTGTGGAGTACTCTTTGTGAAGAAGAAGGATGGAACGGACCGACTTTGTGTTGACTACCGTCCATTGAACAAGAAGACTATCAAGAACAAGTACTCACTTCCCAATAACAACGAGCTGTTCGAACAACTCAAAGGTGCCCAAGTATTCTCCAAGCTTGATCTCCGTATGGGTTATCACCAGATTCGAATCCATGAGCAAGATGTTCCCATGACGGCTTTCAGAACAAGCTATGGTTCATATGAATACACTGTCATGTCTTTTGGCCTCGTCAATGCTCCTCCGACTTTCTCTCGCATGATGAGCTTCATCTTCAACGCCTACACCAATGACTTCGTTTTGGTCTATCTCGATGACATTCTGGTCTTTTCGAAGAACAAGGAAGATCATGCCAAGCACTTGTGTTTGGTGCTTGATAAGCTCAGGGAACACCAGTTCTACGCCAAGTTCTCAAAGTGTGAATTTTGGCTCGATGGGGTTCTTTATATTGGGCATATCATCTCTGCCAAGGGCATTGCGGTGAATCCTGAGAAGGTGTTTGCAATTGTGAATTGGGAACCGCCTCAGAACGTGAAGCAACTCCGTAGCTTCCTCGGTCTCGCAAGCTACTGTCGAAGGTTCGTTGAGAACTTTTCTAAGATCGCGAAGCCTCTCTCAAATCTTCTCCAGAAGCACGTCAAGTACGTTTGGTCTCCGGAATGTGACATTGCTTTCAACACTTTGAAAGAGAAATTGGTCACTGCTCCAGTTCTGACTCCTCCTGATGAATCCAAACCGTTCGAGGTCTTCTGCGATGCCTCTCTCCAAGGTCTTGGTGCAGTGTTGATGCAAGAGAAGAAAGTTGTGGCTTATACCTCTCGCCAGTTGAAGCCCAACGAGAAGAACTACCCCACTCATGACCTCGAGTTGGCGGCAGTTGTGCATGCTCTTTTGACTTGGAGACATCTCTTATTGGGAAGAAAAGTGGACATCTTCACTGACCACAAGAGTCTCAAGTACATCTTCACTTAGACTAATCTCAACCTCAGGCAAACTCGGTGGGTCGAAATGATTCAAGAGTATAATCCAAGTATCGAGTATACTCCAGGCAAGGCCAATGTGATTGCAGACGCATTGAGCAGGAAGGCTTATTGCAACAGTCTGATTCTCAAGCCTTATCAACCCGAGCTTTTGAAGCTTTCCGCAAACTCAATTTGCAAGTTGTTCCTCAAGGTTTCCTCGGCAACCTTCAAGTCTCTCCTACCTTGGAAGACCAGATTCGCCAAGCTCAACTTCATGATGCTATGGTGAAGAAGGTGAAGATTGGGATTGCCAAGAGTCAACCCAAGTACAAGTGCTACCGCCTTGATGACAAGAATACTCTCTTCTTCGAGGATTGTATAGTTGTGCCCAAAGGTGACCTTCATAAAGTGATCATGAACGAGGCTCACAATTCACTCCTCTCCATACACCCTGGGAGCACGAAGATGTATCAGGACCTCAAGCAGGCTTATTGGTGGACTAGAATGAAGCGCGAGATTGCTCAGTTCATGAATGAATGTGATGTATGCAAAAGAGTGAAGGCAAAACATCAAAGGCCAGCTGGTCTCCTCCAACCTCTTGCCATTCCAGAATGGAAGTTTGACCACATTGAGATGGAGTTTGTGATTGGGTTTCCAAAGTCCAAGCGTGGCAATGATGTTATATTCGTTGTCATCGACAAACTCACTAAAGTGGCTCACTTTCTGCCTATCAAAGAGTTAATCACTGCAGCTCAATTGGCGGAGCTGTATGCCTCTCAGATTTTCTCACTGCACGGTGTTCCACAGGTGATCTCTTCAGACCATGGCAGCATCTTTACCTCCAAGTTTTGGGATTCTTTTCAGAAGGCCATGGGCACCAACATCCGCTTCAGCACAGCTTTCCATCCTCAAACTAGCGGTCAAGTCGAGCGTGTCAACCAGATTCTTGAAGATATGCTCAGGGCTTGTGTGATCTCCTTCGGCATGAAGTGGGAAGATTGTCTTCCATATGCTGAATTCTCCTACAACAACAGTTTTCAAGCAAGTTCGGGCAAGGCCCCATTCAAAATCCTGTATGGCAGGAAGTGTCGTACCCCTCTCAACTGGTCTGAAACTGGTGAACGTCAACTTCTAGGAAATGACTTAATCACAGAGGCAGAGGAAATGTGCAAAGTCATTCGAGATAACCTCAAAGCAGCGCAATCGCGCCAGAAGAGCTACTATGATAGTAAGCACCGTGATATGGCTTTCGAGATCGGAGATCATGTTTACCTCCGTGTCTCTCCTATGAAAGGTACTTGTCATTTTGGTATCAAAGGGAAGCTTGCCCCTAGATACGTGGGACCTTTCAAGATCGTCAGCAAGAGAGACGATCTCGCCTATCAACTTGAGCTTCCTTCAAACTTTGCAAATGTGCATGACGTGTTCCATGTCTCTCAGCTCCGCAAGTGCTTCAAGACTCCTGAACGCACCGTCAACTTCAGAGACATTGATCTCCAAGAAGATCTCTCTTATCGTGAGCACCCTGTTGCTATTCTTGAAGAGACTAAATGCAAGACTCGCAATAAGTCAATCAAATTCCTGAAAGTCAAGTGGTCACACCATTCCGACCGTGAAGCCACCTGGGAACGCGAGGATCACCTCCGTTCTGAGTACCCGGCGTTCTTCCATCCCTAGATCTCGGGACGAGATCCCCGGATAAGATTTACCTAATATGTAATCCAACTCTTGCCGTTTCCGGCGTTAAGTTATTTCATTTCCTCGGGTTCGGGTTTTTGTCTCCATGTGTTGTTGTCGTTGTCATGCATCTCTTATCATGTCATCATGTGCAATGTATTTTGCATACGTGTTCATCTCATGCATCCGAGCATTTTCCCCGTTGTCCATTTTGCATCCGAGCACGCCCGCGCCTCGCCCCTTGTCGGTCGGCGCCGCCAACCGCCGCCTCCTCCACGCCCGCGCCTCCTCCAGCCGCCCGCTTCCATCTCCGGCGAATCAAGCTCCGGTGCCGTCGATCCTCGGGAGGCACGCATGAACAGTACCCCGATCCGGATCTAGATCTGGGATAATTGCCTCGGTTGACTTTCATCCCGTAATCCTAATAATTTGTGTTTTTCATCATGCTATATCTCCTCATCCGTAGATCCGTTTTGGGTGTATAGCATATGAAAATGTTCGACTCAGAGAGAAAATCATTTCATCTCATTGCATCATTTTCATTTGAGTTCATCTTGGTGCCCGAAATGCTGTTGGAAGATTGCTATTTGAGTTAATTGTCAGATCTGCTGCTCCAAATTGCTATTTGTTATTTTTTCCATGATTAATGTGTGCATGATATACCCCTGAGCTCTACATATGTTTTGTTATATGCTTTGTCATCTTTCCAGAGGTGCCATCCATATATTTTTGTGATTTGTTTGGTGACTAGCACAAGCTTGCAAAGTGGTGCATTTGTTAATGCTGATTTCAGGGACTTAGCAATTCCACTAAGTCTTTGATCTGTTTTTATCAATATGCCATATGTTCATGTTGTTTCCTAGTGATCCGTGCCTCTTTTGAGGATGATCAATAAGGATGATTTGTTAATCTTGTAGTTCTCTATCCATCCATGTCTTTGTTTGCAATTATGGACCATCCTAGCTTGAGTCAATCAAGCTCTACTTTTGCTATTTTGTGAATCTGGTCAGATTGTTTACTTGTTAGTTATTTTGCTGAGGATGTTGTAGTTGATCCGTGCATGCTATGTTATTGTTCTTGCCATGTCTATCTTTTATAATGTGTATTCTTTATGGGTGTATGCTTAGATTGTCATGACTTGCTTTGTAGTGAGTGCATCAAGCTCGTAAACATGCCTACTTGATATCTGTTTTGCATGCTCCAGTTTTCACTAAGTCTGTGATCTGTTTAAGTTTTTGCCATGTTCACATGCTTGCAATTGTATTTTCTGATCCCTCTTGGCTCAAGGTCACTAAGGGAATTTTGTTAATCGCTTTGAGTAGCTCCATGCCATACCTTACTTTGCCATGTTAAGTTCCTGTAGCTTATAGTTTTTATGCTCCAAAGTGTGCTACCTGATCTGAAATTCCAGACAAGTGTTAATTTCACTAAGTCTGAGATCTGTTTACCAATTGCACTTTTGCCATGCTTGTTTGAACCTGTTAATGGATGAATTGGACGTAGCTCAGTGTTCGTCTTTTGTTAAGAATCATGAGTGGATCCCATCCATGTATTTTGTTGCCATGTTTGGGTGCTGTAGCATGTTTGTCTTGTTGCATTTAGATGGCTACTTGTTGTATATCGCAGACTGGTGCCATATTTGATTTGCTTGCCATTTCCAAACCGTGTCTCCGATTCCGGTGTTCTTTATATCGTTTTCAAGCGAAATCACCTCACATTTCCAGTGGCACTCTTCAATTTCCAAGTTGAGTCTATGTTCATTCATTCCTTGTCAAATCTTGCATATGCATCACATATCGCATCCCGCATAGCATACCATGTTTGCATCATGTGTTTGAGCTTTGCACGTGGTTGATAGTGTCCTTTTTTCTTGTTTGGCTTGTTTGGGTAGAGCCGGCAGACGATTTCGCTAATGAGGAGCCCGTTGAGTTTGCTTTCGAGGATCCAGTCAACTCTGACAACTTTGCAGGCAAGATGATCATACCCTCGAAATCACTTCTATCTTTGCTTTGCTAGATGCTCGCTCTTTTGCTATGCCTATGCTACGATGCCTACCACTTGCTTATCATGTCTCCCAAATTGCCATGTCAAACCTCTAACCCACCATGTCCTAGAAAACCATTGATTGGCTATTTTAGCGCTTTGCTCAGCCCCTCTTATAGCGTTGCTAGTTGCAGGTGAACATTGGAGACCGTTCCTTGTTGGAACATTGTTTACTTGTTGGGATATCATTATGTTATCTTGTTATCTTAATGCATCTATATACTTGGTTAAGGTTGGAAGGCTCGGCCTCTCGCCTAGTGTTTTGTTCCACTCTTGCCGCCCTAGTTTCTGTCATATCGGTGTTATGTTCCCGGATTTTGCGTTCCTTACGCGGTTGGGTGATAATGGGAACCCCTTGATAGCCCGCCTTGAATAAAACTCCTCCAGCAATGCCCAACCTTGTTTTTACCATTTGCCACCTAGCCTTTTCCCTTGGGTTTCGTGGACTCAAGGGTCATCTTTATTTTAAACCCCCGGGCCTGTGCTCCTCTGAGCGTTGGTCCAACCTAGAGCACCGTGCGGGACCGTCCCTTGGCAACTTGGGTTACGTTGGCTCTCGTACGCTTAGCTTATCCAGTGTGCCCTGAGAACGAGATATGTGCAGCTCCTATCGGGATTTGTCGGCACAGCGGGTGGTGTTGCTGGACTTGTTTTACCATCGTCGGAGTTGTCTTGTAGAACCAGGATACAGAGTCTGATTGGAATGTCTCGGGAGAAGGTATATCCTTCGTTGACCGTGAGAGCTTGTCATGGGCTAAGTTGGGACTCCCCTGCAGGGTTTTGAACTTTCGAAAGCCATGCCCGCGGTTATGGGCAGATGGGGATTTGTTAATGTCCGGTTGTAGATAACTTGAACCTTAACTTAATTAAAATGAATCAACTGTGTGAGTTACCGTGATGGTCTCTTCTGGGCGGAGTCCGGGAAGTGAACACGGTGTTGGAGTAATGCTTGTCGCAGGATGTTCTTTAGTTATTCGTTCGTGCTTTGCCTTCTCTTCTCGCTCTCTTTTGCGAACAGGTTAGCCACCATATATGCTAGTCGCTTGCTGCAGCTCCACATATTACCTTGCCTTACCTATAAGCTTAAATAGTCTTGATCGCGAGGGTGCGAGATTGCTGAGTCCCCGTGACTCATAGATTACTTGCAAACCAGATGCAGGGCCTGATGACTCCGTTCTAGATGACGTGCTTGAGCTCAAGTGGGAGTTCGACAAGGACTCACAACCGTTACTATGTGTCTTCCCCTGATGATCAGTAGTGGAGCCCAGTTGGGGTGATCGGGACCATGTCGCATGTTGGGTTGATCTTTTATTTTGGCACCGTAGTCGGGCCATGAGTGATTGGATGATGTAATGCTATTTATGTACTTTGTTTGATGTGGCGAGTGTAAGCCAACTATGTACCTTCCCCTTTTATTATCTATATTACATGGGATGTTGTGAAGATTGCCTTACTTGCGACATTGCTTTCAATGCGGTTATGCCTCTAAGACGTGCTTCGACACGTAGGAGATATAGCCGCATCGAGGGCATTACAATGACAACAAGCATGAATGAGTAGGCACATCAGGTCTCAAACAACTCCTACTCATGCTAGTGGGTTTCATCTATTTATTGTGGCAATGACAGGTCATGCAGAGGAAAGGGGTTCAACTACCGCAACATGTAACAGTTGAATCGGTGTTGTCCTTAATGCAGTAAAAGAGAGCAGGAGCGAGAGAGTGGGATTGTATTGGAATGAACAAGGGGGTTTTGCTTGCCTGACACTTTTGAAGAGGAACACAATTCAACGATGTCATCATTCTCGTCGCGGTACACGTCTACCGGGAGGGAACAAACACGGGCAACTGAGAAAGAACACAATCAACACATGACGATATGCAATAATATGATGCATGCTATGACATGGCAATATGAATGTGTTTTGAGCTAATGCATCTAGCTATGATTTAAATGAAGTTGGTTTGAATACATGATTCAAATTCCAACTCCATATATGATTATTTAAATTCCCTTTATTTGTTTTGTCCAAAACAGAGGACAAACATTGTTCAAACATGCATGAAAATGGTACAGATGGATTCCTTGAATTTTTCCGATAATTTTTCATATATAAAACTTTTCATTTGGAGTTACGGTTCAATTACTATGAATTTTTGAAGTTTAGAGCATTTTCTGCAATTTCCTGAATTAAGTTTAATCCAGAAAAAGACTTATTGCGTCAGCATTAGGTCATGCTGACCTCAGCAGGTCAACAACGCCTAACCAGAGTCAAACCTGACAGTGGGACCCATGTTTCATCGACTTAGTATCAGTTAGTGACACAGATAGGTGGGTCCGGTCAACGGCCATGTCAGCACATCAACTCTGACTTGTTGGGCCACTGTTATTAGTTAAATCTAATCAGAAACTAAATTATTGTTAATTAAGGGCGTGGGGACCGTATGTAAGTGGGTCAGGGGGTTAATTAGTAGGGTCATTAGTGACTAATGATGGGCCACGTCGACATCGCCGGAGTTCGGCCGGCGGCGACCAAAACCGACGACAGAGACGCTGCGGGATTGAGCTACGGGCGACCATTTGCCTCGCCATTTGCGTCTAATGGCAGCGGTGAGTGCGGCGCATCGAGAAGGGCGGACGCCGGAGGCTGGTATGGCCGGAGTAGGCGGCGGCGAGGAGCTAGGCGGCGGCCGGAGTTCGGGCATGTTCGGTTCGGCGCTAGGGGGCACGGCAGATCAAACATGTGGGTGCTGCAGGTTCACAGGAGCGCGGCGAGCACGCTGGTGATGCTCGGGCGAGCGGACGAGCTCAGGAGCATGGAGCTCGTCGGCCGAGGCCGCGGCGAGCTTCGGCCGCGGTGGCCAGGGGGGCTAGAGGAGGGATTCGACGGCGGGGAGAGAGGGGTTGGGAGCAGGAGCTCACAGGGAGGCGGCGCAGTAGGTCAGTGGGCTCGGGGACGTCCTTGACGGCGCTAATCGACGGCGAGGGGCTCGGGTGCCCGAGGTTGAAGATGCCCGTGGTGACAATGAAGCAGGGCCTCCCGGCGTCCCATAGCTCGATTGGGAGGACGAGGAGGACGCGGCGGTGCTTCTGGGCTGCTCGAGGGGACGAGGGAGAGGCGATGGCCGCGGTGATGCTCATCGGCGGTGGTTGGCGCGTTCGGTGAGGAGAACATAGGAGGGGGAGGGCGTTCGGGGGGAGAGAGGGAGAGAGTGCAGCGAGTGAGGGGGAGGAGAGAGGGGCTTCGAGGCGTCTCCAGGTGCGGGATTGGGTTGACGGGGAGTGTGACACGGCGAAGGAGGAGGTGGCGCGGTCGGGTGCGTGCGCTGGCTGCCAGTGGGCACAAGGTTGAAGACAACCTTGCCCCTGGTGGGCTGGGCCAACAGTGCCAGGCCAGCTGGGCTGCCAGGTAAGGCCAGGTAAGCCTTTTCCTTTTCCTGTTTTTCTTTTACTATTTTGTTTTCTTTGTTCTGATTTAGTTTAGGAACTAAATCATTTTAGATAATTCTAAAAATTATTTTGGAGGTTAACTGAATTATTTCAGGGCTCCACAAATAACTTCAGAATATTTGGACCATTTAAAATATATATATATATATATATATATATATAGCATTTAAATGGCTCCAATTCAAATACTTTTGTGTTAATTCAAAAATCCAAAGATGACCTAAAAATATTTTCATCATTTTTGGGAGAGGTTTTCACCTTAACCAGAAATCATGAACTTTTCTTAGGGACATTTTGGGTTTATTGAAAAAGATTTTCATCAAGCCTAGATGGATTGATTTAGTGCTAGGGTTTGAACAATCCCCATTTCAAGTTTAAAAGAGATTTAGACATGATGCAACAACCAAGCTAGTCCAAGTGCATGGCAAGGCTCAGGATGTTACAGCTAGGGACACATATAGAACGAAGGTTGCAAGTCTCCGAACCACAGAGTACTTCACACGTATGCATGACCGATTTGGGATGATTCCAAAAGAAGCAACATTGACTTTCTCGAATCCACAGCGGCAACTTGCATTAGTGCACATGAATTAGAGGGAGTCACTACTTCCATCCAAACATATGCTTCATGAACGGAACATGAATGCATTGTTATAAAGTTTCCAACACTAGCTTAATGTTTAACATGAATCATGGGGGAGACAAGATCCTGGTGATGGGCTCAACAGCAACTCATCAAAATTTCCATATCACTGGACTTCCACCATTATGTGAACAATGTGATAGTATTGGTCAGACCAAAAGATGTAATGGTGTATGCTCGATGAATCAACCATGCGTAAGACAGCATTACGAATATCGTTGGTTCTAACTTGATTTGATGATAGCCCATACTCAAATCAAAGATTGGATAAGATGATAGGTCCATTAACTTATCACGAGGGTTAATCGATGAAAATACCATCTTTCTTCAACACACACGAAAGATAGCCCTTAGAGATGAACTAAGCTAGGCAAGCTTTTAACTTCCAACTCCCCAAGTTGTTGTTTAGCTTAACCAACTAGCTCAGGGATATCCAACACAGATTCTTGGAGGATGGCTGGTTTAGCGAAAAACCAACATGATCAGGAACTCAACATGGCGGTCAGGGAACAACCTGGTAATACTTTCGAGAAGGTAATTGGAAAATCACGAACCACCGATATGTCTCTAAGCTCGAGAACAATCTTGCTTTTTGAGGGCAAGATGATATAGCTAAATAAGAAAGGGATTGATACAATCCTAACTCATTGATCGAAAAGTGCACCGGAAATAAGGACTAGGTTGCACGATAAATCTCAGAACAATGGTTCAGTAACCAACACACTAAGAATGATATTAATGTCCATTAACCACCAAGCAACACGGTTGCTAGGAGTATTGATTTCACACATCATGGTTGACTTGTCGGCATTCCGGCTACAATAACATGGAACCGAGGAATGAATAATGTTGGCGAGAAGTATCACTATATCAAGAGTTCATAGGATGGTGTGCAGTTCCCATGATAATCTTAATATAAAAATGGTAATACTCCAAGGTAGAACAGAATAGAAGCTGGATTAATATTTGATCTGCGGAACACAACTGCTTTGACCCAATCCTAGAGATGGATGATGTACTGGAGTTTGTTTCTCCTAGTCATTCTGAACTAGAATGGCTTGACGGACCACAAGAATAATAAGCATCGAACGGATGCACAATTACTATTGACTATCAATTGATAGATGATGGTTGGAATACAAATGAAGAGGGACAACTCAAGGAACAAATAACTTTCTGGGTTGTGGATGCATGGATTAGTATGTCGAACCAAGTTCAACATGTTTCTTCCGGATAACCCATGCAGAAAGGTAGAACTGGCAGAATCCCAATTATGGATGGAGAACCCCTCAAGAGTACTCTGTTTGTGAGCTTTTGGTTCAAAGAACTTCTGCCTTAATGGTTCATGGTATTTGGAAGAAGGAAATACCACAGACCCCGAGGACTATCGCAAAGGTTACTAATATCCTAAAGGTACGAGCAACACCATCAACATGAGGTAAGTAGAGTGAATCTTGGGTCAAGAACCCAGGAGTATAATACCTACTACTAAATGGCATCACGAGATGCTTTCGAGAATGGTGGCCAGAATCATCACACTGGGAACACAAAACATGGCTAGGTTACTAGGTGATACTCTAGACACCTAGGGTCATAATAATAGCTCCAACACAAATGCCGAGGCAATTAAGTACCTCAACACACTAGTTAGTGTGGTTGATCTGGCACAACGGAACTTCAGAACGGTAAGAAGGAATTTGCAAATCCATCAGACTGTTTAGAAACCTGGGATGACTCGGACAACATAACGGCTGTAAATGCTCAAAATTATTTGAGGCATCCTGCATAATGGTGGCAAAAGCACTTAACATCACAATATCGAAGTTCTGAGATGAACAATCAACACACAGAAGTAGTAGGAACCGAACTCGGGCTTGAATCCATCAATCCTATGAGTCTACGGATTAGTAACACGTCATCCTGATAGATAGATGAGAAGGCCTAGTTTCTTAACCCCGTAGAAAAGAAGAGGTTGACTCAGATCAGAAGGGCATAAGGTAAAGGAGTAAAAAGAGCCTTACGTTCCCTTCCATAATCAATTCCCTTATATAACTAAAGCATTTCTAGACTCAACTTCGACCAGTTTGGCTTGGTAATCCTACAGGCAGTCAGGCTCTGATACCAACGCTGTCAGGACCCCGATTCCAAGTCACATCATTCTAGCCGGTAACACCTCATATCACGTTGTGGCCTCATGCACGGTATCTCCACGGGTGTCGCCTTACCATGGCCCGGTACCGTTTGCGCCTTTTGGCTCACGTATAAGATAGTGTCGCTAGCATCCATATGACAGAGAACCCGGGCCGACATGGCTAGTCATGAACCCAAAGCGACACAGACCTATGGTGACAGGCATACATGAATCACATCGAGCATGTCAGTCAACAGCGTGTGAATCCGGGCTGTAGCACTGGGCTAACAGGACTCCAGGGAACCCGGGCTATAGCAGGCTAAGCAGGACTCCGGAAGTCACCGCTTGACATTTCCCCGAAGGGACAGACATAGGAACGAAGTGAAACACATGCCGGCCAGTCAAGTGTCCTGAGCAGTACATAGTGCTGGGCTAGCAGGACTCTGGTGAACCGGGCTGTAGCGGACTACTATGGCTCATGGAAGCACTAGACTACATTTCCCCATAAGAGAGGCTGCCAAGGGTAAACAACTAGATTGTCGGATCCCACACATACCAAGCATTTCAATCATACACACAATATGCTCGATATGTGTAAATACAACATGGCATCACAACATAACTCTACGACTCAAGTATTTATTCATTAGGCTCCGAGGAGCGAGATATTACACACATGTGTCTCATGACCAACAATCATAGCATATAAATCAAAGCACATGCGGAAGCTTAACATGTCTGAGTACAGACATCTACAAATGAAAAAGGCTAAGAAGCCTGACTATCTACCAGATCCTGCCGAGGGCACAAGATCGTAGTTGAGGTATCAAGCTAAAAGTCGAAGTCCACGTGGAACTACTAGTGAGACTGAAGTCTCTCTGCAAAACATAAATTAAGCAAACGTGAGTACAAATGTACCCAGCAAGACTTACATCAGAACTAACTACATATGCATCGGTATCAACAAAGGGGTAGTGGAGTTTAACTGCAGCAAGCCATCTTTGACTCAATGGCTAACCTGAACTACGGCTACAAGCAACTCTTTTGAGGTGGCGCACACGAGTCCACATATTCACCATATCAATACACCACTATGGATCCGCTCCCGTCTCCCTACGAGATTGCCATCCATAGCACTCATGCTTATCTTGCGCATTTTAGAGTATCCACTTTCACTTGTCTATGGACTGTATAGGTAACCAAGTAGTCCTTTACCGCAGACGCGGCTATTCGAATAGATGAGGTTAACCCTGCAAGGGTGTACTTCTTCATACACACTCTCACCACTTATCATCGTTTACACGACGTGTACTCGACAACCTTCAAGCGGAAGCCCAACGAGGGTGTCGGCCACGATCTACCTAAACACTTAAGTCTCTAGTCCAGGTTTATCACCTATCCAGGTTCCATCCGCAGGGAGTCCGACCGAGGTTTCCACATACGGCCTCGAACGATGTGTAGAGGGTTCCGAGACACCAAACGGGCGCCCGGCATGCCCGGCCACGGTGTATCTACCGCATCATAGCCCACCTCTGGGGTCAGCGCTACGCACGGCCGCCAACACATATCCTACAAACACCAGAAACTAGTTGCAACTCCTGGACAGAGGACTAGGGTGGTTAAGAAGCCGAGAGGGTCAATTAAGGATCCCAATGCATGGTAGTAACTGGTTCTTAAATCACACATACAGATCTCGGTGCTTAAGGACGGTTCCAATGAAACAACCCACCATGTACTCCTACATGGCCTCTCATCGAAACCTTTACCAGATCGTGTTCAACACACTTAGCTCACACACAGTAGGACATGTTCACAACTTTCCAATTCATCCCCGATGAATCAGACCTGACACAACTCTAAGCAATAGCAGGCATGACAAATAGGCAGGAATGAGTAGGAACATCAGGGCTCAAACAACTCCTACTCATGCTAGTGGGTTTCATCTATTTACCGTGGCAATGATAGGTCATGCAGAGGATAATGGGTTCAACTACCGCAGCAAGTAATAGATGAATCGTTATTGTCCTAATGCAGTAACAGAGAGCAGGAGCGAGAGAGTGGGATTGTATCGGAATGAACAAGGGGGGTTTTGCTTGCCTGATGGAGTGGTAGTAGGATACTGCCCTTCAGTCGGATAATCGCAGGTGTCCTCAGAGGCAGAACCTACCACGTAAGATATGTCGAACACAATCAACACATGACGATATGCAACAATATGATGCATGCTATGACATGGCAATATGAATGTTTTTTGGCTAATGCAACTAAGAACAGGTTGGTTTGAGCTCATTTGAACCAAAGATTCAAATGCAAACCCAAAATAAAAGGTCATACTAGTGCATTAACTTGTTTCATCTAAAAAGCAAGGTTAGGTTGCTCTAACATGCATAAAACCTGTACATATGGATAGATTGGATTTTTCTAATCATTTTTCATATATAACTTATTTCATTCTGAGTTATGGTTGAATTTCTATGAATTTTAGAAGTTTAGGGCATTTTCTGGAATTTCCTGAATAAGATTAAATCCAGAAAATGAGTTATTGCGTCAGCACTGCGTCACTGTGACGTCAGCTGGTTAACAGTGCCTAACCAGGGTCAAACTTGATAGTTGGACCCATATGTCATCGACTCAGCTAATTAATATAGTTAATTAGCCTTAAATTAAACCTAACTAAAATGTCAGTGGGGCCGGGGCCCACATGTCAATGACCCAGGATTAGATTAGCAGGGTCATTAGTCTAATTAACTTGTGCTTAGGCCGGAGTTTAGCCGGCGGCGACAGCACGCATGGCGGAGGCTCACGGGGAATTCCTCCTCCGGCGGCCTAAAGCGCGGCGGAGGGCATCTACGCGTTGCTCGTGCTCATCCGCATCGAGCAGTGCAAGCAGAAGTGGCTAGGGCGGCCAGTAGCAATGGCAACAGCGACAAGTGCGGTGGTCGGAGCTTGGTCGGCAATGGTTTGGGCGATGACGAGCAAGGGAGGAGCCGTGGTTAGTCGTGTTCGACTCACGGAAGTGCGGTGAGTGCAACGGTGAGCTCGGATGCGAGCTTGCGCAGCCGTAACCACGGTGGCGACAAGGCTCGCGGCGGGGAGCTCTCGGGCCCGATGGAAACGACGACTACGGTGACGTTCAAGAAAAAGGAGGGGGGTTTCGAGGAGAGATGCTCACGGTGGTCACGTCGAGCGGGTCAGCGGGCTCGAGGAGGGGCTGGTGACGGCGCGTGGTCGCCGGCGATCTCGGGTGGCCGACGAGGGAAACGGCGGTGCTGGCAGCGTCCAGGGGCTTCCGGCGTCGTGAGGATCGGTGAGGAGAAAGAGGGCATCGGGGCGGAGCTCGTAGACTGATCGGGGTGTCGTCGGGATGGCGATGGCCGCGGTGGTGGCGAGCGGCGGCGACAAACCCGTTCGGGTGGGTGAGAGAGAGAGGTCCAGGGGAGGGGATGAGCGTGGGGGAGAGTGGGAGGGGGTCAAGGGGAGTGCGTGGCGCTCACAGCCGCGTTGGGGAAGCGGCGGAAGCAGGAGGTGGCGCGGCGTGTGGCCAGCGCGCAGCGAGCATGCGCCCCAGTCCTCCTGGAGGGAGGTTGGGGATGACTAGCAGTGGCCAGTGGGCTTGGCCTGTCTGCTGGGCTGCTGCTACAGGTAAGTGGCCCAGGTAACTCTCTCTCTCTACCTTTTTTTCTATTTTGTTCTGTTTTCTAATATTTCTACAAGTTTGTGGCTTTTCTAAAAATACCTAGGCACTTCCAAAAATCACCAAACTGCTCATGCTCACTGTATGGAATAAACCCAACATGGAACATTTCAGTTTAGGATTATTTGGACATTATTTCTTATATAACAGAAATTATTCCAACCCAAATATATTATTGATTTAAATCAAAGGCCCAAATAAATTATTTCTGTGACTCCAAAAATATTGGTTTGAATTTCACCTCATGCCAATATTTTCACAGAATAACAGGAACATTTTCTTGGACTCAGTTGATGAGATTTAAATGTTGGTTATTTATAGGGGTTTTCTGAGGCTTTGAAAATTCCTCAATTCAAATTTCATTTGAATTTAAACATGATGCACACATGGAAGCTGGCATAGGTCAGACCAGAATTAAGGATGTGACAGCACTGCTTGATACGGCCGATTCATCGATATGCCTGCTGTAGCTACGACTTGGGCGGGGAGTAGAATGAATCCTTTCGCGGCTATATGAATAGACCTGCTGCTGAGTCAAAGCCATCTGAAGGAGCTCCTTAGCCCGTCGTGTCTCAACTGCTACTGGGGACTCGCCATCAATCGGGAGAGCTGCCAATCGTGAAGCGGCAGCAACGATATTATCCAATGGGTTAGAGTAATTACCCGGAGGTGTTGAGACGTGTCGTGATGGAATGTTGTTCTGACAAGGCGGAGGTGGCGGATCCATCGCACGAGGCTGAATCGGTGCCCCGATCCCAGGTGCCTCCGCCCGGTTTACCACTGGTTGGTTGCTGGTGCCCGCCCCTGGCGTGTTAAAGAGATTCCTCGCCTCCAAGACCGACGGAAGGCACGACCGGTATCTTCTCCTCATGACGTCATCTGACGCACTCTGATCCAGCATAAGCCGGTACGCCTAAGCCTCCAATCCGGCCCGCTCTGTAGCCATCCTAGTGTTTTCTGCTGCCAGGTCCGCTTTAGCCTGAGTTATCTGATCCTTCACCTTTGCAATCTCTGTGTTGTGTTGATCCCGGTTTGCCATGTTCACCTCCTCTGCCAGCAACGTTGCTAAAGCATCAAACAGATCGGACAAAACCTGAGCCAGAGGCAGTGCAGAGCCCCCTGCTCCCGCTGGTGTTGTTGTTGCTGAACCGGAGATCATTGCCGCGGTGGTAGAAGAGTGCTGCGCTGGTTGTGTACCGGCCATGAAGACCGCGACCCAGCTTGGCAGATCGAGGGGGTCCGGAATACTGTTGCCATCGGAACCTCCACTAATCTGGCCATCTGTCGGGACCCCGATTCTAAGTCACACCAATCTAGCGTGTAACACCTCATATCACTTTGCGGCCTCACACACGGTATTCCCACGGGTGTAGCCTTACCATGGCCCGGGACCGTTTGCGCCTTTTGGCTCACGTATATGATAGTGTCGCTAGCATCCATATGACAGAGAACCCGGGCCGACATGACTAGTTGTGAACCCAAAGTGGCACTAACTTATGGGGACAGGCATACATGAAACAACATCGAGCATGTCGGTCAGCAGCGTGTGAACCCGGGCTGTAGCAACTGGGCTGAGAGGACTCCGGTAAACCGGGCTATAGCAGGCTAGGCAGGACTCCGGATGTCACCGCGTGACATTTCCCCGAAGGGACGGACACAGGAATGAAGTGAATCACATGCCGGCCAGTATAAGTGTTCCGGAGCAGTAATGCTGGGCTAGCAGGACTCCGGTAAACCGGGCTGTAGTGGACTACCATGGCTCGATGGAAGCACTAGACTACATTTCCCCATAAGAGAGGCTACCAAGGATAGACAACTAGGTTGTCAGATCCCACACATAGCAATACACGTTACACGTACGCATAACATGCAAGTATGTGCTGTACAACATGGCATCACAACATAACGCGAACTCATATAGATAAAGGCCCAAAAGGGCCACATAGCATTAATACAAACAGGGGTCTCATGACCCATCATTCAGAGCATACAAGCAACAGAAGCATTACATGTCTGAGTACAAACATCTACAAAAGAAAAAGGCTGAGAAGCCTGACTATCTACAAGACCCTCCCGAGGGTACAAGATCGTAGCTGAGGTAACAAGCTACTCGTCGAAGTCCAAGCGGAACTACTAGTGAGACATATGTCTCATCTGCAAAAACATAAATAAAGCAACATGAGTACAAAGGTACTCAGCAAGACTTACATCAGATCCTATCATACATGCATTTGTATCAAGAAGGTAATGTGGAGTTTAGTTGCAGCAAGCCAGCTTGGACTCAGTGGCTATCCTGTACTACGACTACTGGTAACTCTTTTGAGGTGGCACACACGAGTCCACTAATCACCACATCAATACTCTACTATGGATTCATTCCCGTCTCCCTACGAGAAGGCCATCCATAGCACTCACACTTGTCTGGAGAATTTTAGAGTATCCACTTTAAGTTGTCTATGTACCACGTAAGCATCCAAGAAGTCCATAACCGAGGACACGGCTATTCGAATAGATCATGATAACCCTGCAGGGGTGTACTTCTTCACACACGCTCTCACCACTTATCACCATGTACATGTCATGTTTCTCGGCAACCTTCAAGCGGAAGCCTGGCGAGGGTGTCGGCCACGATCTGACTAACCACACAAGACTCTAGTCCAGGTTTATCGCTTATTCGGGTTCCATCAGCAAGGAGATCCGGCCGGGGTTTCACTCACGGCCCCAAACAATGTGTGAAGGGTTCCCAAGCCCACCTCGCCGGATGGATCTACGCTTGGTACACCGTGCCACTTGTGCCTAGTTTCTCCCAAGCCCACCTGGCCGGGTGCCACTTGGTAGACTACTAACACTACCTACAAACACCAGAAACTAATTGCAACTCCTGGACAGAGATCAAGTTGGTTAATAAGTCGAGAGAGCTTGGAGCGCCTGGAGCCCAATGTGTGGTAGTAGCTAGTCATTGGACAACATACACAGAACTCAGTGCTTAAGGACGGTTCCAGTGAGACAACCCACCATGTACTCCTACATGGCCTCTCACCGCTACCTTAACCAAATCGTGTTCGCACACTTAACTCTCAGCACCAGAACATATCGTAACACTCCAATTCATTCCCAATGAATCAGACCTAACACAACTCTAAGCAATAGCAGGCATGGCATGGTAGGAACACAACATGGCTCAATCAACTCCTACACATGCTAGTGGGT
Source organism: Triticum dicoccoides (assembly GCF_002162155.2). Taxonomy (NCBI): domain Eukaryota; kingdom Viridiplantae; phylum Streptophyta; class Magnoliopsida; order Poales; family Poaceae; genus Triticum; species Triticum dicoccoides. The sequence continues at coordinate 331,145,046 of NC_041392.1, read as the reverse complement.
TTCAACTATTTACTGTGGTAATGACAGGTCACGCAGAGGAATGGGTTCAACTACCGCAGCATAAAGTAGCAGTTGAATCGTTGTTGTCCTAATGCAATAAAAGAGAGCAGGAGCGAGAGAGTGGGATTGTATCGGAATGAACAAGGGGGGGTTTGCTTGCCTGATAGATCAATAGGGGGGCACTGCTCCACAGACAGGTACTCTGGAGCACTCTCCGGAGCAGAACCTATCGAGAAGGAACGGTGTCGACAATCACGGTGTCGACAATCAAGCACAAGCATATGCAACAATATGATGCATGAATATGGCATGAATATGTGATGTGTTTGAGCTAATGCAGCTAGCATTCATTTGGATGAAGTCCATTTGAACCAAGAATTCAAATGCAACACCAAGTTAAGTCTTTATAAATGCCATTTATATGTTTTCACCTATACAGCAAGTATAAGTTACTTTATCATGCATGAAACTAGTACATATGGATAGGTTGAATTTTTCTGATAATTTTTCATATATAAATTACATCAATCTGAGCTACAGTTGAATTTATATGAATTTTTGAAGTTCATAGAATTTTCTGGAATTTCCTGATTTAATTTAAAACCAGAAAAGAAATAATTGCATCAGCACTGCGTCATGCTTGCGTTAGCAAGTCAACAGCGCTGACTGGTCAAACCTGACATGTGGGGTCCATACGTTAGTGACACGGGTTAAACAGGGGGTTAGATTATCCTAACTATAGGATTAGTGGCACTGGGGCCCACTTGTCAGTGCCAGGGGGTTAAATAAGCGGTGATTAGTACTAAGCTAATCACCTGATGGGTCGGACCCACGTGGCAGGGCTCAGGCGATGGGGCTCGCCGCTGGCGACCTCTGGACGCGGCGGAGTCTGCGCCACAGGACACGGGGACGGCGTCTGAGAGCACCGGGGCGTAGCCCGGGCTCTCGCGCATCTGGTGGGCTGGTGGGAGGAGCTGGGGGAGCCGGAGCTCGCCGGAGCGGAGATCGCGGCGGCGGCTAGTGTTCGGGCATGAGCGGGGATGCGGCTGCGGTGTGCGAGGGCAACCACTGAGAGGGGGAGGAGGAGCAGCAGCTCACAGCGGTTGCAGCAGGCTTCGAAGCGGGCTTGGGGAAGGCCGGACGGCGACGTGTGGGCGGTGGAGATCCACGGCGGTCAGCGGTGAAGAAGACGACGGTGGAGACGATGGAGGCTGTCCGAAGGTGCGTGGCTCGATGAGGAGGTAGCCGGCGACGTGGCGGAGGTTCTGAGCACGGGGAGAGGGCAAGGGGGAGGCGGTGGCTACGACAACGGTAGCCGGTGGCGACGGCAGCGCTCGGCCGTGAGCGAGAAAGCGAGGGAGAGGAGAGGAGAGGACTGGGGAGAGTGAGAGGGTCCGGGGGCGCGTGGCATCGTCCAGACACATCGGCAGAGGGACAGGCAGGCAGGGAGGGAGGAGGTAGCACGATGCGGCGGTGCGCGCGCGTCGGGCACGCGCCCGTCCTCCTGGCGGGAGGAAGACGACAGGGGAGGGGGGCAGGTGGGCTGGGCTGGCCAACTGGGCCGGCCACGCCGCACAGTGCTGGGCCAGCACGGGAACTGGCCGCAGGTAAGTTTTTCCCTTTCCTTTTTATTTTTTTATTTTTCTGACATTTGTTTCTGGTTTAGTAAAATACTAAATCAATTTATTTTCTTATGCCAATTTTTGTAGGAGCTAGTGGTATTATTCCAGAGCTCCTCAACAACTAGCATAATTTTTGGATATATATTATTTATATAACATATATATATCCAAAGCAAATAATTATGCATTAATTCCAAATGGCCAAAATAAATATTTGTGAGCTCCTAAAAATATTGGTTTGATTGTTACCTCTGACCAATATTTTCACAGAGTAACATGAACATTTTCTTGGACCCTTTTGGAGCAATTTTTATCTGGGTCATTTCCAGAAATGAAATCTGAGGGTTTCACAAATCCCCATTTCAAATTTAAATGAAATTTAAACATGATGCACACATGACCAGCTAGTCCAGGTCATACCACAACTAGGGATGTGACACCATCCTGCAGCTAGTACAGCGACTCGGTCTCTCTGGTTAAAGACTCGTCATCAGAGCAGACAACGGTTTCGCCACCAGATGTCGATCTATCCTCATATTCCACTCCATGGATGACACCTACGAAGATATGCTTTACGATGGGCTGAACCTGGGCAGGGCTTGCACGCTGAGCCATCTCGATGATGTCGGCGCAGAGGTCCGGCTTAGGGCCCGGTTCGCTGATCTTGCCGATGAAGACGTGAATTCCACCAAAGGGGACTCGGTACCCGTACTTGACTGAACCGGCCTCGGGACCCCACCCTGCGTCGTTGATGTAGAGCTTGTCGTGATGACTTTTAGTCATCTGGCCCACAACGTATCCCTTGAGTCCTTCGAAGCTGCCCTACAAGAACTCGAAACCATCGTGCGATAGCCCCATGGTGGGTGCCAACTATCGTGGTTTTGTCACAGCAGATGTCATTGTGAAAGGACTTAGTCATGGAGCCATCGCTACGGGTTAGCTTAAAGGCATTAAAGCGGACAAAGGACGCGAGAGTTTTATACTGGTTCGGCCCCTTACGATGAAGGTAAATGCCTACTCCACTTGTGATGGAATTGCTAGGGTTTCGATGACCAGGGAGCGAATCGCCTTTGCCTGGTTCTCTAGTTGTTGTGTGTTGTCCCTAAACCGCCGCCGGGTCGCCCCTTTATATACATAGGTCGACGCCCGCCGGTTTACAGAGTCCCAAGGCTGGATCATCAACGTGTCCAACTCGGTCTCCATTCCTTCTATCTTACAATACAAGTTACATGATAATGTCGGTTTATGTCTACAGGCCTTAACCCGCCTTTGGGCCTTGGGCCTTCATGAAGAGCCATCATCATTTGTCTTCCTGGGCTTCAAATAGTAATAATCATATAGTTAACCCGGCCACTGCTGGCCGGTTTATGTCCAGTAATAATATCCCCAACATAAAGTACCTTACAACAGTTCGCTCCCAGTCGTCCCGTCCTTTCACATTACACCAGTTCAACTTGTCCTAACGCTCCTCCAAAATCCATGGCCTCCCAAATCTCCATGGCCACCGTTGAGTACCAGGTTAGATCCATCACTGGCGATGAGTTCTTCGTCATCTACACACATGGATCCGTGGCGGTGAAAGCATGCCTTGCTCACTTCCTATGCATGTTCAATAGTTCAACGCCTGAGTGGGTCGTTGGGCTAGATGTTGAGTACACCACAGTCCTGCAAAGAGAGAAGAAACTAAAGGAGGCAGAGAAGAAGAAGCCCGCGCTTGATCCAGGTTTGCGTACATAACGTGTGCTTGGTCTACCACATATTCCATGCCGACGTTGAGTGCCAGGATTTTAAGAACTTCCTCAAGGACAGAAGAGTGAAATTCATTACTGTAGACTTTAGGAACAACATGGATGTCCTGGGTCGAATAGGCCTCGTTGTAGGCCAGCCCTTCGATCTCTAGAAGGCAAGCTTGGTGTCCTCTTCTCAGCCTTCAATGCTGACCCTGGCAGCAGCCATGATTGATCCTTCGTACGCTAAACTAAAGAAACCTCACCATGAGTTGCATCATGCATGGGAGTCGAAGACATTAGATGAAGATCACATCTTGTACGCAGCAATGGATGCCTACCTTTGTTTAAATATCTACAAGGGTTGGATGAAGAAGCAGAGCCCAGTGTCTGGTTCAAGCAAAGAAGCGTTGGCGAAGAGTAAGAGGAAGAGGAAGAGGTATGAGGACAGAGTCGAGGACGTGGACTCAGACTCTGAGTAGGTGGCAGTGTCGTCGCCCATGCTGGTTCTACTGCAGTGTCAAGCGGACTAGTTGCTTAGTTTATTTTCAAGGGTGTGTTGTGCTGACGCCCCAGCAGAACTATGTTTATGTTCTTTCTCGTTATTTGAACTCTTTAGTATGAAATATAGTACTAGTACTATATCTTACTACTGTTCTTCTTGCAGTTGGTACTACTGCTCGTATCTTCGTGTTCCTACTGTACTTAATACGTTTGTACTAGTAGTATAATTTGGGTCAGTCGATTTGTGAAATAAGTTCAATGGAGCGAAGGAAGAAGATGGCAGAGAAGCTACCCCAGTATCTATATTAAGGTGGCAGGGTGCCCATGATCTATCTTATGAGTGTTGGGTGTGGAATGCAGTTCGCCGGAAAAAATGGATCATGCCTGGGGTTAAACGGATGGCGGGGGTGGGGGAGCATGGCAGTAGTAGGCGGTTCAGGGGAGGGCGCGGCGGTGGCGGTAGGCGGTTAGGCGTGTGGCGGGCTGAGAAGATGAACCGTGCATCAATTTCGGAGGTTGAAGAAGCCCTTCTAGCCATCCATGTTGCATCAAACGGCTCACAAGAGTCGACTTACCCAAATTGCTCCTTTAGATTGCAGGATCCACGTGGCATTCAAGGTCTCGCAGGTAGATTCCGTGTCCGCACCCGGTTCGCGGGATCGATGCGCGCGCAACCGGCTTTTGCCGCGACATCCACCATGCGCGCCTCCTCCGCACGGGTGGAGACGACAATGACACGCTAGTTCCTCCTTGATGGCATGCTGGAGCACGCTCTTGTCCTCCTCTTCATACACTGTGTGCATAGACGCGGCTCCACCAGCTACTCGCATGCTTGGCAGCGCGACGGCGTCGCGAGGAGGGACTGGAGATGACTTGAGCGGGTGAGCATTCGTCTTGGCGGCGACACGGCGGTGCTGGGTGAGAAATTGTTGGCCGGAGCAGGCGGACGCCGGCATGCGCAACGGCGGCGGCATATAGATGAGTGCGCGTATGGGAGCTTAGTTTAGTTTTATATAGGGTTGGTCAAACTTAAAAGAAAACTGTACTAGTACACGTAAACATTAGACTTAGGCAGCGCTTTTATTAGTTACCACAGCCACGATACGGAATCCTACGCAAGCGCGTGAACCGCGGCCGTGCGGTCGATCGAACGGTACATCACCGTGTCGCGCTCGAAGGACATCCACCGAACCTTTTTGTGTGTGTGAAAACAATCCCCGAATATTACTCAACTTTTTTTCCTGGAAAAGTTCTTGACGTTACAATATTTTCATATATTTGAATTTAGCTCCAGTTCGTGTTTATTTGGATTTGGACGTTTTAGGTGCGCCCTAGTTTTTTTAATACTGATTTTGTGTGTGTGACTGAGAGAGAACTTGTGTATGTGTCCATATGTGTGTTGTGGCGGAAGGGCAATGTGGAGACAGTGTGCGTGTGATAGAGACATAGAGAGGTGTGAATGTGCAAATGATCATGCATGAGTGAGACATAGACAGATGCCGATACATTGTGTACTTGTGTATACATGAGAGAACGGTCTTCTATTTTACTTGTGTGTGTGTGTGTGAGAGAGAGAGAGAGGAGCATCCGTAAAACAAAAACCATCTCTCTTGATTCGTCCGTCCCTCGCACGATCGCATGTAACAGATGCATCAACATGCACATTTTGACACCCTCACCCGGCCCCTGCCCACCTTAAGGCCCGCACATCTCTCCCTATCTCGCACATACAATCTCTTCGTGAATACCCTATTTAGCATGTAGCTTTCTGTCACATACACACACATTTCTCTCCTTAGCTTTGTTTTCTCTCAATATCTGACACACAAACACACACCCTCCCCCGAGCACACAATTCATCCCCATCCAAGGTTATATGGTGACCACTCTCGCTTGTGCTTCTCTGCACCCCAGCAGGCACAACACCTCAATCTTCAAAGAGGGCATTGAGGAGATCGAAGACGGCGACCACACTGCGTAGATAATGCGGGGCCATTTGGAAGCAAGATGATGTGACGACGGCTGACTGACTCCTCCCCCCACCCTCTCTCTCGCGTGCAAAATTACCAATCCCTCTCTCCCCCGCACAAATTTATCAATCCCTCAACCCACGAGATCCTTCCCCTCTCGTCCATGTTTTTCCAGCTCTCTCATCAAACCTGTTGTCTCTTCTCCTTCCACGTGTACAGAATCCGGATGCACACGCATCTCATGTATATTACATGTCTCCATCTTTCTCACTGACCTAACTTCTTCTTCTCTCTTTCTCTCTCTATCTCCCTCTCTCTGTTTCGTTAGGTTTGTCTCCTACTCTCTCATCCACATACATACAGTCTTTCCCGCCCTATCTGCTCCATCTTCGCAAGCTCTCTCTGCATGTTTCATTCACACATTGGGATATGTTCAAATGTTGCTTTTGTAATGGCTGATGTAGAGTTATTGTTGGTTTTGTTGCATCCTACAAAGTAATAACTATGAAATGCATTTTGATTGTCATTTGACTAGGATTATGTGAGTTTGAGCATGTTGTGAAGTACTATAGACATCGTATACATCTTGGAATTCGACAATGATTGTAACTACTGAATTATATAGACCATTACATTCGAAGTCAGTAGCCTAATATATTTATTTCACACTTTCAACAAATAATTAATTCACTACATACTAAGAAAACAAATGTATACACCCTCCATTTTATTGAAGTCCGCGTATTAGCATTGGTCAAAGTCAAGTTTTTTAAACTCTCAGAAATTTTATAACAAAAATAATTAACATATACAATAACAAATAAATACCATTAGATTCATTATTGAATGTACTTTCACATCATACATATCTGTTATGGTAAATGTTTATATTTTTCTATAAACTAGGTCAAACTTTAGGAAGTTTGACTTTGGTCAAACCTAATATTTAGAGTTTACTAGTACTACTCGCTAGTTGCTTAGCTAAATATCCGAACACGCCACATGGGGAGTTCAGTGTCACAAAATTTTGAGGTCGGCGAGAAAATCTCCCGCGACCCTGATTCGAGCAGTGGGAAGTTACCATCATAGCCTTCGGAATAGGCCTACGGATGACGGTTGATAGGGGGCTGTTTTCGTAACTTCAGGTTCACCCTACCCAGCCAACCCCACCCCGGCACCTAGAGTAGTACACCTGAATACTCCCCATTTTCTATCCCCACCACAAAATAGACTTCTCCACGGCACCACAGCCTTCGTGCTCCTCCCCTTCTACATCGGCGCACTCGTCCACCGCAGTGCATCTGCCTCATCGACGACCTCGTACGCCGCACTGGAGCCGGTACACCGTTGTCGTCGTACATGGAGCCTCTTCCCCAGCACCATCTTCCACGGTCTCGGATCTGCTTCCCGGAAGCCGACGCCAAGCGTAGAAGCACCACCGTCATGGACAATGAACTGACTCTCGTTGCCGACCATGACTCACAGAAGTCGCCGCGACCATCGTTCTCCTCCTTGATTGGTAATGTGTGTATTGAATCACTTAGTAGTACATGTGCAGTTCCAATTTTGTTCATACCTACCCTTCAAATTTCTTGGGTGTAATTGTTCCCGTAAAAGTAATTGGTTATAGCCTCCATTTTTCTTGCCATGTTGAGATTTTAAAACCACGAGTGCGAACATGCAGAGGAGCAATGAAGACCAAACACGGGATATTGGGGACATCTTCAAGGAGAGTGGCAAGTTAAAGAGGAGCTGCAGCGAACCTGTAAAACGAGCTTTGGTAAGTAACACCCTTTAAATTACTTTCGTTTATCCTCGTGATCTTAGATGTGTATATGTTGTAGTTTCTGTTTCTCTTAAGCCTCGTGTTCTTCGATGTTTCATAAGAAGAGTCTTAATCATCCTAATGCTTTCGTTTTTAGCTTGATGTAGGAAGTGGGTGTTCTCGTGGCTCTAGTAAAGGCTGAAAGAAAGCGTGCAGTAGCCCTTGAGAATGTAGCTGAGTTCCTGAAGATGCAAAAAGAGCAATCTGATGCTCTCTTCACCCATGCCAAAGAAGAGATGGAAGAAGCCAGAAATAAGCTAGCAGAGGCAAAGCAGGCTAGGCATCTCCTGCTATCAAAAAACTGTTGTCAATACAAAATTTCCTTCATAGTAGCTAGGTTCAAATGTTTATCCAGTCAGCATGCCTGTTGTGATGTCCGTGCATCTACTGATGCGGCACAATTTTTTTTGGGTCATGTAATAACAACAATTACTTTCCAAACAATAACAGACAAAGCATTGGACATGGTATAGTTCACGCACAAGCCCGACATTCCAAGTTCAACTTCCACATCAAACTCATGTTCACATATATCTCCACATTCATACATAATGTCCACAACCATGATTCACTTCAAAGCCAAAAAAATTGAGGAGAGTTATGAATAAAGAAAAACCTCTAGTTCCTGCTACCAGTGCGAGCACAACAAGTCAAGACCATGCGGAATTAATTATATTTTGGTCAATTTTTGTGTTCAAAAATTCCGGCCGGCTCGCGGAAGGACGTGTTGCCGGCACATGCGCGGATTCATTGAAGGCAGGTGGGGTAGTCTGAAGCCGGTTGCACACGGCGAGGAGGCGTGTTTACTCGGGCCTGTAGCGAGTGGGGCCCTCTTGGCCGGCGCGCCGGTTCAATTATATATAAAAATGATGTATAAAGGAGCAGAATTCTTTGTTGTGCATTTGAAATTATATATAAAAAATGATGTATATAGAATTTTCCAATCGAAAATGGATCCCGCCCAAAAAAATAGAATACAAACAGGATTCGAATTGAGTTGGCACGGTAAACGTGCACTCTACAAAATTTGAATGAAGCGGGGAAAGTCGTAGTAACCGCCTTAAATCAAAATCTGTGAGATGGAAATTACTACTTCCTATCCCTGCCACGCAAAGCCTATCTGCTCGATTTCTATAGGTTTCGATAGGGGTAGGTTTGTAATTTCACTCAAACGTGACTTAACCGCCTCTCACCCAGATTCATACAAGGTGGTGACCAAAACACAGTGTGTCCTCGGCCGAAATCGACTCCGTCCCCGATTCATACACGGTGGGCGCCAAAAACAAACTCTTGTCGGCAAATATTCGGTGTATGTGAGATTACCGTCCTATCCCCAACCGACTAATATTGCTGTGATGTAGGAAATTTGAAACGGGGGCTAAGTTTGTAAATTTCCTCACATTTGAGACAAGCGCGCCCTTAAGACATAGTTCCCCCCTTCCTCTCCACCTCCATTTCCCCATTCGTACTCCGTGGGCACCAAAACACCCTCTCCACCCTAGCCTCCTCCGTCCACCACCCCATCCACCGCCGTCCTCCTCCACCATGCTGGAGCTGATACCCCGACTCCGCCGTCCATTACAAGAGATCGACCTCTCTCATCCACGGCTTCGGACCGGGATCCTTGCATCCCGTCCTCTCGCTTCATCATCGTTGTCACCCACCTTGCCAGCGCCGCTCCTACGACTGTCTCGTCCACCGCACCCCGCCGCCATCGTCTACCCTCCTAGATATGCTTCCACGCCGCCGACAGCCATCGCTACCGCAGCACTGTCAAATTCTCAGTAGATGCATACATGGCGCAGCACCACAGGTGGTACTCTTTTGTATCTGCTCAACTTATTTATCGCAGCAAGAAAATAGATCGCCACTGTTTTACTCTGATTTCTTGTCCATCACTTACTTGCTAGTTGAAAGCAAACATTGGTTGCAAAGTTGCCTTTGTTCGGTTTGCACCTTCAGATCCACCATGGCACACTGAACACTATACTCCCAATGCTTATGGTTTTCCCCTTTTATATTCCACACTAGTTAAAACACGGTAGACTAAATTTCAAAATTGGGTCAGTCGATTTTTCAGAGCTAGCTGGAGTTCGCCGGTGCAAGCGAAGGGGCTCGGGTGGGGACTTTGGTTGGGGGCAGTGGTGGGGCCTTTCCGAACGAAGAAAACTCGACAAGGGTGGGGGCGGGGGTGGGGTTGGCGGAGGAACACAGGTGGCGGGGGCCGGTGCTACGGCCAGTGGCCGTGCGGTGTTCTGTATGGGAAGAATCAGACACGAGGAAGAAGAAGGGTTAGGAGACGTAGGATCTTCATCCAACTGCCTGAAATGGTCGACTGACCCAAATGACAAAAGTCACGCGACTTTCATGCAGACATGCCTTGATATTCAATACCATCATCGTACCTGCTTAGCATTGCTCCTGAATCCATCAAGCTAAACAATGCGCCACTCATAATTCCAAACTTGTTGCTCAAGTACGAATCTGATATGATGCTGATATTACTAAAACAGATAACATTTAATTGGTCAGCTAATGTTCCTACTTTACTTTGGAAAAAGCACGTGCACCACATATAGAGAGACAACAGGGAGTTGCTTTCTTAATGCTCTCTGGTTCATCATGTGTGGGCACTGCGCAACGAACATTTTATTATCCAAAATTTTCTTGCTCTTCTTTAGCATGTTCCTCTTCCGTTCTTCTTTAATGAGTACTCTCTCCGTTCCTAAATAGAAGTCTTTGTATAGATTCCACCATGGACTAAATATGGAGCAAAATGAGTGAATCTACACTCTAAAATGTATCTGGATACATCTGTATGTGATCCATAGTGGAAATCTCTACCAAGACTTATATTTTGGAACGGAGGGAGTATGATAGTAGTATAATATGTTCCTTGTAGTGAAGATGAGAAGGGACATTTGCAGTGTAGAGGTCTATACGGTCGGTTGGTATGGACACTTTGAACTCTTCGGGCCTCTTTGATTCGTAGAATTTTGTAAACATGGTAATAGGATTTGTAGTGGCCTGTCCACTTGAATCCTATAAGAATAGCAAGGAAATGCTGGGAGCTGTGTCGCCTTTGAGAGTTACACTGATATTAACAGTACTGCACCTTCACTTTAAGAGAGCTGGTATCCGAAGCCTTTCTAGCCGTACCGGCAATACTAGCACATATATTCCAGCAAGTTCCACTTTGCTGATTTTACTCTGATGCTTACGGTTTTCCCGTTATATCTACACTATGATCTGTGTAGCTGCTTTGTGTCGCACTAGCAGTAGTCCAGTCTTGAAGCTAAACACCGCAATGACTTACAAAATTGGCACCAAGGCATTGAGTGCCATTCTGGATGCAATGAAACTCATACGCTCCCCACCTGTTGATTCTTGTTCAGAATATGATCCTAATGACTATTATAACCTCGAGGGGTCAAAGGCAGATGGCCTGTCCTGTTCACCTATCAAGGTTCCTGTTCTAATTTGGCAAGGTTTTATTGATTTCGCGTATCTTGCATATGTTGTCTTGCATTTCTTCTACTTTGTTGCACCGCCATCTGCTTAGTTTACTCATCATATATGTCGAGATGCCATGCCCATCCATTATCAATACATTTTCCATCTGTCATCATACCATGTTTTTTCACTCAAATGTTGTTCTTGTGCATCAGACATCAAAAAGGAAGAGGGTGATTGCCCAACCTGAAGGAGCACCAGTAAAGTCCTTGAAAAACATGGTTGTGCCGGAAAAATCAGACAGCACCCCACTTATATTGGTTATACAACCAGTGACACAAAATGTAGGACCGACTCCAGCAGAATGTACCCATACTTCACTGGCCACACCACTAGCCGCACCACACAGGACCTGCACTACAGCAAAAGGTATGCCGATTTCAGTTGCCATAGCACCAGCCGTACCATACAAAAATCCCACTCCAGCAAAAAGTACAGCAAGACCACCGGCTAAAGACCTATCCCAACTGCAGAGATGGTCAATTCCTGCAGGTTGGAACCCCATTCCAGTTATTCCCAGTTTAAAAGACACTGCTTTCAATGTTGTTAGGGACTACGTGCATATATTCCCATCATGGGAAGATTATAGTGAAGACAAACACCATTTTCACATCTTCCTGTCCCACTAACGTGTAAGTGCTCTTATGCATGGTGATTATTTTCCTGTTTTCTACTGTTTGAACACATCAATGATTTACATTACATTATTGTAAGTAGGCGAGGGTCAATCTGGATAGTCAGGATGAGCAATGCTTGCTTGCGCTTTTCAAGGAAGCATTCCAGCAGTATTGGTGTTACTTGAGGAAATCACACTTTGATGGCAAGTCTATAAACGAATTTCTGGTGAAGTCTCCTGTGCTAAATTTAGAAGACATTGAATGGAAAAACCTTGTTATGCACTGGTCTCGTTCAGAGGATGAGGTACTGTCTATCATATCGCATGACAATTTGAACTTCTACTTTTCCGCATGTGCCTTACAGATCTTTTTTGCAGGAAATCTGCTCGAAAAAGAATTCTAGTTTGAAAAGACTAACAGGATATCGCAAATATGCTGCCCACTGCTTTGCTCTTGTTAGTACATGTTGTCCTGTATCACTGTACTTGCATACATACTTGGTTCATTATGTGACAGCAGTATGCATGATAGCTTGCTTACCAATTTTTCGCTCCAAATTAACTGATCTGTATAAATGGTTACATTAGTGTAGAATATATCCAATGCCAATGAATTTTTTTAGCTCTGCATTGTTCTTGTAAGTACCTGCTGTCCTTTATGAGTGTACTTATATTGACAGGTAGTTGTTCATGTACCATCACTCTGCAGCTTATTTTCCTTTGCCCTCCATTTTCTACACATAAGATCTACATTTACTCTTACCATAAGGTTGGATAACACCGATGGTACTGAAGAAGTTTAGCTCTGCATTGCTCTTGGCTGTACCTTTTGCCTATATCGCTGTACTTACATTTATAGCTACTTGGTTATGTAGCATCACTCTTCATCTTATCTTAAATATTCTCCATTTTTTCTTATATTGTTACATCTATATTTACTCTTAACAAAATGTAGAATAAAGGCAATGCTTATGAAGAAGATTCTGTGGTAAACTTCTTGAATTGCCCCCCCCCCCCATCA
>NC_041392.1:331092910-331132167 GCF_002162155.2 Triticum dicoccoides | reverse complement strand
TGTAAGTTTGTCCTTCTCAAGCCTTTAAACTTTGTTGTGTATATTTGGTTAGGCATGACTGCAACAGCTGTTTATTTTTGGTGTTTGCATTAAATTGCATGTTTAAAGTTTATTATGTAGTTCATAAACAAAAGTTTGTCCTTCTCAATTTAAGTTTTCAGTTGTACAACCAAGTTCCTTCTTCATACCATGTAAATTAAACTATACAGAGCAAATGATCTTCTTTTGCACTGCATGTATGCTTCTGTTCTTGATCTGTAATCCAGTGGTGTGGTGAACCTACCCACTACAGCACAATGTCATATTCTGCAATGTCTTAACTATGAACAATGTCATATCATTCTACTATTATTTAAACTACCTCTTTATTTGCCAATCTGAAATGGGATAAATTGACATCACACTAACCATTGATACTTATGAGTTCTTGATCTGTAATCGAGTGGTGTCGTGAAGCTGCCAACTGCTTCACAATGTCATTTCCTGCCATGTCTTGACCTGAACAATACCATATTGTGTTAATGCAATTTTAAATTGTGTCACTTTATTGGTCAGTAAGAAATGTGATGAATTGTCAGCACTGATACTTTTATGTGCAAAACCTGTCATTTGTCTGCTTGTTTATCTTTCAGAGTGAGGAGGATATAAGTGTTAAACAAGTGCAGTCTCATCAGCTTGCTCAGCTGCTTGCGCTGCAGCTCCCCAGCAGGGCTAACATTTCTTGAACTCTATTGAAGTGTTGTCGGTTTTGTATATTATTTTGTCGGCGTGTTTAGTTGCACTGGTGGCGATCTTTGATGCCCCGTGTATGTAATCTGCTGTCTACTTGTGCTTTATTGTCATAATGGCGAACTTTGATGCCCAGTGGATGTAATATGTCATAATTTCTTTATTGTATAGTCTAGGTTTTTTTTCTTATTCATGATGTTGTAGTTATTTTACTATATATATCCTGTCTTCGCAGTAAACCAGCCAAACCGTAAAATTATGGTACATAATCGGGCCATCATGCAATCACGATGTATGATCCGTATCATGGGACCCGTCATCTTGGTCCGTTAGAAGGCCTAAATGTAAACTGGCCCACTAGTAGATTCGGGCCTTTAATAGGCCGAGTAAACCGCTAGCCCTCTTCTCGCAAGAAAACTCAATGGGCTTTTAGGAGGCTGAGAAGTAGGTTGGGTCTGAAACATGCCGAATAGCTCACGGGCCGGTAGCAGTCCGAAATGGACCCCGGCCCATGATTGTGCCAATCAAATCACGGGCTTTTAACAGGCCAAAATTTTCTTGGTCCTTGTTTGGCCCAATCAGATTATCGGCGGCGAGCAGGCCAGATGCAAACCGGGCCGTAGTTAGGACCAACTATATGACGGGCTTTTAACATGCCGAAATTAATATAGGGCCAAAATGTTAAACGGGCCCTTAACACGCCGAAACTAATATCACGCCGAATTACTAAATGGGCCTTTAGCAAGTGGGCCCAAAAGCATAGCGTCCAGTTGACAGGCCGAATCTGATATGGGCCATAATTTAGCCCAAAGCCTCTTAAAGGACCGAACCTGATCTGGGCCGTAATTTGGCCCAGAACGTGGTAGTCTTTGAACGGGCCGAATCTCATATGGGCCATTGTTAGGCCCGGAACGTGGCAGGCCATTAATGGACCGAATCAAAAATGGGCCGGCATTTGGCCCAAAACATGGCAGCCAGTTAATGGGTCAGCCTACTAGGGTCCTCAAAATCTTGTGGGCCTACAGCTGGGTCGGCCCATTAATGTCGGTGAAATCTCGTGGGCCTTTAGCTAGGCCGTCCCATTATGGTCCACAAAAATCTTGTGGGCCTTTAGCTAGGCCGTCCCATTATGGTCCACAAAAATCTTGTGGGCCTTCACTTGGGCCGGCCCATTATGGCCCACAAAAATCTTGTGGGGCTTTACCTGGGCTGGCCCATTATGGCCCGTAAAATCTTGTGGGCCTTTAGCTAGGCCAGCCCATTATGGTCCGCAAAATCTCGTGGGCCTTTAGCTGGGCCCGCCCGTTATGGTCCGCAAAATCTTACAGGCCTTTAGTTGGGCCGGCCCATTTAAACTTTATGGGCCACTTTTGGGCCGGTCCACGTGTCAACATATCATAGGCGCATCTCGCCCATTGGATGAGTGACACATGTGCCAACGCGGAGCTGACACGTGTTTCCGTCAGCCAATCAGAATTTTACATGTGGAAAATCCCCATTGGTCCGGGCTGTTAACGGTTTATCGGATCCAAAACCGGACCTGATAACTTAACGGCGTTCCGTTACGGTGGATGCCACGTGTCGGTCACCCTTGACGAAAGCACTTCTGTGACGCATGATTTATCGTCATGGAAGTGGACACTTGCGTGATGATAATTTTGGTAATGTCATGTAACACTTCTACGACAACACAAGTATGACTATCTTGATTCTGTCATAAAATTGTCATGGATGTACATGCATGACAGAAAACGTGACCTACTGTGACAAACACGTATCATCATGGAAGTGTATATTTTTGTAGTGGTGGCTGCCTCACGAAGTTCCAGACTTCCACTCCAAGTCTCCTGGTTTGCTTTCAGTCCAAGAAAGACCATCGTGAAAGTTTCATTCCATTTGGATTCAGTTTGGTATTCCTTTTCTGCAAAACTCTAAAATAGGCAAAAAAAATAGAAACTGGCACTGGGCCTCCGGTTAATAGGTTAGTCCCAAAAATAATATAAAAGAGCATATTAAAGCCCATTAAACATCCAAAACAGATAATATAATAGCATGGAACAATAGATACGTTGGAGATGTATCAACATGCCAACAACAGGTCTATGTTTGTCCTTTTTATCAGGGGTGGCAATTCTAGCGACTACTTCAAGAAGTAAATAACATGCCCATCCACATCTTCTTCTAAGAGATCTTTAATCATAGCAATACTAGGTCGTACTTTAATTAGTTCATCAGGTTTAGGTGTTCTAATATAGCTTTTGTTAACCAAAGTTGAAACTTTAGCATGTTCCTTTATCCTAACAGGGAAAGGTGGTTTCTCAATATAAGCAAAAGGAACAACTGGATCAACATTATAAAGTATAGTTTCTTCTTTAACTGGTACCAGTCTTTAATTTCTTATTTAATATGTGAGTGATATTTAAACCACTTCTCTTTATGGAGATCAACATGAGTAGCAAATGATTCACAAAAAGAGGCTACTATATATCTCAGAGTCAAGTCCATAATTAGTGCTAAACTTTTGGAAAGCATCGGTATCCATTAAAGATTTAACACAATCATATTTAAGTTTAATACCCGACTCTTTACCTTCATCGAGTTCCCAATATTTAGAGTTGCATTTAATTCTTTCCAAAAAGATCCCACCGGAATTCAATAGTCTTCTTCATAAAAGAACCAGCACAAGAAGTATCAAGCATAGTTTAATCATTACGAGAAAGTCGAGCATAAAAGTTTGGGATAATAATTTCTCTTGAGAGCTCATGTTTGGGGCATGAATTTAACATTGACTTAAGCCTCCCCCAAGCTAGAGTGATACTTTCTCCTTCACGAGGCCAAAAATTATATATATAATTCCGATCATGATGAACTAGATGCATAGGATAAATTTTTTGGTGGAACTTCAATTTCAAATGATTCCAATTCCAAGATCCAATATCATTGCATAGCCTATACCATGCCAATGATTTTCCCTTCAAAGATAAAGGGAAAACCTTTTTCATAACTTCATGCCTGGGTAAACCTGTAAGCTTAAACAATCCAGAAATTTGTTCTACATATATCAAGTGCATATCAGGATGTTCAGTTCCATCTACATAAGGATTAGCTAGCAGTTGTTCTATCATACCCGAAGGAATTTCATATTCAATATTTTCAGTAGGTGCAGTAGGTTGAGGGGTAATTAATTGTGGTTCCGTACGTGGTCAAGATACCCCGAACGAACCCCTCAAAGGATTATTTTCCGTAGTAGCAAGTGACAATAAATTTCAGCACACTATATAAATATTTCCTTACCAAATTCCACTTACCAAAGGTGCTTCACTCCCCGAAAACGGCGCCAGAAAATAGCCTTGATGACCCACAAGTATAGGGGATCAATTATAGCTCTTTTCGATAAGTAAGAGTATTGAACCCAACGAGGAGTAGAAGGAAATGACAAGTGGTTTTCAGCAAAGTAATGTCTGCAAGTGCTAAAATTGTAAGTAGCGGAGTAGTTTGATAGCAAGATAATTTGTAATGAGAAAGTAACGATAGAAGTAACAAAAGTGCAGCAAGGTAGCCCAATCCTTTTGAGGCAAAGGACAGGCCAAAACGGTCTCTTATGATAAGCAAAGTGTTCTTGAGGGTACACGGGAATTTCATCTAGTCACTTTCATCATGTTGGTTTCATTCGTGTTCGGTACTTTGATAATTTGATATGTGGGTGGACCGGTGCTTAGGTGATGTTCTTATTTGAACAAACCTCCTACTTATGATTAACCCTCCCGCAAGAATACGCAACTACGAGAAAAAGTATTAAGAATAAATTCTAACCATAGCATTAAACTTTTGGATCCAATCGCTCCCTTACGGAATTGCGCCTAAACTGGGGTTTAAGCTTCAGTCACTCTCGCAACTCATCATCTAATTGCTACTCCACAATCCATTCCCTTAGGCCCAAATATGGTGAAGTGTCATGTAGTCGACGTTCACACGACACCACTAAGGGAATCACAACATACATACTATCAAAATATCAAACACATATCAAATTCACATGATTACTTGCAACATGATTTCTCCCGTGACCTCAAGAACAAAGGTAACTACTCACAAATGATAAACATGCTCATGATTAGAGGGGTATTAAATAGCATATTGGATTTGAACATATAATCTTCCACCAAATAAACCATATAGTAATCAACTACAAGATGTAATCAACACTACTAGTCACCCACAAGCACCAATCTATAGTTCCGGTAACAAGATTGAACACAAGAGATGAACTAGGGTTTGAGAGGAGATGGTGCTGTTGAAGATGTTGATGGAGACTGAGGGAGTCCTGGATTAGGGGGTGTCCGGATAGCCGGACTATACCTTCGGCCGGACTCCTGGACTATGAAGATATAAGATTGAAGACTTCGTCCCGTGTCCGGAAGGGACTTCCCTTGGCGTGGAAGGCAAGCTTGGCAATACAAATATGTAGATCTCCTACCATTGTAACGGACTCTGTGTAACCCTAGCCCTCTTCGGTGTCTATATAAACCGGAGGGTTTTAGTCCGTAGGACGAACAACAATCATACCATAGGCTAGCTTCTAGGGTTTAGCCTCCTTGATCTCGTGGTAGATCTACTCTTATACTACCCATATCATCAATATTAATCAAGGAGGACATAGGGCTTACCACCATCGAGAGGGACCGAACCTGGGTAAAACATCGTGTCCCCTGCCTCCTGTTACCATCCGCCTAGACACACAGTTCGGGACCCCCTACCCGAGATCCGCCGGTTTTGACACCGACATTGGTGCTTTCATTGAGAGTTCCTCTGTGAGGGAGTCCTGGATTAGGGGGTGTCCGGATGGCTGAACTATAACTTCAGGCGGACTCCTGGACTATGAAGATACAAGATTGAAGACTTCGTCCCGTGTCCGGAAGGGACTTTCCTTGGCGTGGAAGGCAAGCTTGGCGATACGGATATGCAGATCTCCTACCATTGTAACCGACTTTGTGTAACCCTAACCCTCTCCGGTGTCTATATAAACCGGAGGGTTTTAGTCCGTAGGACAACATACACAACAACGATCATACCATAGGCTAGCTTCTAGGGTTTAGCCTCTCCGATCTCGTGGTAGATCTACTCTTGTACTACCCATATCATCAATATTAATCAAGCAGGAGGTAGGGTTTTACCTCCATCGAGAGGACCCGAACCTAGGTAAAACTTCGTGTCCCTTTCCTCCTGTTACCATCTGGCCTAGACGCACAGTTCGGGACCCCCTACCCGAGATCCGCCGGTTTTGACACCGACACTCTGTGTCGTCACTTTTAGGCCTGATGGCTTCTCCGATCTTCAACAGCGATGCGATCCAGGGTGAGACTTTTCTCCCCGGACAGATCTTCGTATTCGGCGGCTTTGCACTGCGGGCCAATTCGCTTGGTCATCTGGAGCAGATATAAAGCTACGCCCCTGGCCATCAGGTCAGATTTGGAAGTTTGAGCTACACGGCCGACCTCCGCGGAGACTTGATCTTCGACGGATTCGAGCCGCAGATGAGTGTGCCGCACTGTCACGATGGGCATGATCTAGCTCTGCCGCCGAACAGTGCCCTACAGGTCACACCCGCATCAGCTCCAACCCTTAATTCGGAGCCAACTGCGCCAATCAAGGATGGGTGGTTGGACACCGCCTCGGGGGCTGCAATCTCTACGGCGATCGAGCCGAACACCAGCCCTATTCTCTGCGAAGCCCATGACTCCAAGGAGCCGGACTCCTCTCCAGACTCTGAGCCCTCCGCGCCCCTACCGATCGAACCCGATTGGGCGCCGATCATGGAGTTCACCGCCGCGGACATCTTTCAGCACTCACCCTTCGGCGATATTCTGAATTCACTAAAGTCTCTCTCTTTATCAGGAGAGCCCTGGCCGGACTATGGTCAGCAAGGTTGGGATGCGGATGATGAAGAAATTCAAAGCCCACCCACCACCCACTTCGTAGCCACTGTTGATGATTTGACCGACATGCTCGACTTCGACTCAGGTCGCACCCGCATCAGCTCCGACCCTTAATTCGGAGCCAACCGCGCCAATCGAGGATGGGTGGTTGGACACCGCCTCGGGGGCTGCAATCTCTACGGCGATCGAGCCGAACACCAGACCTATTCTCTGCGAAGCCCATGACTCCAAGGAGCCGGACTCCTCTCCAGACTCCGAGCCCTCCGCACCCCTACCGATCGAACCCGATTGGGCGCCGATCATGGAGTTCACCGTCGCAGACATCTTTCAGCACTCGCCCTTCGGCGATATTCTGAATTCACTAAAGTCTCTCTCTTTATCAGGAGAGCCCTGGCCGGACTATGGTCAGCAAGGTTGGGATGCAGATGATGAAGAAATTCAAAGCCCGCCCACCACCCACTTCGTAGCCACTGACGATGATTTAACCGACATGCTCGACTTCGACTCCGAAGACATCGATGGTATGGACGCCGATGTAGGAGATGAACATGAATGAACGCCTATAAGGCACTGGACAGTCACCTCATCTCATGATGTATACATGGTGGACACACCCAAAGGAAGCGATGACGAGGAACACAGGGATGCAACGAGGGATCGTTCACTCGAAAAGCAATCAAAGCGGCGACATAAGCGCCACTCCAAGACCCGCCTCGACAGAGACAGCAGCCATACACACCCAGCCATAGAGTAGGACGAGCCGGCGGATGACGAACATGCCTTCGAGCAACCGTTCGAACAGGGCAACTTGGATAAACAAACCGAACACCCCGTCCCCGGCGAAAACAACAGTCCGGACGACCTTACGCCGGATAGGCTCATGGAGCAGAAGAACCTCCACAAAAGGCTTGTCGCCACTGCGCGTAGCCTGAAAAAGTAGAAGAGGAAGCTCAAAACTGCGGAAGATGCACTCAGAATCAGATGGAGCAAAGTACGCAACACTGCTGACAAATATGGCGGCAGTCGCCGCACAAAAAGCTATGCAAAGCGAAAGCTACTGCCTGAATTTGACGAGAAGGCCTCAGAGCCCCCGCAGTAAAAAAATAGGAAAGCCACCCGGTCGGATAGACGACCGCATGGCCAGCATGGAGCGGCAAGTGGTGCCGCACACAAGCCGGCACGCGATCCACCAAAGGATCCGCATTAAAAAGATGGCCTAGCCAGATCTATCTACGAGCCAAGAAAGTAAGCTCTAGTAAGCAATGCAACACAACAAATATCCGAACATCACAGCACACCCAAATACAGGGGTGCCGCACACCCCCTATCTTTCACCGATGAGGTGCTGGACCATGAATTTCCAGCGGGATTCAAGCCCGTAAACATAGAGGCGTATGACGGAACAACAGACCCTGGGGTCTGGATCGAGGATTATATCCTCCACATACACATGGCCAGAGGAGATGACCTCCACACCATAAAATACTTACCCCTCAAGCTTAAAGGGCCAGCCCGACATTGGCTCAAAAGCCTTCCTGAAAACACCACTGGAAGTTGGGAAGAGCTTGAGGATGCTTTCCGGGCAAATTTTCAGGGGACCTATGTCTGCCCTCCGGATGCAGACGATCTTAGTCACATAACTCAACAGCCCGGAGAGTCCCGGAAATTCTGGAACAGATTTCTTACTAAAAAGAATCAGATAGTCGACTGTCCGGACGCTGAAGCCCTAGCAGCTTTTAAGCATAACGTTCGAGACGAATGGCTCGCCAGACACCTCGGCCAAGAAAAGCCAAGAACAATGGCCGCATTAACAAGCCTCATGACCCACTTTTGCGCAGGAGAGGACAACTAGTTGGCAAGATGTAGCACCAGCGACCCAAGTACATCCGAAGTTACAGATGGAAACGGAAAACCCCAACGCAACAAGGACCAGCGCCGGAATAAGGGAAATAGCCCAAAAAGCACGGTGGTCAACGCCGGATTCAAAAGCTCGCGGCCGAATCAGAGAAAGCCGCCCCTCAAGCATAACAGGGACGAGCTATCCAACTTAAAGAAAATCTTGGACAAGATATGTCAAATACACAGTACTCCCAGGAAGCATGTGAACCATACCCATTGAGATTGTTGGGTTTTCAAGCAATCGGGCAAACTCAATGCTGAACACAAAGGGCTCGACACACCAAGTGAGGACGATGACGAACCCCACAAGCAGAGCACCAGGAAACAAAAGGATTTCCCACAAGAAGTCAAAATAGTAAACTTACTTCACGTGACGAACAGAATGGCGCCAACAGAGATACGCGCCATACGGCCTATCCCAAAGGAGTCTCGCCTATGGTTGTTAAAACCGATCACCTTCGACCATCAGGATTACTCTAGAAGTATCTGGAACGCAGGCTGGACTGCCTTGGTATTAGATCCAATAATCGGCGGACTCCACTTTACAAATGTCCTGGTGGACGGAGGCAGTGGCCTAAACCTGTTATACCAGGACACAATCCACAACATGGGGATAGACCCAACAAAAATTCGCCATAGCAAAACCTCCTTTCAAGGGGTAACGCCAGGCCCGGATGCCCGTTGCATGGGTTCTCTCCGGCTAGAAGTTATGTTCGGCTCCCCCGATAACTTCCGTCGCGAACAGCTAACTTTCCACATTGCCCCATTCTCAAGTAGCTATCAAGCACTGCTGGGACGCGAAGCTTTCGCCCGCTTTAACGCAATACCGCATTATGCATCTCTTACGCTTAAGATGCCCGGTCCACGAGGCATCATCTCATTAAAGGGAAAACATTGAGTGTTCCTCCCGCGTGGAAAATAGTGCGGCTGCCTTGACAACACCACAATAAAGCGGCTTCACCAGCCAAAGCATCTAAACAGGTCGTCAAGACCACAGACACAGCTAGACGAGTCCGGCATAAACATACAATTGATAAAGGCTTAATAGCCGTATACCCCTGTACTAGGGGCTCCGCGCATATAAAACAAGAGACAATGAAGCTCAATTTTACCCATTTCGATTTATACTTTGTTTATTTAGTATAACTTATGTTCGGCATGATCTTTCTTCAACTAAGTTCCTCTCTTTTACAGACGAACACCGTGTTACGCCCGTCCAGGATACGGCACAACGGAGACACAGGCGTAGACATGCAGCAGGGACCCATTCCAAGGATTCTTTTCAGATTAAGACCCTGCGTAAACCTTTCTTACTGTCTCTTGTTGATACACATCCCCTGGTTTCTTGGTATAACCAAGGAGGAGGCTGGCGTTTTGGCATGTGGCCACGTTAGAGTTTTTGCGCGTACCTCGACACTAGGGGCTTATTACTAAGGGCGTTATCCCGCCCGCCCTCACAAAGACCGAATACCTTAGGGAGTGTTCGGCGTCGCGATTTTGGCCTTATATGCATCAGCTCCGAATCATGTCTTTGGTCAAATGTTGGGTTTGCCCGGCTCCTGTGTTTTGCTGCCTTACGTTCCGCTCTATCGGTTAAGGCGGCACCAGGAGAACTCCTGCGATTGTACCCCGGTTTGACCAGGCGAGCACCTCAGTAGAGAAAGCCGAAAACTGACTGTCATGATATAGCGTGAGACAGGTCAACCACTCAATGACTTACCGGAATCTTTAAGATTCCTCCGCATTAACGAAGGGCCGTTTCCTGGCTAGGCACATACGCGCCCCGAGTTCGGGCGAGCGCAGGCGCCACCAAGGGCTATATAAGTAGCCTCACTGTCAAACTCCTATGGCTAAGTGAAAGTGATAAACATCATAGTCCGATTGCCTAGTTCGTTGCGCTATCACCTCCTTTGTAGGACCAAGATGTTGGATCAAGTGTGAAAATGCGCCTTCTGCGAACACCCCCGCATTATGTGCGTGGTGGCTGAAGCCGACGACTGCCATCTTTCAGATTATATATACATATATGTTAAACGGCCGCACAGGAGGTATTATAATACTTGCAGGCACAAGTATAAAAAGCCTCTACAATTTATCAAAATATTGTTTTACAATAATATATGCTATTCGAATATAGTATCCTTCGAGCACTGCATCTCTATTAAACGAGCACCTTGCAGAACTTCCTGAAAATAGTGCTCGGCAGGTACTCGGCTTCCATCCGAGTCTGGGGATGCAACAGCGGTGGCCTCCATTTCCGCCCAGTATGTCTTGACACAGGCAAGAGCCATCCGCGCACCCTCTATGCACGATGACCTCTTCATCGCATTGATATGCGGCGCCACACCAAGGAACTGCTGCACCAATTTGAAATAACTTTTCAGCTCTGGCCTCTCTGGCCACAGATGACTCATGACATACTTCATGGCGAGTCTGAACAACCTATTTAGCTCGGCCCATTCGGCCAAACGATCGGCTAATGACAGTGGACGCTCTGGATTGTGGAACTGCGACCATAAGAGCTTTTCCACTTCGCGATCTTCTTGATCTCGGAAGTGTTCAGCCGCATCTGCGGCACTCGCTGCTAAATCCAGAGAGGTGTCTGACGTACTCCACATCTGGTCTAACGGAGCATGTTTAGGATCATAGAACTTCCTCCGCAGCATAAAGGGCTTTCCAGCCGCGATCTCTCTGGCCTGACGCAGCTCCTCCTTCATAGCTCTCATCGCAGAGCGAGCATCCTTGGCATCGGCAACGGCCTTCTTCAGGTCCATCTGTTCCGTCCGATCTTCCTTTTCAAGAATCTTGCAATGGTTAGCGGCATTCTTCAGCTTCACGGCCATCTCGGCCATTTCCTTCTTGCTTCGACAGTGAGCAGCCTGTTCGGCTTTCAGCTCTTCAATTGCCTGGCAGCCGAATCACTTTTCCTGGCTTGCTCCTTGGCTCGGGCAAGTTCCGCCCGAAGATTCTCCATGGCAGCAGCACCATCTGCATCAAGCGCACACATTGTAAGATACTGGCATAAAGCTCCTCTTACCAGGTGCCGCCGGAGGAATTACATACCTTGTGCCTCGTCAAGCCGCTTGTTGACAAGCGCAATGTCGGCATCTGCCACGTCAAGTTGCCGCTTTAGCTCAGCAAATTCATCAGTCCGGCTGGCCACCGGGCACTTCCCCACCTACGTATGAAGGCGACATATTAGACCTGGGATTATGATCCTCTACGCACCTTTACTTTTATCAACGCACAGAGTCTTAGGGGCTACTATCTACACAGGGCGCTTCTTATTTATGCGCAACTGTCCAAAAAGGGTACATTATTTCGCGTACCTGAAAACCTGTCAGTAAACTCCTGACGGCCTCGTGCAATCTGCTCTCCGCGGATGAAATCCTCTCAATCACCGTACCCATTAATGCACGATGCTCCTCTGAGATAGATGCTCGCCCTAGCAGATCCTTCAGCTCCTCCGACCGCGCACCAGACGGTGCTGGACTTGTCCGATGGCCCTTTTCGAAGGCCGGGTGCAGAGGGCTTTGGGGGGTCATATGACTACCTTCTGGCCCTGCCGGATTCGGAGAAACCCTCCGCGACGATACCTCAGGGTCGCCCGCCTCTCAAGGCGGTACGGCAGGGGGATGCGTTCCTCTCTCCATCATCTTCGGAAGAAGATCCCCCGAAGACGAGCTCTGCTGAGAAGGGCTAAGGTCCGAGCTACAAGGTAAATTTTTGATTACTTTTCTCAGATATAAAGCAAGGATTTCTCTCATTTCTTAAAAAGAAAACTCCTCTCTACTTACGACTCGGTGGAGGGCTGATCCCCTTGAGGGCATAATTCGGCCGAAGTATCCCCCAGCACAGGACCCTCTGGCGAAGATTTCTTCCCCCGCTTTGAGGCCATGGCCTCCGTGTCTTCAGAGGCGGTCCTCTTCTTCCCCTGAGGAGAGGAATTTTCGATTCCCCCCTTCCAAACAGCCTCCTTCGAGGAGGCCGTAGCTTCCTTGTCCCCTCCCTCACTTTCCTTCGAAGGCACAACCTCCAACATCCTGACTAGCAGGGGACCCGACGTGGTCTCGGGGAGGGGGGCGGACACCTGATTAGCTTTGCTTTCGCTATCCACTCCTGTTTAAAGGACAGCTCTTTTAAGGGCAATTTTATGATAAATATGCGGATTGCGAGTCTGGGCATAGGGCTACTTACTTGAGTATCCGGGCGGTTACAGCTCAGACCTGCGTCCTCGGTCAAGTCCGGACACATTGCTTGTGATCCGAAGAACAATTTGTACATCTCCATGGGAGTCGCACCCATAAAATGTTGGAGAGCTCGTGGTCCCTCCGGATTAAACTCCCACAGGCGGAGGGGGCGATGTTTGCAGGGCAGAGCTCTGCGAATCAGCATAACCTGTGTCACCATGAACAGACTGATATCTCTTTCTAGGAGATCTCGAATGCGGCCCTGCAACAAGGGCACGTCCTTGGACGACACCCAGTCCAGTCCTTTATTGACCCATGACGCTAGCTGTGGTGGGGGACCCGAGCGAAAGGCAGGTGGCGCCACCCACTTGGTGCCCCTGGGAGCGGTAATATAAAACCACTCTCGTTGCCATAAGCTGGACTCCTCTTGAAAAGAGCCCTCGGGCCATGGAGCACCAGCATTCTTGCTTATGAAAGCACCTCCGCACTCTGCGTGCCGTCCCTCGATCATCTTCAGCTCTACTTTGAAGGTCTTGAGCCATAGTACGAAGTGAGGAGTAATACGGAGGAAGGCTTCACACACGATGATGAATGAGGAAATATGGAGGATGGACTCCGGAGCTAAGTCGTGAAATTCCAGCCCATAATAAAACATGAGCCCCCTCATGAAGGGATCCGTCGGGAAGCCTAGCCCCCGAAGGAAGTGAGACATGAACACCACACTCTCACCAGGCTTGGGAGTGGGAATGACCTGCCCTTGAGCAGGCAGCCTATGCCAGATTTCGCTGGTCAAGAACCTGGCCTCTCTCAACCTCAGCACGTCCTCCTCCGTGGCATCCATCGGCCTCGAAGGTCGGAACCGGACATTGTCGAAGGTCCGAAGCGCCTGAAATCTGGAGCCTTGGGTGTTGGAACTCGAGGCGAAGGGCGAACTCGTTTGAGATTGAAAGAAAGGAGTAAGGCCTTGGTCTCTTTATAAGAGGTTGAATACCAAGGGCCCTCCCCGTGACCGTTTGGGACTCGCCTTTGATCGAGAAAACATACCAATGGGTACGACTGGGTTACCCATGCCCGTATTGATGAGAATCCCGGAATAAGGGGACACGATCTCTGCTTTGACAAGACGTGCCAAGGAAACCGCCTCGCTAAACGCACTGAGGTGGGGCAGTAAAACGATTCGAATAAAGACTAGGCCGTGGTGTGATGTCACGCTACAGAATACGTCAGCAGATTAGATTTGTGTAAATATTATTCTCTCTATGGAAATATGTGGAAACTTATTTTGCAAAGCCATACACTACCTTTGTGTTCAAAATCTTCTATGAAGTACTTGGAGGAGGAACCCGCCTTGCAAGGCCGAAGACAATCTGCGCGCCGGACTCGTCGTCATTGAATCCTGGTTCAGGGGCTACTGAGGGAGTCCTGGATTAGGGGTTGTCTGGATAGCCGGACTATACCTTCGGCCGGACTCCTGGACTATGAAGATACAAGATTGAAGACTTCGTCCCGTGTCCGGAAGGGACTTTTCTTTGCGTGGAAGGCAAGCTTGGCGATACGGATATGTAGATCTCCTACCATTGTAACCGACTCTGTGTAACCCTAGCCCTCTCCGGTGTCTATATGAATCGGAGGGTTTTAGTCCGTAGGACGAACAACAATCATACCATAGGCTAGCTTCTAGGGTTTAGCCTCCTTGATCTCGTAGTAGATCTACTCTTGTACTACCCATATCATCAATATTAATCAAGCAGGACGTAGGGTTTTACCTCCATCGAGAGGGCCCGAACCTGGGTAAAACATCGTGTCCCCTGCCTCCTGTTACCATCCGCCTAGACGCACAGTTCGGGACCCCCTATTCGAGATCCGCCGGTTTTGACACCGACAGAGACTCCCCTCCCCAAGATGGGAGAGTTGTTGGTGATGATGATGATGATGATTTCCCACTCCGGGAGGGAAGTTCCCCCGGCGGAATCGCTCCGCCGGAGGGCAAAAGTGCTCCTGCCCAAGTTCCACCTCGAGGCAGCGGCACTCCATCCCGAAAGTCCTCTCCCTGTTTTTAGGTCAAAACGACCTATATACCAGAAGATGGGCACTGGAGGTGGGCCTGGGTGAGCACAACCCACCAGGGCGTGCCTGGCCTCCCTGGCGCGCCCAGGTGGGTTGTGCCCACCTGGTGGGGCCCCTCTGGTAGTTATTGGCTCTAATAATTATTAAATATTAAATAAAAAATCTCCGTGAATTTTCAGCTTGTTTGGAGTTGTGCAGAATAGGTAGCCTGACATAGCTTTTCCAGGTCCAGATTTCCAGCTGCTGAAATTCTCCCTCTTGGTGTGTACCTTGAAAATTATGAGATAAAAGGCATTAGAATTACTCCGAAAAGCATTATTATGTATAAAAACATCATAAATAACAGTAAGAAAACATGATGCAAAATGAACGTATCAGTGTGGCTTTGTCACTCGTCCATGTTCATTGCAAGAACATGGACGAGGAGAAATTGAAGGGCCTCCAATTTATGAACAAGAAGAATCTCAAGTTCGAGCACTTCATGGAGACATTCGCCAAGGCTGCCACACGCACCGCTAACGGGATCGACCTAGAGACCTTCGTCGAGTCAGCTAGCCCTCAGCCTGATGCTTAAAATACTTGATTGAATTTGCCCCGGAACGTCGGCTGGTTATCGTAACCGCATACTTTGGCGAGCCTTGGGCTTGTTTTACTTTTGCTTGAAACATTAAAATAGATCAAATCTTTGATTTGCGAACTTTTGAGTTCATTACCTCTTGTGCTTTGCTTGACTTAGGCGAAGGCTAGTACGCTACTAAGCCTTCGAGTGTGGAGCAGATCCTCACTCGGATTATTTCTTTCTTAGGCGAAGGCTGGTTTGCAGCTAAGCCCCTGAGTGTGGAGCAGATCCTCACTCGAATTATTTTTCACTTAGGCGAAGGCTAGTTCGCAGCTAAGCGCCAAAGTGTGGAGTAGATCCTCACTCAGATTATTTTTTATTTAGGCAAAGGCTGGTTCATAGCTAAGCCCCCCGAGTGCGGAGCGGATCCCACTTCGATTATTTTTTAACTTAGGTGAAGGATGGTTCGGAGATAAGCTCTGAGTGTGGAGCAGATCCCCATCGGATTATTTTTAACTTAGGCGAAGGTTGGTTCGCAGCTAAGCTCCCGAGTGCGGAGCAGATCCCCACTCAGATTATTTCTATCTTAGGCGAAAGCTGGTTCACAGCTAAGCCCCTGAGTGTGGAGCAGATCCTCACTCGGACTACTTTTTAACTTAGGCGAAAGCTAGTTCGCAGCGAAGCCCTCAAGTGCGGAGCGGTTCCCCACTCGGATTATTTTTAACTTAGGCGAAAGATGGTTCGCAGCTAAGCCTCCGAGTGTAGAGCAGATCCTCACTCGGATTATTTTCTAACTTAGGTGCAACCTGGTTTGCAACTAAGCCCCCGAGTGTGGAGCGGATCCTTACTCGGAATATTTTTTAACTTAGGCGAAATTTGGTTCACAGCTAAGCCCCCGAGTGTGGCGTAGATGCTCACTCAGATTATTTTTAAGTTAGGCGAAAGCTAGTTCGCACCTACGCCCCTCAGCATGGAGAAAATCCTCTCTCAGATTATTTTTTAACTTAGGCGAAAACTAGTTCGCAGCTAAGCCCCCGAGTGTGGAGCAGATCCTCCCTCAAATTATTTTTTTAACTTAGGCGAAAATTTGTTGGCAGCTAAGCCCCTGAGTGTGGAGCAGATCCTCACTCAAATTATTTTTAACTAAGGAGAAAGCTGGTTAGCAGCTAAGCCCTTGAGTGTGGAGAAAATCCTCACTCGGATTAGTTTTTAACTTAGGCGAAAGCCGGTTCATAGCTAAGCCCCCGAGTGTGGATCAAATCCTCACTCAGATTACTTTTTTAACTGAGAGGAAGGCTGGTTCACAGCTAAGCTCTGTCCTATCCTACACCCACTTGGGATGTGTTAGTTTTCAAATGTGGTTACTCACTTGAGTGAAAATGCGGTTATAGGCCGAACTAGAAAATATACGAGAAAAGCAAGACTTTTATTTATCTAAGTACATTCAGACATACTATTACAAAGGAGAAATTTTGTTGAAGTATAAAATTTGCGGAGCAAGTCCGCGTTCCAGGCTCTGGGCTTTTCTATTTCTTTGGCGAAGTTGTAGACTATGTATGCTCCGTTATGCAGGACCTTCAAAATGGCGAATGGCCCTTCCCAAGGGGGTGCCTGTTTGTGGGGCTTCTGTTGATCCACTTAGAGGACCAGGTCTCCTTCCTGAAAAGCACGCCCTTTGATGTGCCTATCGTGGTAGCAGCCCAAGTCTTGTTGGTACAACATCGATCTTATAAGCACCATCTCATGCTCCTCCTGCAAGAGGTCAAGGCCATCCTGCCTTGCTTCTTCGGCTTCGGCTTGCCCACTCGGGGAGAATTGTGAAGCAAGTCACTCGGTAAAACTACTTCTGACCCGTACACCATGAAGAATGGGGTGCGATTGGTGGACCGATTCGGGGTCGTCCGTAGGCCCCAGAGGACCGATGGTAGCTCGGTTACCCAGGCCCCTGTTTCGCATGTTAGGATCGCACGAGGTGAGGCCTCAACCCTTGGAGTATCAGTCCTTTCGCCTGCTCGGCTTTCCCATTCGATTGTGGGTGCGCCACGGAGGCGTAATCGACCCGAGTGCCTTATTTGTAGCATAACTCATGGAAATCATCCGAGTGAACTTAGATCCATTGTCAGTGATGATGCTGTGGGGAACTCTGAATCTGAAGATTATCTCTTTGATTAACTGAATGGCGATGGTTGAGTCCAGCTTCTTTATCATCTTTGCTTCAATCCACTTGGTGAACTTGTCGATCACCACCAACAGGTGCGTGAAACCACTCGCCCTAGTCCGGAGTGGGCCGACCATGTCGAGTCCCAGACAGTGAATGGCCAGGTGAGGGGAATAGTCGTCAGAGAAAACGCTATCTTGTGCGACTGATTCACGTAGAATTGGCATCCGACACACTGATCTACTATATCTCGGACAGCCTCGTTGGCACGAGGACAATAGAACCCAACTTTGAACGGTTTGGCAACCAGTGGTCGTGAGGATGCATGGTGTCCACATGTTCCCGAGTGAATCTCTTACAGTATTTGTTGCTCTTCCTCCGGTGATATGCATCGTTGAGTGACCCAAGTGGTGCTTTTCTTGTACAACTAATCTCCCATGACAGTGAAGGCTTTAGATCAACAGATGGTCTGATGGGCCTCAGCTTCATCTTCCGGAGTTCCTACTTGAGCAGATACTCCATCTATGGTTCAGTCCACTCAGGAGTGATAACAAGGATCTCTTGGACTAGGTCGATCACCGCAGGAATGTCCACTTCAGTTGGTTTGGAGGGACCAATTGGTTGTGGGGGCTCTTCCATGAAAGGGTCTTCCTTGATCGTGGGCTAGTACATGTGTCACATTCTTGGGTACCGTCTTCTGAGTGGAGCCCATCTTGGCCAGATCATCAGCTACTTGGTTCTTTATTCATGGCATGTGAT
Source organism: Triticum dicoccoides (assembly GCF_002162155.2). Classification (NCBI taxonomy): domain Eukaryota; kingdom Viridiplantae; phylum Streptophyta; class Magnoliopsida; order Poales; family Poaceae; genus Triticum; species Triticum dicoccoides. Next base: position 331,113,870 of record NC_041392.1, on the reverse strand, counting down.
GGGGCTCCAATATCTTAAAGTGATTCTCTAGCTTCCAGGTGGCATTGCAATAGCTAGTCATCGCCAGACTACGAATATGCCATTCCTTCATGACTTGATTTACCACTAGGTCTGAGTCACCATAGACCATCCACTACAAAAAAAGACACATCCGTGACATTTAGGGGTCAAACAAAATTTTTTTATGTCATGCTTATGACACTTCTATGATGATAATTATGACAAAACCCAGTATCATCATAGATGTGGTGGGCTCCTACTTCTATGGCAAAAATGGGATTTTCATCCTGGGCGGGCTGGAGACGCACCTGCATGACATTCGTTGGGCCATCCATGATGGAAAAAATCATGGTAGAAGTGAGGGCGAGGAAAATTTCAAGGAGTTCCCGGTTACGGTGGGTGGTCGAGGGCGAGTGATGTATGGAGGTTTGCGCGTTTCTCTCGTACACGTACGCGCTTGTGTGCAAGGCGTTGCACTCTAACTGAACCCGAGCAAGGCGTTGGGCTCTAACTGAACCCAAACGATTGCACTAGCTACGTTACTGAACCCTGATCGATCCCTTGATGTTAACTGAACCCGAGTGATTCCTTCGCTACTGCTGCTAAATGCAGCCGATCGAAGCTTCCTCTTGATGAATAGTTCCCGGTGAGGGTTGGATGAACAAGATCCCATGGTAGTAGAGGCCATTGCCGCTAGATGAATAGGACCCCGATCAAGGAGGTGGGGGTGGATGAACAGTAGCCGCTGGAGGGACCCCATGGAGGGTTGGTTGAACAGGACCCCGTGGAGGGCTGGTTGAACAGGACCCCATGGAGGGCTGGTTGAACAGGACTCCGTGGAGGCTGGATGAACATGACCCCGTGGAGGGCTGGTTGAATAGTAGCTGGTGGAGGTTGGATGAACAGTACCCCCGTGGAAGAACAGTAGCTGGTGGAGGCAGGAGGAAGACATGGTGGATGAACAGTGCGGGTGGAGGCTGAAGGAAGTCGACGGTGGATGAACAGTAGCCCGTGGAGTCCCATTTTGCGGTACGCCACACCCCTCCGATGAACAAGACCCCCGTTTTGACCGTAGCGCTCCAACACAAGTCCGTTTCCTCCATCTCCGATGAACAGGACCCGGTTTCGACCGTATCGCTCCAACACAAGTCCATTTCCTCCGTTTTGCGGTACGCCACACCCCTCCCGATGAACATGACCCCTGTTTTAACCGTATCCGGTTGAACAGAAGGCCGTTTCCTCCGTACTACGGTATGCCAGACCCCATTTCAGTTGTTTCGTCCAAGCCGGTTGGCTCCCATTGAACAGGACGCATTCCGACCTAGTCTGTTGCCTCCCGATGAACAGGATGTTGTTTCTCCGTTCTGAACCAGCTGTCTGGCTGCCCGATGAACAGGAGGCCATTGTTGTCATCCATTGCCTCTCCATGTACACGATCCATGGTCGTACGTATGCGCGTGTACGTGTTCGAGACCCCGCCCGTATGTACGTACGTGGCCGTATTTTTTGGCATGTGGTTGTACGTGCGTGTACACGGTTTAGAAGGGACTGCCTAAACTACTACGCCGGGGGCTCTACTACTACACGTGATGCTGCTTGCTCAGCCATGGTTCATCATTGAAGAGAGACCGATAGACCAGTATGTATGTACATGTTTGCGACTAGAATGACAACACTACATATGCTTCGACTAGGTGGGTTCCGGCTGTCAGGGAGGATAAGGAGGCACTTCCTTATGTACGAAATTATTGATGGTGGGTCCGAGCTATCAGGAGGAGGATTCATTTTTTCGCGATTAATATGGAGGTAGTTTCCTTGCGTCCGAAGATACAAATGGTGGGTCCTAGCTATCAGGGGGAAAACGTTTTTTCACAAAATACAGAGGCCCTTCCGGTAGGTCCCTGCTGTCAGGTGGAGGAATCATTATTTTGCGTGTAATAAGGAGGCATTTCCTTGCTGCGATCGTGGACCCACCTGTCAGCCTCTCCACGTATAGTCCTCTTCTGATGTAAGTTGTTCGTTGACCACGTTGACCACGCCACGCCGAGAGCACCAAGGTGGTGGACGACGGCGAGGCCAAGGAAGGGAATGGCCCAGAGCCGGGGAAGACTCAGCAGTTGTTTCCCACGCAGACAGGCCGAGGGTATACTGGTTGGGCTGTAGTGTGAGGCTGCCGTCGCTGGAGAATAGCAGCAGGTCTACATGATTATAGGGATGGCCAGGCTAGCGATGGAAGTAGGGTGGTGTGGTCAGGCCTGTGCGGCAGCAGAGCCGACCACGGGAGGCAGGAGCAGGCGGCATGGCCGGCGCTGGTTTGGGCGGTTGGAGCAAGAAGACCAGTGGTTGAAGAAGCACTACAGCTGTTGGATGGACATTGTACAGTCACTAGAGCCAGAATCATTCATATTGACTATGTTGACAAAGCTCTCCGTCCGTGTCCACTTAGTAGGCGAACAAGCCAACCTCGAACTATGGTGGGTCCTAGATAGCAGTGGGAGCATTCACTTTTTTTGCGTAATAAGGATGCACTTCCTTCTATGCGAAAATATAGCTGGTGGGTCCGAGCTGTCAGTGAGAGGAACGTTTTTTGTGAAGTACGGAGGCCCTTCCGGTGGGTCCCTGCTATCAAGTGGAGGAATCATTATTTCGCGCGTAATAAGGAGGCACGTCCTTGCGTGCGGTAATGGACCCAACCGTCAGCCTCTCCACATGTAGTCCTCTTCTGATGGATGTCGTTCATTGAGCCCGTTGACCACACCACGCCGAGAGCACTAGGGCGGTGGATGATAGCGAGGCCTAGGAATGGAACGATCTGGAGTGGGGGAAGACTCGGCAGTGGTTGCCCATGCGGTAGGGAGTATGAGAGTTTACTGGTTTGGCTGCCGTCGCCGGAAAATAACAGGAGGTGTGGGTGAGTAGAGGAATGGCCTGGCCAGCAATGGAGTAGGGTGGGGCGGTGCGGCCTGTGCGGCAGCAGAGCCGGCCACGGGAGGTGGGAGCAGGCAGTCCCACCGGCGCTGGTTTGGGCAGCTGGAGCAAGAAGATCAAATATTGAAGAAGCAGCACAGCCGTTCGATTAACACCCAACGGTCACTTTTGCTAGAATCGTATGTGGACTAAGTTGACAAAGCCTTTCGTACACGTCAACCTAGTAGACCCACAAGTCAGCCTCCAAATCTGTACCAAACAGCATACAACCTGAAATTTCTAGCTAGATTCAAATTAATTTAAAAATAAACATACCTTAATTTAAATCCAAAGAAATTTTACCCGCACAAAAACAATGAAATTTAAAATATCAAAATACTAAAGAAAAAAGTATTTTGGAACCAATTGCTTGTTTGCTGTATTTTTTCATTTTACAACCCATTTCTTATTACTTATAGCCCATTTCTTATTACTTATAGCCCATTTTATGGGCAAGCCCGAATGCATCACTCCTCGTCTTGAAAGATTTTCGGCCCAGCAAGGCGTAGAAAAGCAAGTAGGCCTACCTTGGTTATTCTGCAAAAAAAAAGCTTGGCTAGCCATATTTAGAAAGGAAAAAACCTTGGCTCGTCATGTGGTAAACATATGAAATAAAAGCCTGGGATAGTCGGGCCACAGCTCCCGCAGAACCCAGTTGATACCCTTCTCCGTCCCAAAAACAAAAAAAATTACTGCGTGCGTTGCTGGGTCCCGGGTGTCTGCCGCTCCTTGTGCAGTTATCTCGCTTATTGAGTATGTTGACAGTGGTGTGCGATCCAGATGACAGGAAACCATCAGGAGGAACCCTTTTTTCTTGTAATAAAGGAGGCACTTGCTTGCCTACTGCCATGATCCTGGTGGGTCCCTACTGTCATCCTCACCATGTACAATCATCTCCTTATTCCTCTCGGTTGTAGACCATGTTGACAACACTGGAGGGCGGCGCCGCAGTGAGCGAACAAAGGCGGAGGACGATGGTGAGGCCTCAGATGGGAACGAACAGGAGTCGAGGAAGATGCGCAGAGTTTTAGGGTGCGATGTGGCCATGATGCATGCACGGTAGCACAACCAGCCGTGGGAGGCAGGAGCAGGCGGTCCTGATGGCGCTGATTTGGCTTTGGCGGCTGGAGGAAGAAGAGACTGAAGAAACACGACAAACGTTGAATGTAAATCCAATGGTCAAGGTTGGCACAATTGTTTGTTCACTAAGCCAACACCAAGTAGCATACTTTTTTATATATATGAAGAAAAGAAAAATTGGGCTCATTCGCCAGATAACATTCTTGAAACTGCGACCGTTTGATCTTGCGTCGCAACGAAAACTGTGAGGAAAATGCATTTGTCTGCCGTCCTCCTCCCAGGGAACGTTAGCCACATAAGTGACTAGCACCCTTGGTTTTCAACTGAGAGGTCTTGGGTTCGAGTCCCAGGAAACCTCCATTTTTCCTCCCTTCCTCACAAAAAAAAGAAAGAAAGAAAATCAAAGACTTGAGAAGGCGTACAGAACAAGCTAGTGTACCAGTAAAGAGAGATTGCTGAGTTTTAGGAAAATGAGAGACAAGCTCCTGTAGCTGGTACGAATCCAAACCTACACTTTGACTATATATGGTGCTATGTTACTCTGCAAGTAATGAAACTGACATATCCAATGTTCGCTTCTCCTCTTCTCTACTTACTCTGGCTAGCATCAGAAGCTCTGGCCGTAGCAAGCATGTCCATTGGCGGCTCATCCACCTGCTCTTCAGCAGGCAACAACCAGATATGCGCCAAGTAGCCACCCGTACCACCGACTGTGGGTCTCATCACACCCCCGCCGGCACACTCACCACAGCTGGTTGCTCATCGCAACCTGCTACCATTGGTGTGGTGCCTCTGCTGCAAATCACGCAGAGTCCATTGTGTCTCAACTGAAGGAAATATACCCTAGAGGCAATAATAAAGTTGTTATTTATATTTCCTTATATTATGATAAATGTTTATTATTCATGCTAGAATTGTATTAACCGGAAACTTAGTACATGTGTGAATATATAGACAAACAGAGTGTCACTAGTATGCCTCTACTTGACTAGCTCGTTGAATCAAAGATGGTTAAGTTTCCTAACCATAGACAAGAGTTGTCATTTGATTAATGGGATCACATCATTGGAGAATGATGTGATTGACTTGACCCATCCGTTAGCTTAGCACGATGATCGTTTAGTTTGTTTCTATTGCTTTCTCCATAACTATACATGCTCCTTTGACTATGAGATCACGCAACTCCCGAATACTGAAGGAACACTTTGTGTGCTACCAAACGTCACAACATAAGTGGGTGATTATAAAGGTGCTCTACAGGTGTCGCTGATGGTACTTGTTGAGTTGGCATAGACCAAGATTAGGATTTGTCACTCCGATTGTCGGAGAGGTATCTCTGGGCCCTCTCGGTAATGCACATCACTATAAGCCTTGCAAGCAATGTAACTAGTGAGTTAGTTGTGGGATGACGCATTACGGAACGAGTAAAGATACTTGCCGGTAACGAGATTGAACTAGGTATTGAGATATTGACGATCCAATCTCGGGCAAGTAACATACCGATGACAAAGGGAACAACGTATGTTGTTATGCGGTTTGACCGTTAAAGATCTTCATAGAATATGTAGGAGCTAATATGAGCACCCAGGTTCCGCTATTGGTTATTGACCGGACACAAGTCTCGGTCATGTCTACATAGTTCTCGAACCCGTAGGGTTCGCACGCTTAACGTTCGGTGACGATCGATAATATGAGTTTATGTGTTTTGATGTACCTAAGGTAGTTTGGAGTCCCGGATGGTATCGGGTACATGACGTGGAGTCTCGAAATGGTCGAGACATAAAGATCGATATATTGGACGACTATATTCGGACATCAGAAAGGTTCCGAGTGATTCGGGTATTTTTCGGAGTATCGGAGAGTTACGAGAATTCGCCGGGGAGTATATGGACCTTATTGGGCTTTAGGGGAAAGAGAGAGGGGAGGTTGTGCGCCCCCCAAGGCTTAGTTCGAATTGGACTGGGGGGGCGCCCCCTCCTTCCTTCTCTTCCCTTTTCCCTTTCCTTCTCTCCTACTCCTACTACATGGAAGGGGGGAAGCCTACTCCCGGTGGGAGTAGGACTCCCCTTGGGGCGCGCCTAGGAGGGCCGGCCTCTCCCCCTCCTCCACTCCTTTATATACATGGCCAGGGGGCACCCCATAGACACAAGTTGATCAGTTGATCGTTTAGCTGTCTACGGTGCCCCCTCCACCATAATCCACCTCGGTCATATCGTAGCGGTGCTTAGGCGAAGCCCTGCGTCGGTAGCATCATCATCACCGTCATCACGCCGTCATGCTGACAGAACTCTCCCTCAAAGCTCTGCTGGATCGGAGTTCGTGGGATGTCACCAAGCTGAATGTGTGCTGAACTCAGAGGTGACGTACGTTCGGTACTTGGATCGGTCGGATCGTGAAGACGTACGACTACATCAACCGCGTTCTCATAACTCTTCCGCTTATGGTCTATGAGGGTACGTAGACGATACTCTCCCCTCCCATTGCTATGCATCACCATGATCTTGCTTGCGCATAGGAAATTTTTGAATTTACTGTGTTCCCCAACAGTGGCATCCGAGCCAGGTTTATGCGTAGATGTTATGTGCACGAGTAGAACACAAGTGAGTTGTGGGCGATACAAGTCACACTGCTTACCAGCATGTCATACTTTGGTTCAACGGTATTGTTGGATGAAGCGGCCCGGACAGACATTACGCATACGCTTACGTGAGACTGGTTCTACTGACGTGCTTTGCACACAGGTGTCTGGCGGGTGTCAGTTTCTCCAACTTTAGTTAAACCAAGTGTGACTACGCCCGGTCCTTGTTGAAGGTTAAAACTTCACTAACTTGACGATATATAGTTGTGGTTTTGATGCGTAGGTAAGAACGGTTCTTGCTCAGCCCGTAGCAGCCACATAAAACTTGCAACAACAAAGTAGAGGACGTCTAACTTGTTTTTGCAGGGCATGTTGTGATGTGATATGGTCAAGGCATGATGCTATATTTTATTGTATGAGATGATCATGTTTTGTAACGGAGTTATCGACAACTGGTAGGAGCCATATGGTTGTCGCTCTATTGTATGCAATGCAATTGCCTTGTAATTGCTTTACTTTATCACTAAACGGTAGCGATAGTCATAGAAGCAATATTTGGTGAGACGACAACGATGCTACGATGGAGATCAAGGTGTCGCGCCGGTGACGATGGTGATCATGACGGTGCTTTGGAGATGGAGATCAAAGGCACAAGATGACGATGGCCATATCATATCACTTATATTGATTGCATGTAGTGTTTATCCTTTATGCATATTATTCTTCTTGATTGACGGTAGAATTATAAGATGATCTCTCAATAAATTTCAAGGTACAAGTGTTCTCCCTGAGTATGCACCATTGCCAAAGTTCGTCGTGCCGAGACACCACGTGATGATCGGGTGTGATAAGCTCTACGTTCACATACAATGGGTGCAAACCAGTTTTGCACACGCAGAAATACTCGAGTTAAACTTGACGAGCCTAGCATATGCAGATATGGGCTCGGAACACTGGAGACCAAAAGGTCGAGCGTGAATCATATAGTAGATATGATCAACATAGTGATGTTCACCAATGAAAACTACTCCATCTCACGTGATGATCGGACATGGTTTAGTTGATTTGGATCACATGATCATTTAGATGACTAGAGGGATGTCTATCTAAGTGGGAGTTCTTAAGTAATATGATTAAATTCAACTTTAATTTATCATGAACTTAGTCCTGATAGTATTTGCATATCTGTGTTGTAGATCAATAGCTTGCGATGTAGCTCCCCATTTATTTTTGATATGTTCCTAGAGAAAATAAAGTTGAAAGATGTTGGTAGCAATGATGTGGATTGGATCTGTGATCTAAGGATTATCCTCATTGCTGCATACAAGAATTATGTCCTTGATGCACCGCTAGGTGACAGACCTATTCCAAGAGCAGATGCACATGTTATGAACGTTTGACAAAGCTCGGTATGATGACTACTTAATAGTTTAGTGCACCATGCTTTATGGCTTAGAACCGGGACTTCAAAAACGTTTTGAACGCCAAGGAACATATAAGATGTTCTAAGAGTTGAAATTGGTATTTCATACTCATGCCCATGTCGAGAGGTATGAGACCTCTGACAGTACTTTGCCTACAAGATGGAGAATAGCTCAGCTAGTGAGCATGTGCCCAGAATGTCTGAGTACTACAATCACTTGAATCAAGTGGGATTTAATCTTCTAGATAAGATAGTGATTGACAGAGTTCTCTAGTCACTATCACCAAGTTACTAGAACTTCATGATGAACTATAATCTGCAAGGGATAACGGAAACGATTCCCAAAGCTCTTCAGGATGCTGAAATCGGTGAAGGTAGAAATCAAGAAAAAGCATCAAGTGTTGATGGTTGACAAGACCACTAGTTTCAAGTAAAAGGGCAAGGGAAAGAAAGGGAACTTCAAGAAGAATGGCAAGCAAGTTGCCACTCCCATGAAGAAGCCAAAAGCTAGACCCAAGCTTGAAACTGAGTGCTTCTACTGCAAAGGAAATGGTCACTGGAAGTGGAACTGCCCTAGATACTTGGAGGATAAGAAGGATGGAAAAGTGAACAATGGTATATTTGATATACTTATTGATGTGTAATTTACTAGTGTTTATAGCAAACCCCTCGATATTTGATACTAGTTCAGTTGCTAAGATAGTAACTCGAAATGGGAGGTGCAAAATAAACAAAGACTAGTTGAGGATGAGGTGACGATGTGTGTTGGAAATGATTCCAAGGTTGATAAGATCACCATCGCACACTCCCTTTACCTTCAGGGTTAGTGTTGAACCTTAAATAAATGTTATTTGGTGTTTGCGTTGAGCATAATATGATTGGATCATGTTTATTGCAAACGGTTATTCATTTAAGTCAAAGAATAATTGTTATTCTGTTTACATGAATAAAAACTTATATGGTCATACACCCAAGGTGAATGGTTTATTGAATCTCGATCATAGTGATACACATATTCATAATATTGAAGCCAAAAGATGCAAAGTTAATAATGATAGTGCAACCTATTTGCGGCACTGCCATTTAGGTCATATTGGTGTAAAGCGCATGAAGAAACTCCATGCTGATGGACTTTTGGAATCACTTGATGCTTGCAAACCATGCCTGATGGGCAAGATGACTAAGACTCCGTTCTCCAAAACAATGGAGCGAGCAACTTACTTATTGGAAATAATACATAGTGATGTATGCGATCTGATAAGTGTTGAGGCTCGCGGTGGGTACCGTTATTTTCTAACCTTCACAAATGATTTGAGCAGATATGGGTATATCTACTTGATCAAACATAAGTCTGAAACATTTGAAAAAGTTCAAAGAATTTTAGAGTGAAGTGGAAAATCATCGTAACAAGAAAATGAAGTTTCTATGATCTGATCACGGAGGCGAATATTTGAGTAACGAGTTTGGTCTTCATTTGAAACAATGTGGAATAGTTTCGCAACTCACGCCACCTGGAACAGCACAACATAATGGTGTGTCTGAATGTTGTAATCATACTTTATTGGATATGGTGCGATCTATGATGTCTCTTACCAATTTACCACTATCGTTCTGGGGTTATGCATTAAAGACAACTGCATTCACGTTAAATAGGGCACCATCTAAATCCGTTGAGATGACACCATATGAGCTATGGTTTGGCAAGAAACCAAAGTTGTCGTTTCTCAAAATTTGGGGTTGCGATGCTTATGTGAAAAAAGTTTCAAACTGATAAGATCGAACCCAAATCAGAGTAGTGTGTCTTCATAGGATACCCAAAAGAAATTGTTGGGTACACCTTCTATCACAAATCCGAAGGCAAGACATTCATTGCTAAGAGTGGATCCTTTCTAGAGAAGAAGTTTCTCTCGAAAGAAGTGAGTGGGAGGAAAGTTGAACTTGATGAGGTAATTGTACCTTCTCTTGAATTGGAAAGTAGTTCATCACAGAAATCAGTTCCAGTGATTCCTACACAAATTAGAGAGGAAGCTAATGATGATGATCATGAAACTTCAGATCAACTTACTACCGAACCTCGTAGGTCAACCAGAGTACTGTCCACACCAGAGTGGAATGGTAATCCTGTTCTGGAAGTCATTTTACTAGACCATGACAAACCTACGAACTATGAGGAAGCGATGATGAGCCCAGATTCCGCAAAATGGCTCGAGACCGTGAAATCTGAGATGGGATACATGTATGAGAACAAATTATGGACTTTGATTGACTTGCCCGATGATTGGTGAGTCATTAAGAATAATTGGATCTTCAAGAGGAAGACAGACACTGATAGTAGTATTACTATCTACAAAGCTTGAATTGTCGCGAAAAGTTTTCGACAAGATTCAAGGTGTTGACTACGATGAGATTTTCTCACTTGTATCGATGCTTAAAAGTCTGTCTGAATCATGTTAGCAGTTGCCGCATTTTATGAAATATGGAAAATGGATGTCAAAACTGCATTCCTTAATGGATTTCTTAAAGAAGAGTTGTATATGATGCAACAATAAGGTTTTGTCAATCCTAATGGTGCTAACAAAGTGTGCAAGCTCTAGCGATCCATCTATGGACTGGTGCAAGCATCTCGGAGTTGGAATATATACTTTGATAAAGTGATCAAAGCATATGGTTTTATACAAACTTGCGGTGAAGCCTGTATTTACAAGAAAGTGAGTGGGAGCACTACAACATTTCTGATAAGTATATGTGAATGACATATTGTTCATCAGAAATTGTCGTGGAATTGTCACGGCAGATGTCCTAGTGGAAGGATTTAATCGTGGAGCCATCACAACTAGGAAGCTTAAAGGGGTTAAAACGGGACAAAGGACACGAGAGTTATACTGGTTCAGCCCCTTGCGGTGAAGGTAAAAGCCTAATCCAGTTTGATGTGGTATTGCTTATGTTTCGATTACTAGGGAGCGAATCCACTTGACCTAGCTTTCGATCTGATCTTACTTGCCCTGAACCGCCGCTGGGTCGTCCCTTTATATACAAAGGCTGCCCCCAGTGGCTCATAGAATCTCGGCCGGCTCATAAACAGTGTCCGGCTCGGCCTCTAACTATGTCTGCCTTACAATGCAAGTTATGTACATATGGCGGTTTATCACTACGGGCCTTGAGTCACCTTCGGGTCTTGGGCGCTTAACTGAACCGCCATCTTCCAGAGATGTCTTGGGCTTCATGAATCACCATAGGTATAACCCGGCCCCTCCTAGGCGAGTCATACCTAATAGTTATATCTCCAACATTAGGCCCCAGATTAATTTGAACCGGTTCATGTCAATCTTCAACACTTATAGGAAATCTTCTGCTCTTTATTGTGTGAAAATTTGTAACCCGCCATGACATCATCTCCAGGATTTGCGATAACCCGCCATGAAGTTATCTGCCATTACCTCACACTTCATCCAACATATCTCAACAGATCTTTATTTTAATGATCATCCCGAGAATCGAGGCGTCCCGGTAGCTGGATAACCATATTTTCGGTCTCCTCGTATTTCGCACATGTCTGCTCCCTGTCTCCTTATAAATAGGATCTGAAAGCCATCTCCCATTTTTTTCCTTCTTCCTTCTTTCTCCCGTAACCCCTCTGTCGCTCAAGCTCCACCGCCGCCGCAGAGCACCTCGTCTTCCTCAACCCCAGCCGATGCATCAACCTGAGTCGATCCGGATAACGGCGGCGACCCTCCGCAGCAGATCTGCAGCTGTAAGTTTCTGCCTTCTCATACCTTAGATCCGCACTAGGATTTGCAAGCTCCTCTGTGTTCTTCATAGTTCGTTGTAGTTCATCTTCTAGGCTATACCGCAAGCTTCTTTGATCTGAAAACGGTGTTAAACCAATGCGGTAGTCGTTTTATTTCTACTTTTGATATCAGTAGATCCCCTTTTCTGGAAAAAAATCTTGTGCAAGCTCATGAACTCATCTATACTGATTTTTTAGGTCTAGATTTATTTTTCCTTTCCTAAACAACCTTTGATCCAAAATAATAGATGCAGCCTGTGAAACCTGTTTATCTTAGTACTTAGCCAACTTTTCATTGCTGGCAACTCTTGAATGCCTTTACTCATGGCAGCTTATCATGCGGGCTTATTTTTTCCTTCATATACCATTAGCCCTTATTTAAGTCGCCGTTATATATCCGTACTGCAATTATTAGCTTGTAATTCCACCAATTAATTTGAGCCGGCAAATTACTTCCTTTTAGATTATCTTTTCGCCATGCTGCGGAAGACGATGACAGTTTGCAACTGGGTCACTTCCATACTCACTGAGGATATTCTAAAGGATTTTTTCACTGTCGGATATTTACCAGAGAAGAGCGTCATGTCTTACTGCGCCCCTGACCCGGCCGAAGAAAGACCTCAACCAAAGGATGGTGAAGTCATCGTCTTCACTGATCATATGAACTGGGGTATTTCGCCGCCCGGCTCAAAATTCTTTAGATATGTTCTGCACTTTTTCAAGCTTCATCCGCAAGACATTGGACCCAATTCCATATCAAACATCTATAACTTCCAAGTTTTCTGCGAGGTTTATCTTCAAGAAGAACCTACTTTTGAACTCTTCAGAAAATACTTCTATTTGAACCGCCAGAATGAGTACACCAACGGCCCCAGCTTGGAACTTGGCGGGATTTCGATACAGCACAGACGGGATGCTGTCTTTCCTTTAGTAGTCTTGTCAAGCCATCCCAAGGACTGGAACTAAATCTGGTTCTATTACAAAGATACGTCGCCGGCTGATGAAAAACCAATGCCGGGTTATCGCGATGAGTGTCTTAACGCTAAATATTCACTCCCTGATAAACTTTCTGCCGCTGAACGCAAGGAACTTAACCCAACAATCAAAAGGGTTCAAGCCTTGCTGGGAAATGGCTTAACTGGAGTTGACTTGATCCGCTATTGGATCGCATGGCGGATCATCCCTCTGAGTCGTCGCTCTAATTTGATGTGCAACTATACCGGAGGAACAGACGATCCATTACGTCATAGCTCCCTTCGTTTGAATGAAGAAGCCATTGTTGAAATTGCGACTACCCTCGTCAATAGAAAATATGAAGACTGCAGCAAAGTAGGGTTGAATCCTTTCTATAAGCTTAACCCAGCACCAGAGGTAAAACCTCTTGACTCCTTTTCCTCAGCAGTTAAGTATTTGCATGGGTTTCAACATGCTATTTTCTACAGGCTAAATCTTACTTTTGGAAGGCCAAATATGATCATGAGGCTGCTAAAAAACATAGAGCCACTGCAATAGCCGCCAAGAAAACCGCCAGAAAATCTAAGAAGAAAACAACTGCTTCTGACTTATTCAAGTTGGATGACCTCTCTGAGTCGGAGGTAGCCCTTGACTCTCTTGGCCTGCATTTTAACAACCTTATTGACATTGACTATTATTAGGAGGACACAGGGGCCAGCCAGGCAGTTGAAGAAGAGGTAACTATTATTTCCTCCGACTCAGAACCTTTACCAAGGCAGAAACCTCGGTGGGTAACCCGGAAAGTAAGGTTTTCACACCCATTGGCTTATTTAGATCCTTATTTTATTTTGAAAAAACAGCAACATGAGAGCCGCCGTCAGACCCGGACTAGTGGAGACAATGAGTTACCCTCCGGCTTACCGAAAACTCCTCAGAAACGCCAAAACGAGGTTCTTTTACATCTTAACTCTGATGAATGAGTCACTTTGATAAGTCACTTAACTATAATTCCATTTTTGCAGGAGATTGCTCGTTCCTCCTCTGGTGATTCTTCACAAACTCAGCTGACAGCTTTTAAGACCGCCCCCGGGTAAAGATAATTATCCTTCTTCTGCACCTTTATGCCCGCATCGTTATACTGACTCATAAAATTCTTTTTAGTGGTCAAGCAAAGCCCAAGAAAGCAAAGGTGGCAAAACCGGTTGAGGATCCAAAAGCTGCTGAACCAGTGCAGCCGACTCTTGCCCCGGAACAAGCTAAAGCACCGGAAGACCCTACTATCAACGTTCAGTCAGATCTTCCTGAGCCATCTATTGACGAAACCGTTCTTAATCCATCCACTGCTGAACCGTCAAGTTCAGCTAACCCGCCGGAGACTTACGGCAATGATGTTTTAATCACTGGTAGTAGATTCATTGAACCGGGCAATCCAACTATGCTAGCAAGACACTCCACAAAGCAAGAAGTCATGGAGAGGAAGAAAGTGAGGTTTGATGTCTCCCACTACACCCATCTGAGTATTGGTGAAGTACTATCTGGCTATCTTAGCCAAGTTAACTCTAGCCGTGACTCAGAGATTGAAATGGTCAAACAGATGTATCCGAAATATGAGGTATGTTCTATGGTTTATATAAGTTATGTACCCTGGCAGCCCCCAAGTCTGCAGAGTATGATAAGAGTGAATGATCTGTAGACTTTTAATAGACTTATAAGCTTTTTCCTTAGACTCCTTTCGATTCCCGATTTACAACCAAACCGGATGCTGATAGTTTTTTCAATTTGCATGTGTAGGCCCCAAGGGCCGGTTTAATCAGTATGAATGAGCCGGTCCTTGTAGCCAATATGGAAGAGACAAATACTTTGACCAGATATCTTTATGAGCCGGCTGAGGCTATCAATAACATATTCGGCTGACCTTTGGTAGGCAAAACAGCAAAATGCATTAGCCCCCAAGTGCCAAGTGGTCTTTGCTTGCAAAGCACTTGGGACTTCTGGAAAAAATCCAATTTCTTTGACAATAAAATTGTGCTGACAGACATTAGCCCCCAAGTGCCAAGTGTTATTGCTTGAAAAAGCACCTGGGACTTGCTTTTATAATCCATCATGAAACTAACAACCTTATTCTGTATACAGGCTGCAACCGCAGAACTAGAATCCCAATTGTCTGAAGCCAAGAGCCGACTGTCGACACAGGAGACTGAAACAAAGAAAACTAAATCCAAACTCCAATTGAGTGTGTCTGAAGAAGAGAAACTAAAGACCAGTTTTAGTGTAGAGAAAAAGGCTTGGGCCGATGAGAAGACTGCCCTGACGCAGCGTGCCAAACCGGACGAGGGGGCTCTGAAAGAAGTTACCGCTGAACTCACCGGTTTGAAGAATCGTGTGTCTCAGATGGTTTCTGCAATCTTCGGCAAATCACCTTATTACTTACTCAAAGTCTATATTTGTCACCATAATGTAAGCCGCCTACTTAACTCATTGGGAAAACTTCACAGGTCCCCGGAGCAGCAATCTGAGTCAACATAATCTGATAAAGCTCAAGGCGGTTTACACTCTTGTGGAGCAATTTTATACTGGACCTCAGTGGGCTCTAGCTATTATCTCCCTGGCGAACCAAGGACCAAACTTATTGAGTGATGTCTTGAAGAAGTTGTCCATCTTACCTGCCAGGTTTCAGGAAGTCAAGCGTTCTTGTGCGAGAGCCAAAGCCGTTACTGCTTTGAGCCACTCCAAAGCCTGGGTACCGGAGTTAGACCCGGCAGACGTAGCCAGGGGGTACCCCAGCTTTAAGGAAGATGGAAGTACCTTCAACCAAGAAGACTTTGCTGCCTGTGTAAAAGAGATTCGTCCTCATGCCACCATCATTGATGAAGAAACTAATCTCACCAAGTATCAGCCGGGTTTTGATGCAGAAAATAAGAAGATGGACACTCCTTCATATAAAGTGACTGACTTAATCACGCCGATTCGGCAGCACACTTTCACCCCGGAAATTGACCAGTCTGGTCTGATTGATGACGAGGCTAAGTTCGTCGCCCTTCATGGCTTTGACTGGTCCAAACCCCATTTGCAGATGGTGTAGGAGGACGAACCGACAAGGGATGAGTCGCAACCATCCAGTCAACCCGGCCAGGATTCATGAACCGACTCCAGTTTATCATCTGCTATGTGTGAGAGTAAAAACAGTATTATCCTTTTGGGCTCCAAGCGCCTTGTAATAGGCTAGCTTAAAACTTCATGTTCTGCTTATGCCATTGTGCATATTTTGCTGCGTACAACACTTTTGTCCGTCATATGAAGATATGATTTACACCCCTTACAATATCAGTAGTGTGGAATCTGTTCCTGCATGCAATATATAAAAATTGTCCTGGCGGCTTATCGTGGGACGGGTCATAGCGCCAATACACAACCATGGAAACCAACATAACTGTATAATTAAGGCTGGATGCAAGAATAATTAAAGCTGGAAAGCCTCTGATTGAAGAGACACAGATAAGCCTGTTATGAATTTTAACTTTGAAACACAAAGGCAATACCATACCTGTGATCTTGAATTTGAACTGTCGGTTTATGTGACCCGAACAGTAAGGGTGATAACCCAATCTTTTATAACCAATCACTTCCATATGTATGATGATTGTCATACACTGGCGATTTATCGTCAAAAAGCCAAGCCGGTTAAATTGAAACCATCCTTATACTTAGATCTAGACGAAAAGCCGCAGAATAAAAAACAAAAATTGTCTTTCAAAAATGTAAGTTAAATAAAAAGAAAAAAATTGGAGGCTTCTGATTCAAATACGATCAGTAAACCGGACCAAAGGGGTTAAGCTAGGATTCGAATACGATCATGTAGCCCCCGGTGGCTTTGGCGTTGCGCCGATCAAGAGGGTACTGACAGCTATGTTCTCTTTGGTTCGAATACGACCTATGTTTGAATAGGAAGCCCCCAAATGACCTTGAGAATTTCTTAACGACTCTTATTCGAATACGATCAAAGTCGGACCCAAAAGGGGTTAAGCTATGATTCGAATATGATCAAGAAGCCCCCTAGTGAGTTTGGCATTGCACCGATCAAGAGGGTACCGAAGCTATGTTCTCTTTGGTTCGAATACAAGCTATGTTTGAATAGGAAGCCCCCTAGTGATCATATGGTTTAACGGCTAGATTCGAATACGATCATGAGCCGGACCAAAGGGTTAGGCTAGATTTGAATACAATGCCCCCAGTTGGTCATTTTGAAATTATAATGATGAAGACATGTGATTATTGAGGATGAAAAAGGACAGAGGTCCTGCTTTATTACTTATCATAATATATACTACGTCAAAGTATGTACATCATGAGAGTCGGTGGCTCAAGTATAGTAAGGCCGAAGATGAGCAATATTCCACGGCCGGCGGGTCTCTTCCTCCGACTTACATGAGTCTTTGTGCTCTCGAACATCGATAAGGTAGTGTGACCCGTTGTTCAAGTTACTGCTGACCACAAAAGGTCCTTCCCAAGGTGGGGATAATTTGTGTGCATCAGTTTGATCCTGGATGAGCCGAAGCACCAAGTCACCTTCCTGAAAGGTTCTGGACTTAACTCGGCGGCTGTGATAACAGCGCAGGTCCTGTTGGTAAATCGCCGAACGGGCTGCTGCTAAGTCACGCTCTTCATCTAACAGGTCAAGTGCATCCTGGCGGGCTTGTTCATTATCAGTTTCAACGTAAGCCGCCACGCGGGGCGAGTCATGACGGATGTCACTAGGCAGGACTGCCTCTGCTCCGTAAACCATGAAGAAAGGCGTATAACCTGTAGACCTGTTAGGGGTAGTATTGATGCTCCATATCACATAGGGTAACTCCTCCACCCAACAACCCGACGTCCGTTGTAAAGGAACCATAAGCCGGGGATTGAGACCTCTCAAGATTTCCTGATTGGCTCTTTCAGCTTGACCATTGGATTGGGGGTGAGCTACTGATGAAACATCAAGCCGGATATGCTCACATCAGCAGAATTCCTCCATAGCACCCTTGGACAGATTAGTACCATTGACAGTTATAATGTTGTGCGGAAATCCAAAATGAAAGATCACATTTTTCATGAATTGAACTGTCTGGCTGCATCACACTTACTAACCGGCTCTGCCTCAACCCACTTTGTGAATTTGTCAACTGCCACCAAAAGGGGTGTCTTTTTATCTTTGGATCTTTTGAAAGGTCCAACCATGTCGAGCCCCAGACTGCAAATGGCCAAGTAATTGGAATCATCCACAATTCTTGAGCCGACATGTGTGCCCGTTGTGAGAATTTCTGACAACCATCACACCTACTGACCAGATCCTCCGCATCAGCATGAGTCGTCAGCCAGTAAAAACCATGACGGAAAGCTTTGGCTACCAGGGACTTTCAACCGGCATGATGGCCACAATCTCCTTCATGGATTTCACGAAGAATTTCTTGTCAGGACCCTGATCCTAAGTCACACCGATCTAGCATGTAACACATCATATCACTTTGCGGCCTCACAAACGGTATTCTCACGGGTGCCACCTTACTTGTCCTGGGACCGTTTATGCCTTTTGGCTCACGTATATGATAGTGTCGCTAGCATCCATATGACAAAGAACCTGGGCCGACATGACTAGTCATAAATCCAAAGTGGCACTAACTTACAGGGACAGACATACATGACCCAGCAACGAATGTGTTGGTCATCAGCGAGTGAATCCGGGTTGTAGCAGCTGGGCTAATAGGACTCTAGAGAATCTGGGCTGTAGTAGGCTAACAGGACTCCAGGAGACACCGCGTGATATTTCCCCGAAAGGACAGACACAGGAATGAAGAAGGACACATGCCAGCCAACCTAAGTGTTCCAGAGCAGTAGCAAGCTACCATGGCTCAGTGGAAGCACTAGGAGACATTTCCCGGTAAGAGAGGCTACCAAGGATAAACAACTAGGTTTTCGAATCCCACACATACCAATCATTTCAAATCATACACACAATATGCTCGATATGTGCAAATACAACATGGCATCACAACACAACTCTACAACTCAAAGTATTTATTCATTAGGCTCCGAGGAGCCAAGTAGTACAATCATGGGTCTCATGGCCCAACGTACAGAGCATACAAGCAACAAGCACATGCGGAAGCTTAACTTGTCTGAGTACAGACAACTACAAATGAAAAAGGCTGAGAAACCTGACTATCTACAAGACCCTGCCGCATAGGATCGTAGCTGAGGTAACTAGCTAAACGTCAAAGTCCACATGGAACTACTAGCGAGACTGAAGTCTCTCTGCAAAAACATAAATTAAGTAAACGTGAGTACAAATGTACCCAACAAGACTTACATTAGAACTAGCTACATATGCACCAGTGTCAACAAAGGGGGGTGGTGGAGTTTAACTGTAGCAAGCCAACTTTGACTTGGTGGCTATCCTGAACTACGACTGCAAGTGACTCTTTTCGGGTGGCGCACACGAGTCCACATATTCACCATATCAATACACCACTATGGATCCGCTCACGTGTCCCTAGGAGAACGCCATCTATAGCACTCACGCTTATCTTGCGCATTTTAGAGTATCCACTTTCACTTGTCTATGAACTGTATAGGCAACCCAGAAGTCCTTTACCGCGGACACGGCTATTCGAATAGATGATGTTAACCCTGCAGGGGTGTACTTCTTCACACATTCTCTCACCACTTACCGCCATGTACACATCATGTATCTCGGCAACCTTCAAGCGAAAGCCTGGCAAGGGTGTCAGCCACGACCTGACTAACCACACAAGTCTCTAATCCAGGTTTATCGCCTATTCGGGTTCCATCCGCAAGGAGATCCGGTCGGGGTGTCTCTCACGGCCCCAAACGATGTGTGCAGGGTTCCCAAGCCCACCTCGACGGATGGATCTACGCTTGGTACACCGTGCCATGGTGCCTAGTCTGTCCCAAGCCCACCTGTACCGGGTGCCACTTGGTAGACTACTAACACAACCTACAAACACCAGAAACTAGTTGCAACTCCTGGACAGAGATCAGGTTGATTAATAAGTCGAGAGAGCTTGGAGTGCCCGGAGCCCAATGTGTGGTAGTAGCTGTTCATGTATCACAAACACAGAACTCAGTTCCTGAGGAAGGTTTCAATGAGACAACCCACCATGTACTCCTACATGGCCTCTCACCATTACCTTTACCGAATCGTGTTCACACACTTAGCTCTCAACAGTAGGACATGTTCACAACTTTCCAATTCATCCCCGATGAATCAGACCTGACACAACTCTAAGAAATAGCAGGCATGACAAACAAGCATGAATGAGTAGGAACATCAGGGCTCAAACAACTCCTACTCATGCTAGTGGGTTTCATCTATTTACTGTGGCAAAGACAGGTCATGCAAAGGAAAGGGGTTCAACTACCGCAGCATGTAACAGTTGAATCGTTGTTGTCCTAATGCAGTAAAAGAGAGCAGGAGCGAGAGAGTGGGACTATATCAGAATGAACAAGGGGGTTCTGCTTGCCTGGCACTTCTGAAGATAGTATAGTTCTTCATCGGTGACATCGATCTCATCATTGAAACCACATCTATCGAGAGGGGACAAATACCGGCAGCAGAGCAGGAAACACAATCAATGCAATGCACAATTATGATGCATGACAATGACATGGCAATATGTTGTGATTGGTCTAATGCAACTACAAATAGAGGGGTTTGAGTTGTTTTGAACCAAAGGTTCAACTTCAAACTCAAGTTTTAAATTCAAATAGTGCATTATCATGTTTTGAACTAAACAGTGAGCTTAAGTTGTTTAAACATGCATGAAACTAGTACAGATGGATAGATTGGATTTTTCTGATCACTTTTCATATATAACTAATTTCATTTGGAGTTACGGTTGAATTTCTATGATTTTTCAAAGTTTGCAACATTTTCTTAAATTTCCAAATCATTTTTGAAATAGAAATATTCCAGAAAATGCTTACTGCGTCAGCATGACATTAGACTGACATCAGCAGGTCAGCTGATCGGGTCCAAGTCAAACCTGACGTGTGGGGTCCACACGTTAGTGGCACGGTTAGTTAACAGTGCTAATTAACCCTAAGATTAATCCTAAACTCTAATTAGTCAGGGCTGGGACCCACATATCATTGACCCGTTGGGGGTCAAATCT
>NC_041392.1:331077775-331092585 GCF_002162155.2 Triticum dicoccoides | reverse complement strand
GGGTTTGATGTCTACTACACAACCTTCTTCTTGTAGACGTTGTTGGGCCTCCAAGTGCAGAGGTTTGTAGGACAATAGCAAATTTCCCCCAAGTGGATGACCTAAGATTTATCAATCCATGGGAGGCGTAGGATGAAGATGGTCTCTCTCAAGCAACCCTGCAACCAAATAACAAAGAGTCTCTTGTGTCCCCAACACACCCAATACAATGGTAAGTTGTATAGGTGCACTAGTTCGACGAAGAGATGGTCATACAAGTGCAATATGGATGGTAGATATAGGTTTTTGTAATCTAAAAATATAAAAACAGAAAGGTAGCTAATGATAAAAGTGAGCGTAAACGGTATTGCAATGCATTGAAACAAGGCCTAGAGTTCATACTTTCACTAGTGCAAGTTCTCTCAGAAATAATAACATAATTGGATCATATAACTATCCCTCAACATGCAACAAAGAGTCACTCTAAAGTCACTAATAGCGGAGAACAAACGAAGAGATTATGGTAGGGTACAAAACCACCTCAAGTTATTCTTTTCGATCAATCCATTGGGCTATTCCTATAAGTGTCACAAACAGCCCTAGAGTTCGTAGTAAAAGAACACCTTAAGACACAAATCAGCCAAAACCCTAATGTCACCTAGATACTCCAATGTCACCTCAAGTATCCGCAGGTATGATTATACGATATGCATCACACAATCTCAGATTCATCTATTCAACCAACCCAAAGAACTTCAAAGAGTGCCCCAAAGTTTCTACCGGAGAGTCAAGACGAAAACGTGTGCCAAGCCCTATGAATAAGTTCACGAGGTCACGGAACTTGCGAGTTGATCACCAAAACATACCTCAAGTGGATCACGTGATATCACATTGTCACCACAAATAAGCACATGCAAGACATACATCAAGTGTTCTCAAATCCTTCAAGATTCAATCCAATGAGATAACTTCAAAGGGAAAACTCAATCCATTACAAGAGAGTAGAGGGGGAGAAACATCATAAGATCCAACTATAATAGCAAAGCTCACGATACATCAAGATCATACCACCTCAAGAACACGAGAGAGAGAGAGAGAGATCAAACACATAGCTACTAGTACATACCCTCAGCCATGAGGGTGAACTACTCCCTCTTCATCATGGAGAGCGCTGGGATGATGAAGATGGCCACCGGTGAGGGATTCCCCCCTCCGGCAGGGTGCCGGAACGGGTCTAGATTGGTTTTCGGTGGCTACAGAGGCTTCTGGCGGCAGAACTCCCGATCTATTCTGCTCCCCGGTGATTTTAGGGTATATTGATATATATATATATATATATATATATATATATATATATATATATATATATATATATAGGCGAAAGAAGTCAGTCAGGGGAGCCACGAGGGTGGGGGCGCGCCTCCCTGCCTCGTGGCTTCCTCGAAGCTTCCCTGACGTCTACTCCAAGTCTCCTGGATTGCTTCCGTTCCAAAAATAACTCTCCCAAAGGTTTCATTCCGTTTGGACTTCGTTTGATATTCCTTTTCTTTGAAACACTGAAATAGGCAAGAAAACAACAATTTGGGTTGGGCCTCAGGTTAATAGGTTAGTCCCAAAAATAATATAAAAGTGTATAATAAATCCCATAAACATCCAAAATAGATAATATAATAGCATGAATACTCCATAAATTATAGATACGTTGGAGACGTATCAGCATCCCCAAGCTTAATTCCTACTCGTCCTCGGGTAGGTAAATGATAAAGAACTAATTTATGAAGTGTGAATGCGAGCAGGTGCACAAGTTTGATCAATGATAATTTCAATCACCTTTTCTAGCATAATATATATCATAACAGTAGCTCAACTCATAAGACTTTTCATGATCAAGTAACAAACTATTCACATGTTAAAGTATAGATCATAAAGTTTCTTCAAGACTAACAAACCGTGTTATTAGTCATCAAACAATTACAATTCATCTTATTTTCAGGAAGGGTCTATGTCAGAGCTTTGATTCAGCAAACTTCACATACTCAACTATCATTTAGTCTTTCACAATTGCTAACACTCACATGATATGTATGGGTTCAAAGTTTTAACCAGACACAGAGAAAGATATGGGCTTATAGATTCATCTCCCAACCATTTACCTCAAGGGTAATGTCAACAATAATAGTTCATGATGCCTTACAGCCAATTGGATATATATATCAGGATCTTTCCAACACAATTTTCTTGCCAAAGGATAAAATGTAAAAAAGGAAAGGTGAAGATCACCATGACTCTTGCATAAGGTGTAAGACAAGAATAAAAGATAGGCCCTTCGCAGAGGGAAGCAGAGGTTGTCATGCACTTTTATAGTTGGATGCACAAAATCTTAATGCGAAAGAACGTCAATTTATATTTCCACTTGTGATAGGGACCTTTATTATGTAGTCTGTCGCTTTTATTGCTTCCACATCACAAGATTGTATAAAGCTTATTTTCTCCACACTAATAGATCATACATATTTACAGAGCAATTTTTATTGCATGCACCGATGACAACTTACTTGAAGGATCTTACTCAATCCATAGTTAGGTATGATGGACTCTCATGGCAATACTGGTTTAAGGGATGTTTGGAAGCACAACTAGTATCTCAACTTGGTGCAAAGAATTTGGCTAGCATGAGGGGGAAAGCAAGCTCAGCATGTTGAATGATCCATGAAAATATACTTTATTTCGGATATAAGAAAACATAACCCATTATGTTGTCTTCCTTGTCCAACATCAACCTTTTAGCATGTCATATTTTGATGAGTGCTCACAATCATAAAAGATGTCCAAGATAGTATATTTATATGTGAAATCTCTCTTCCCTCAATATTTTTTCATGAATTGTTCAAGTGACCAATACAACGTTTGCTAACCTTCAATAAATTTACCACCTATACTTCTTATATGTGAAGTAATTACTCCCCGTTGGATAGTGATATGAAACATATATAATTTCAGATTTATTATATTCAATTCATTCAACCATTTACTCATAGGATATATGTGAAGCACGTGAATGAATAACAAACTACTCTGAAAGATATAAGTGAAGATCAATGAGTAGTTAAATAATTATTCAGCTATATGAAGACTCTCCCAATTAATAATTTCAGATCTTTATATTTTATTCAAACAGCAAGAAAAACAAAATAAAATGACATCTAAGAATAGCAAACATCATGTGAAGAAGCAAAAACTTAGGACCAACCGATACTAACCGATAGTTGTCGAAGAAGAAAGGTGGGATGCCAAACGGGGCATCCCCAAGCTTAGACGCTTGAGACTTCTTGAAACATTATCTTGGTATGCCTTGGGCATCCCCAAGCTTGAGCATTTGTGTCTACTTAATTCCTTTCATATCGTAGTTTCCCTAAATCTTAAAAGCTTCATCCACACAAAACTCAACAAGAACTTGTGAGATAGGTTAGTATAAGCCAATGCAAAAACCTTATCATACTCTACTGTAGAAAATCACTAAAATTATTATTCAACATTTCAGACTAAATGCATCTGCATATTTAATAGTCCTATCCTCAAATATAATCATTAAACAAGCAAACATATGCAAACAATGCAAACATAACAGCAATCTGCCTAAACAGGACAGTCTATAAAGAATGCAGCAAGATCCATACTTACCTAGCTCCAAAAATTATGAAAGAAAATTCCCACTGTAGTAAATTTATAAGAGCTTATCATTCAAAAGGTTTCAACATTTTATCACATTCTGACTTTTCTAGGGAATTTTTGCAACAGCGGTAAACTTTCTGTTTTCAAACAGCAACATGTACACTTGTAAAATAGGCATAGTAAAGGCTATAAATGCCAGTTTTATTCAAATAAAAGATGCAAAACATTGTTCTAAATAACAGAAAGAAAATACTAACAAAATAAATTGACGCTCCAAGCAAAATACATATCATGTGGTGAATAAAAATATAGCTCCAAGTAAAGTTACCGATGAACGAAGACGAAAGAGGGGATGCCTTCCGGGGCATCCCCAAGCTTAAGCTCTTGGTTGTCCTTGAATATTACCTTGGGGTGCTTTGGGAATCCCCAATCTTAGGCTCTTTCCACTCCTTATTCCATAGTCCATCGAATCTTTACCCAAAACTTGAAAACTTCACAATACAAAACTTAACAAAAAACTCGTAAGCTCCGTTAGTATAAGAAAATAAATCACCACTTAGGTACTGTTGTGAACTCATTATTTATTTATATTGGTGTAATATCTAATGTATTCCAACTTCCCTATGGTTCATACCCTCCGATAATACTCATAGATTCATCAAAATAAGCAAACAACACATAGAAAACACAATCTGTCAAAAACAGAACAGTCTGTAGTAATCTGGATCAAACGTGTACTTATGGAACCCCAAAAATTCTAAAATAAATTGGTGGATGTGAGGAATTTGTCTATTAATCATCTTCAAAATGAATCAACCTAATCGCATTCTCCAGTAAAAAAGGCAGTAAATCTCGTGAGCGCTAAAGTTTCTGTTTTTTTACAGCAAGATCACATAAACTCCCCCAAGTCTTCCCAAAGGTTCTAATTGGCAAAAACACTAATTAAAAGAATAAAACCACATCTAAACATAGGCTAGATGAATTATTTATTACTTAACAGGATAAAAAAGCAAATAACAAAAATAAAATTGGGTTGCCTCCCAACAAGCGCTATCGTTTAACGTCCCTAGCTAGGGATGATGATTTCAATGATGCTCACATAAAAGATAAGAATTGAAACATAAAGAGAGCATCATGAAGAATATGACTAGCACATTTAAGTCTAACCCACTTCCTATGCATAGGGATTTTGTGAGCAAAAAACTTGTGGGAACAAGAATCAACTTGCATAGGAAGGTAAAACAAGCAAATCTTCAAGATTTTCAACACATAGATAGGAAACTTGATATTATTGCAATTCCTACAAGCATATGTTCCTCCCTCATAGTAATTTTCAGTAGCATCATGAATGAATTCAAAAATATAACTATCACATAAATCATTCTTTTCATGATCTACAAGCATAGAAATTTTATTACTCTCCACATAAGCAAAATTCTTCTCGTTCGGAATAGTGGGAGTATCATAAGAGACTCGAATACTATAAATTGTTTCCACATTAAAATAGTAATGTTCAGAAAAAGGGTAATCATAATCATAAAAAGTTTTATAATTATAATCATCACTGCTTTTTATAGCATACGTATCATCACTATAATTATCATAAATAGCAACTTTGTTCTCATCATAATCGATTGAAACCTCTTCCAAGATAGTGGAATCATTACTAAATAAAGTCATGACCTCTCCAAATCCACTTTCATAATTGTCACAATAAGATTCAACACCCTCCAAAATAGTGGTATCATTACTTCCTAAAGTTGTCACTCTTCCAATCCCACTTTCATCAATATAATCATCATAAGTAGGAGGCATGATATCATCATAACAAATTTGCATATCAAAACTTGGGAGGCTAGAAATATCATCTTCATTAAACATAGCATCCCCAACCTTGGGACAAACATTAATTGCAGCAAATATATTCTCAAACATGTCATTCTCATCAAACATAGCATCCCCATGCTTGGGCCTTTTCATATCATAAGCATAGTCACTCTCATCATTAATAGTATGGATAGCACCAATAGTATAGCAATTATCATCATCACAATGAGTAATAGGGGCAACATCATTTGGGAGGGATACCTTTTCACCTTTACTTCTCCATCTTTTCTTTTTCTTCTTCACATTATGTGTGGGTTCAATCCTCTTTTTGGAGCTCCTTATTGATGAGATTGCTTGAATAGAAGGCTCCTCCTCGTTACCTGATTCATCATAAGAAATAATAGGAGGATATTGGGAAGCCTCTTCCCTTTCATTAGTATTCTCTTCATCCTCTATTTGTTTATTTTCTTTATGTAATTGGCAATATAAGGATTTTCAATGCAATTCACCGCACAATACATAAAAATTTCTTCTAGATCAATATCGAGGAATTTCTCAAGGTTATATTCTGGAATATGCTTAGTTATACGTTTCATTTCTTCATAACCCAAAAGCAAACTAAGTTCATTATGATATGCAAGGGAAATCAAATCATCACAATTTTTTGACATGATACAATCAAGAAACAATTTGCATTGGATATTTAAATGACCATGTTCATTGCAAAGTTCACAAGTATGGCGAAGACATTTTAAATTTTCATCACAAACATCTAGCCTCTCTTGCAACCATTTGGTTTCTAAATACTTATGCCTCTTGCAAAATCTATCTTCCCTATTTGATGTGTACTTGCAAACTCTATGCACTCCACAAAAGTTGACATGCTTATAAGAGACATTTTCATCATGACTAGTGCAATCATCATTACTACTACGAAAGATATTAAAAAGATGAAGCGTATGAGGCAAACTCAATTCCATTTTTTTTGTAATTTTCTTTTATAAACTAAACTAGTGATAAAACAAGAAACTAAAATACTCGATTGCAAGATCTAAAGATATACCTTCAAGCACTCACCTCCCCGGCAACGGCGCCAGAAAAGAGCTTGATGTCTACTACACAACCTTCTTCTTGTAGATGTTGTTGGGCCTCCAAGTGCAGAGGTTTGTAGGATAGTAGAAAATTTCCCTCAAGTGGATGACCTAAGGTTTATTAATCCGTGGGAGGCGTAGGATGAAGATGGTGTCTCTCAAGCAACCCTGCAACCAAATAGCAAAGAGTCTCTTTTCTCCCCAACACACCCAATACAATGGTAATTTGTATAGGTGCACTAGTTCGGCGAAGAGATGGTGATACAAGTGCAATATGGATGGTAGATATAGGTTTTTGTAATCTGAAAATATAAAAACAGCACGGTAGCTAATGATAAAAGTGAGCGTAAACGGTATTGCAATGCATTGAAACAAGGCCTAGAGTTCATACTTTCACTAGTGCAAGTTCTCTCAACAATAATAACATAATTGGATCATATAACTATCCCTCAACATGCAACAAAGAGTCACTCCAAAGTCACTAATAGCGGAGAAAAAACGAAGAGATTATGGTAGGGTACGAAATCACCTCAAGTTATTCTTTCCGATCAATCCATTGGGCTATTCCTATAAGTATCACAAACAGCCCTAGAGTTCGTAGTAAAATAACACCTTAAGACACAAATCAACCAAAACCCTAATGTCACCTAGATACTCCAATGTCACCTCAAGTATCCGTGGGTATGATTATACGATTTGCAACACACAATATTTATATTCATCTATTCAACCAACACAAAGAACTTCAAAGAGTGCCCAAAGTTTCTACCGGAGAGTCAAGACGAAAACGTGTGCCAACCCCTATGCATAAGTTCACGAGGTCACGGAACTCGCAAGTTGATCACGAAAACATACATCAAGTGGATCGCGTGATATCCCATTGTCACCACAGATAAGCACATGCAAGACATACACCAAGTGTTCTCAAATCCTTAAAACTCAATCCGATGAGATAAATTCATAGGGAAAACTCAATCCATTACAAGAGAGTAGAGGGGGAGAAACATCATAAGATCCAACTATAATAGCAAAGCTCACGACACATCAAGATCATACCACCTCAAGAACACGAGGGAGAGAGAGATATATCAAACACATAGCTACTTGTACATACCCTCAGCCTCGAGGGTGAACTACTCCCTCCTCGTCATGGAGAGCGCCGAGATGATGAAGATGGCCACCAGCGAGGGATTCCCCCCTCCGGTAGGGTGCCGGAATGGGTCTACATTGGTTTTCGGTGGTTACAGAGGCTTCTGGCGGCGGAACTCCCGATCTATTCTGCTCCCCGATATTTTTGGGTATATATATATAGGCGAAAGAAGTCGATCAGGGGAGCCACGAGGGGCCCACGAGGGTGGGGGGCGCGCCCAGGGGGGTAGGGCGTGCGTCCCTGCCTCGTGGCTTCCTCGAAGCTTCCCCGACGTCTACTCCAAGTCTCCTGGATTGCTTCCGTTCCAAAAATAACTCGCCTGAAGGTTTCATTCCGTTTGGACTCCCTTTGATATTCCTTTTCTTCGAAACACTGAAATAGGTAAGAAAACATCAATTTGGGTTGGGCCTCCGGTTAATAGGTTAGTCCCAAAAATATTATAAAAGTGTTTAATAAATCCCATAAACATCCAAAACAGATAATATAATAGCATGAATACTTCATAAATTATAGATACATTGGAGATGTATCAGCGTTTAGCTGTCGACGAGGTCAGTGGCGGCCAGGGGCTTTGGAAAAGCTCCACGGGGCATGGCTCGATGCGCTGAAGCCACCCTTGAGCAGCTGGATCTCGTCCGTGTCGAACGGTGGCGGTTCCTCGTCCTGAGGTGTTCTGTAATGTCGCCGACGACGACCGCAGCGGCGGCCGGAGCTTGGGTACGCTCGGGTTCATGGCTGCGGCATGCAAACGCGCGATCCTTTCCGCTAGCGGGGTACTAAGCAAGACGACAATCATGTTAGGCACCGATGCATGACCATAAGGTCACCGGAGCATCATCGACGACGATCATAGCGGCAGCACATTCGGTCAACAAGTGGACGACGGCTACGACAGGTAATCGAGCGTGAAAAGGAGGGGGAAAGAAGCAGAAGCTCACGGCGGGTCGACGAGTAGGCTCAGCGGCTCAGGGGAGGTGCCGACGACGGCAAATCGAGGCGGCGGCCGTCAGATGCAGAGCCCGATGGCGAGCTCGAGGACGATGTCATGGGGCTCCTTGCGTCATGTGACTCGGCGATGAGGAAGAAGGCATCGCGGCGAACCTCTGGGAATGGTTGGAGAGGCGAGCAGGTGGCTGAGGCCGCGGTGGCTTTGGACGGGGGGGACGAGCTCGCTCGGTGGTGCCGCAGGGAGAGAGTAGAGGAGGGGAAGGGGTCCAGGGAGAGAGGGGAGAAGTGCAGGCGGTGTTGGGCGTCTCCAGGCGAGCAGGTGGACACGCGGGGGACGCTGCCAGCGCGAAGCAGGAGGTGGAGGCTCCGCGGGTGCGCGTGTGTGTTCGCTCCTGCCTACTGGCAGGAGGAAGACGACGAGCGAGGAGGTAAGTGGGCTGGGTCGGTTAAGCTGGGTCCGCTACAGGTAGGTGGGCCAGGTAGGTTTCCTCTCCTCTTCTATCTTTTGTAAATTTAGTTTCTGTTTTCTATTTCCTGCATTTGTTTTGTGTTTATTAAAAATGCCAGAGCATTTTCAAAAATCATGAAAATATTTGTGGGCACTGGTTGGATTATTTCCAATAGCCCACATTTAAATTCAAGATTATTTGGGCACTTAAAATAATTTATAACATTTAAATGCCCAATGCAAATAACTTATGATTTAATTCAGTGACCCAAGTTGTCCTAGAAAAATGTGAACCATTTTTGTTAGAGGTTCTAAACCAAGACAAAAATGATGAACATTTTTGAAGGGCACTTTAGGTTCACTGAAAAAGTATTTCAGTAACCCTAGTTGGATTAGGTGGTGCTGGGGTTTCTGTCAACCCCATTTCAAGTTTCTGAGAATTAAACATGATGCAAACTCTCTAATGCATGCACTAACTGGGGTTGTGAGATTTCTTGACCTTCCTCAGGAGAGACACAATGTTGAAACGCCCTTGTGACACTGCGATGATGCAACTCACCATTGGTAATTGTCATTGATTTAGACCACCGGGTTATCTGTCTAGCCAAGGTTTCATCCTCAGGCAAGTCGCCCCGGGTCATATAAGCCATATATGGCACTGTCCAATCTGGGATGACGTGAAGATCCTCCACCAATTGTGCTTCCGGGTCTGGAATAGCCAAGTCTTCCTCCGTAGGCAACTTGACAAAAGGGTTATGCAGAACATCTAAGAAAGTGTTTGGTGGCACCAGCTTATGCTGAGACCTTAGCCGGCTTAAAGCATCAGCCGCTTCATTCTTTCTGCGATCAATGTGTTCCACTTGGTAACCCTTGAAGTGTCCAGCAATGGCATTAACTTCACGGCGATAAGCCGCCATGAGAGGATCTTTGGAATCCCACTTTCCTGATACTTGTTGAGCCACCAAATCTAAGTCGCCAAAGCACCTTATCCGGCTCAAGCTCATCTCCTTAGCCATCCGAAGACCATGGAGCAAGGTCTCATACTCAGCTACATTGTTAGTACAGGGATACATCAACCGTAGCACATAACGAAATTTGTCACCTCGAGGGGAAGCTAAAACAACTCTAGCTCCCGAGCCCTCTAATTGCCTGGACCCATCAAAATGAATAGTCCAATATGTGTTGTCCGGCTTCTCTTCAGGCATCGACATCTCTGTCCAATTGTTGATGAAATCTACCAGTGCTTGAGACTTGATAGCAGTGCGTGGCACATACTTTAAGCCATGAGGCCCAAGCTCAATGACCCACTTGGCGACTCGTCATGTGGCTTCTCTATTTTGAATGATATCTCCTAAAGGAGTAGAACTAACCACAGTGATGGGATGACCCTGAAAATATTTCTTAAGCTTCCGGCTCGCCATGAACACCCCATAAGCAAGGCTGCCAATGTGGATATCTCTTTCTGGACTCAATGAGCACCTCATTGACGTAATAAACCGGTTGTTGAACCGGATATTCCTTGCCAGCCTCTTTGCGCTCTACTACAATGGCCACACTGACAACGCGTGTGTTAGCAGCCACATATAACAATAATGGCTCCTTATCAATAGGAGCAGCAAGGATCGGCGGCTCAGTGGGCTGTCTCTTCAGATCTTCAAAGGCGGCATTAGCAACATCACTCCAGACAAAATCGTCTGTCTTCTTCATCATTTGATACAGCGGTATGGCCTTCTCACCTAACTGGCTTATGAACCGACTTAAAGCAGTAATACGACCCTCCAAACGCTGAACATCATTGATGCACGCCGGCTTAGCCAAAGATGTGATTGCTTTGATCTTCTCCGGGTTAGCCTCGATGCCTCTGTTAGAAACCAGAAAACCCAAAAGCTTTCCCGCTAGTACTCCGAAAACAAACTTGGCCGGGTTAAGCATCATCTTGTAGACCCGGAGGTTATCAAAGGTTTCCTTCAGATCATCTATCAAGGTCTCCTTCTCTCTGGACTTCACCACAATATCATCCACATAAGCATGAACATTGCGCCCAATCTGATTGTGAAGATAGTTCGGCACACATCGGTGATAAGTCGCCTGGGCACTCTTAAGTCCAAAAGGCATAGACACATAGCAGAAGGCTCCAAATGGAGTAATAAAAGCCATCTTCTCCTGGTCCTTAACTGCCATCTTGATCTGATGATCAGAATAAGCATCCAAAAAGCTCAAACGCTCACAACCCGCCGTAGCATCAATGATTTGATCAATATGAGGGAGAGCAAAAGGATCAGCCGGACAAGCCTTGTTTAAGTCTGTGTAATCCACACACGTACGCCAGGTGCCATTCTTTTTAAGCAGGAGCACTGGCACTCTGGATGAAAAACTTCAATAATGAAACCGGCCGCCAAGAGCCGGGCCACTTCTTCACCAATGGCCTTGCGCCTTTCCTCATTGAACCACCGAAGAAACTGCTTGACCGACTTAAATTTTAGATCAATATTGAGAGTGTGCTTAGCGAGTTCTCTCAGCACACCCGTCATGTCAGAAGGTTTCCATGCAAAGATGTCCTGATTCTCATGGATGAACTCGATGAGCGAGCTTTCCTATTTGGGATCCAGATTAGCACTGATACTAAACTGCTTAGATGTGTCACCTGGAACAAAATCGATAAACTTGGTGTCACCAACCGATTTAAACTTTAGCACTGGCTCATGTTCTGTAGTCGCCTTTTTCAAAGACGTCATGTCCGCCGGGTCAACATTGTCCTTGTAGAAATTCAACTCTTCTGTTGCACAAACAGACTCAACATAAGCAGCATCGCCTTCCTCACATTCCAAGGCTATCTTCCGCTCCCATGCACTGTGATGGTGCCCTTATGACCCGACATTTTAAGCTGCAAATAAACATAACACGGCCGTGCCATGAACTTGGCATAAGCCTGTCGTCCGAACAGGGCGTGATACGAGCTCTTGATTTTGACCACCTCGAAAGTTAACTTCTCAGCCCTAGAATCATGCTCATCTCCAAAGGCTACTTCCAATTCAATCTTACCCAGTGGGTACGCCGACTTACCAGGCACCACTCCATGGAAAACAGTGTTGGATGCCTTAAGATTTTTGTCAGTCAACCCCATGCGACGGAAAGTCTCATAATAGAGGATGTTGATGCTACTGCCTCCGTCCATGAGTACTTTAGTGAATTTATATCCACCAACCTGAGGTGCCACCACCAAGGCCAGGTGACCCAGATTGTCAACCCAGGGAGGGTGATCTTCCCTACTCCATAGAATAGGCTGCTCCGACAATCTCAAATAATGAGGGACTGTCGGCTCAATAGCATTCACAACCCTCTTATGAAGCTTCTGGTCCCGTCTGCACAAACTGGTGGTGAACACATGATACTGTCCACTATTCAACTGCTTTGGATTGCTCTGGTATCCAGATTGCTGCAGCTGCTGACCTCCCTGGCCAGATTGCTGATTATAGCCACCTTGATTTCCTTGAGAGCCTTGAAAATTGGAATTTGAACTGCCGCTCGGACCATGAAAACCACCGCCACCTGTGCCGCCGCCTGGCCCATGATTGCTATTGAACATGTTAGAGTTCTTGAAAGCCTTCATGATCGTACAGTCCTTCCATAGGTGAGTGGCCGGTTTCTGCTGAGTACCGTGCCTTGGACAGGGCTCATTTAACAGCTCCTCAAGAGTGGGACCTAACCCGCCGGACCGAGGAGGTGGCCTCCCCTTACGTCTCTGATTGTTTCCCTATGCATTCGTGTTAGCCACAAACTCCGAGCTACCATCAGCCTTACGCT
Organism: Triticum dicoccoides; assembly: GCF_002162155.2. NCBI lineage: Eukaryota > Viridiplantae > Streptophyta > Magnoliopsida > Poales > Poaceae > Triticum > Triticum dicoccoides. The sequence continues at coordinate 331,079,666 of NC_041392.1, read as the reverse complement.
TATTATTGCCTCTTTGATTCGCCGGGTTATGCTGATGACCCTTGGCATTGTCGTTCTTCTTCCCCTTTCCTACCTTCTCATCGTCAGACTCGGGATCCTTGGTACTATCAGAGTTGGCGTACTTGACTAGAGCCGCCATTAGCTGTCCCATGTCATTACAATCGCGCTTGAGCCGCCCCAGCTTCTGTCTCAGAGGCGTAAAACGGCAATTTTTCTCCAACATTAAGACTACAGAGCCGGCATCCATCTTATCAGATGAATGTATTATGCCTTTGACCCGGCACGCCCAATGGTTCGTGGACTCACCTTCCTCTTGTTTACAATTAGTCAAATTCACAATTGACATGGGCTGCTTGCATGTGTCTTTGAAATTCTGAATAAACCGGGCTTTTAATTCTGCCCATGAACCAATGGAACTGGGTGGCAGCCCCTTCAACCAAGTGCGGGCCATTCCATCCAACACCATGGTGAAGTACTTGGCCATTGCCGCGTCACTGACCTCCAGTAGTTCCATGGCCATCTCATAGCTTTCAATACATGCCCCTGGTTGTAAATTGGTTGTGTAATTAGGCACCTTTCGAGGCCCCTTAAAATCCTTGGGCAAACGCTCATTACGTAGAGCCAGTACCAAGCAAGGGACACCTCCACTCCTTGTGGTCACGCCTACCTCAATAGAGGTCGTTACATGAACCAGAAAAGACTGGTGAGCTGCCCGCTGAGACGCCTGCTTAGCTGCCTGTTGAGCCGCCCGCTCAACCTCTTGGCAAATCCCGTCTTGGTCAACCAAGTTAGGAGCTCCATCACGCGCCGGGTCATGCCCGCACGGCTGGTCACGGCGCCAGACGTTGCTTGAAACGGCTGCTGAATATATGTGCCTGCTATAACTCGGGCTCTGGCTTGGGCGAGGGGTCGAATGAATCCTGTCTCGACTATAAGAATATGCCTCCTGTTGCGCCAGAGCCATCTGAAGAGTTCTCTGAACCTTCGGGTTTCAATCGCCGTCAGAGAGTCACCCTCTGCTGGGAGAGCCGCCAATCGTGCCGCTGCAGCGATCATATTCTCCAAAGGGTTAGAATAATGACCCGGTGGCATTGGTACATGTAACGCCCCGAGGCCGTTGCGCCAGGTGTCTTCTAGTTATTCGCTGTTGTTGCCTTGTCAGTTGTTTGTGTGTCATGCATTTCATATCATGTCATCATGTGCATCACATTTGCATACGTGTTCATCTCATGCATCCGAGCATTTCCCCCATTGTCCGTTTTGTAATCCGACACTCCTATGTCCTCCGGCACCCTCCTTTTGCCTCTTTTCGTGTGCGGGTGTTAAACGTTCTCGGATTGGACCAAGATTTGCAAAGCGGCCTAGGTTCACTACCGGTAGACCGCCTGTCAAGTTTCGTGCCATTTGGAGTTCATTTGATACTCCAACGGTTAACCGGGGAACCGTAAAGGCCTCGTGTCTGTAGCATCCCAACATCCCTCCAAAGTGGCCCAAAACCCATCCAAATCCCCTCCATCCTCTCGGTCGTTCGATCACGATCACGGCCGAAAACCGTACCTCATTTGGACTCTCCTAGCTCCCTCTACCTATAGATAGGTAATACCCTCTTTTTCTCGCGCAGATGAAACCCTAAAAAGATCCCCCGCCGCCACCGGACATGTCCGCGCCCGCCGGATGAAATCCCGCCGCCGCCTCCCGGCCAATCCAGGGGTGCCACGTGTCCCCCGCGCCTCCTCCCACCTCTGCAGCTGCCGCCGACCCTCGGAGCCCACGGCCGGCCCACGCCGGGCCCGACCGCGCCCCGCACCACCACCAAAGCCGCGCCGCCCGGCTCCATTCCCCGCCGGCGTCGCGCGCCCCGCCGCTGGATCCCCGCCGCCTACGCCGGATC
>NC_041392.1:331074913-331077268 GCF_002162155.2 Triticum dicoccoides | reverse complement strand
GCCTCCCCGCACCTTCCCCGCCACCTCTGTCCCGGTCGCCGGTGCGCCTCGCCACCGCCACACCTCGCCGCCGCGCCGCCCGCCTAAATCTCCGGCCATCGCTGTTGACGTGCCCCGCCGGCGTCCATCTCCGGTCAGATCTGGGCAGGTGGATGAGATCCACCCGTCCCGCGATCCAAACGGCCTCCCCCGTGCCCGGATCTGCTCGTCCCGGAACCGCTCCGTCCCGCGTTGACTTTCACGGAGGTGAAAATTCCACTAAGTTCTAGATTTGTGTAATTTTGATGCCATGTTCATTGCATCATAACTCCTCATCCGTAGCTCCGTTTGCATGCATGTTATATCGAAATGTTCGTTAGGATGTCCTCTTCATTTTGTTCCATTGCACCATGCTTGTTTGAGTCCATCTTGATGCCTAAAATGATGTTGCAAGAGTGCTTCATAATGTTACTTCATGATTCTTATTAGATTATGAGCATTTGTCATTTTTTGCCATGATTATTGTGTGCCTCCTATGATCTTGAGCCCTACATGTGTTTTGTTATATGCCATGCCATCTTTACAGGGGTGTATGCCATGAATTTTTGTGATCATTGTGGTGACTAGCACAAGCATGCAAAGTAGCTCTCATGATGTTGCTGATTTCAGGGACTTAGAATTTCACTAAGTTTTTGTCTGCTGTTATTTTTATGCCATGTTTTCATGTTGCTACAGAGTGATCCATGCCTCTTTTGAGCATATTCAGTAAGGATGATTTTGAGATATTGTTATGCTCTCTCCATCCATGCCTATGTTTGCATTTATGGAGTGCCCTAGCATGACTCAATCTTGCTCTACCTTTTCTATAAAATGTTCCTGGCAGATTGTTTACGTGTTAATCAATTTTGCCAAGGTTGTTGTAGTTGATCCATGCATGCTATGAAAATTTTCTTGCCATGGTTATCTTCTTGATCATGTCTTCTTGTTGGGTGTATGCTTAGCTTGTCATGAAATGCCTTGTGTTGAGTGCATCGAGCTCGCAAACATGCCTTCGTAACTCTGTTTATGCCATGTCCAGTTTTTCTGCTAAGTCTGAATTTGTTAATGAAACTTGCTATTTTACATGGGTCCCATCATGTTTTCTGTGCCCTTTTGACTTATGGTCAGTAAGGGACTTTTCTTATATTCTTTGAGTAGATTCATGCCATGCCTTGCTTTGCCATGATATGTTCTTGTAGCATGTTGTTATCTTGCTCTAAACATTGCTTCGTGATGTTAATTCCTGGCATGTTGTTATTTTTACTAAGTCTGTGATGTTGTTATCTTTTGCTCTTTTGCCATGCTTGTTTGAACCTGCTATTTTGTGAATTAGCTATAGCTTAGTGTTCATCTTTTATCAAGCATCTTGAGTAGATCACTGCCATGTGGTTTGTTGCTATGTTGGAGTGCAGTAGCTTAGTTTCTTGTTTCATTCTAGGTGGCATCATGTTGTTAATCGCAGGATTGTGCCATTCTTGTTTTGCTTGCCATTTGCAAACCGTGCATCCGATTCCGGTGATCTTTATATCGATTTCGACCGAAATCAACTCATCTTTCCAGAGGTGCACTTGGTTAGCCACGTTGAGGCCTGGTTCTATCTTTTCCTTCCGGAGCATGCATATGCATTGCATATCACATCCCGCATATCATGTGATGTTTTGCATCATGTTGCTTGCGCATTGCACTGTGGTTGATTATGGTTTCCTTTGCTTGTATTCTTGTCTTGTGCAGATCCGTGAGACGAGTTCGTGTTCGAGGAACCCGTTGAGTATGCTTACGAGGATCAAGCTTACGCCAACTCGGAGAACTTTGCGGGCAAGATGACCATACCCGCGAAATCACTTCTATCTTTGCTTGCTAGTTGCTCGCTCTATTGCTATGCCTATGCCGCGATACCTACCACTTGCTATATCATGCCTCCCATATTGCCATGTCAAGCCTCTAACCCTCCTTTCCTAGAAAACCGTTGTTTGGCTATGTTACCGCTTTGCTCAGCCCCTCTTATGGCGTTGCTAGTTGCAGGTGAAGATGGAGTTTGTTCCTTGTTGGAACAAGATTATTGTTGGAATATCAAAATATATCTTATTTAATTAATGCATTTATATACTTGGTAAAGGGTGGAAGGCTCGGCCTTATGCCTAGTGTTTTGTTCCACTTTGGCCGCCCTAGTTTCTGTCATACCGTTGTTATGTTCCTTGATTTTGCGTTCCTTACGCGGTTGGGTTATAATGGGAACCCCTTGACAGTTCGCCTTGAATAAAACTCCTCCAGCAAGGCTCAACCTTGGTTTCACATTTGCACTAACAACCTAGCCTTTTCCCTTGGGTTTCCGAAACC
>NC_041392.1:330996103-331074712 GCF_002162155.2 Triticum dicoccoides | reverse complement strand
CGTTGGTCCAACCTGAGCGATGTCCAGCGCCCCCTGGGCAACCAAGGTCTATGCCAACCCGACATCTGGCTCATCCGGTGTGCCCTGAGAATGAGATATGTGCAGCTCCTCTCGGGATTTGTCGACACATCCGGGCGGCTTTGCTGGTCTTGTTTTACCATTGTCAAAATGTCTTGTAACCGGGATTCCGAGTCTGATCGGGTCTTCCTGGGAGAAGGAATATCCTTTGTTGACCGTGAGAGCTTGTGATAGGCTAAGTTGGGACTCACCTGCAGGGTTTTGAACTTTCGAAAGCCGTGCCCGCGGTTATGGGCATATGGGAATTCATTAATATCCGGTTGTAGAGAACTTGACACTTAACTTAATTAAAATGCATCAACCGCGTGTGTAGCTGTGATGGTCTCTTATCGGCGGAGTCCGGGAAGTGAACACAATTCTTGTGTTATGCTTGAACGTAAGTAGTTTTAGGATCACTTCTTGATCACTTTTAGTTCACGACTGTGCTTTGCGTCTCTTCTCGCTCTTATTTGCATAAGGTAGCCACCATATATACTAGTGCTTGCTGCAGCTCCACCTCACATACCTTTTCCTACCCATAAGCTTAAATAGTCTTGATCGCGAGGGTGTGAGATTGCTGAGTCCCCATGACTCACATTTAACTTCCAAAACCAGTTTCAGGTGCCGATGATACCAGTACAGGTGACGCAGCTGAGCTCAAGTGGGAACTCGATGAAGATCGTGTTCGTTGTGTTTTTTCGTTTCTAGTTGATCATTAGTGCATCCCAGTCGGGGCAATCGGGGATCTAGCATTAGGGGTTGTCTTTCTTTATTTGGTTCCGTAGTCGGACCTTGATTGTATTCTGGATGATGTAATGCTATATTTATTTATTGTGTGGAGTGGCGATTGTAAGCCAACTCTTTATCCCTTTCTTATTCAGTACATGGGATGTGTAAAGATTACCCCTCTTGCGACATGCCTACAATGTGGTTATGCCTCTAAGTCATGCTCCGACACGTGGGAGATATAGCCGCATCGTGGGTGTTACAAGTTGGTAATCAGAGCCATCCCCGACTTAGGAGCCCCCTGCTTGATCGAATCGCTGGCGTTGTTGAGTCTTGAAGAAAATGTTTTGGGTCTTAGGATTATATATATCAGAGAGTAGGATTCTTTTTACTCCTCGGTCCCTTCATCGCTCTGGTGAGGCATCCTGACATAGAGTTTTGACTCTTCTCTTCTCAAATTTCATGAAAAAAAATTAGTATCACGCGGGTATCTCGGAATCGTTCCGATGGTCTTGTGACGAGAACATTTTTCTTGGTGCCTCCTGACATTTAGGGGTTGTGGCAGTGTCCAGGGGAGTTGAGCTCCGAGGTGTTGTCGTCACAATTTTATCGTTGCAGTTCTGGAATACCTGAGTTCGCCGACATCAAAAATCTCTTTTATGCAGTTGTTGGTGAGATAACCTCGACGCCACCTAGTACTGGGGCGGGAGTTCGGGAGTATTGCCATAACTCGTATAACGGATGCTTTTCGAAGGTTGAGGTAAATGATTTCCGAAGGTTTCTTGGTTATGTGTTGAAGGATGGATACAGCTGGATGTAGGATTTGCTAGTTTGGGTGAGATATTATGCTTCCCCTGTATCCCCAACACCTGATTGCATAACTAGAAAGTTTCGGGAGTTTATAATTGGGAATTCAAGTAGCTCCTAGGATATCTTTCAGACAGATGCATGATATGATATTGGGGTTCGACGTCTAGTGGTCCGCCTATCCACAGTTGGTTTTACAGTGGTCTCGTTGTGTCTTAAAGAGTCCTTGGCTATGCTGACTCGGGGATGCTTTGTATGTCATGTGCACTTCCTTGTACATGATGGTGTTGTACGATCGAGCCCGTGTGGGCCCTACCACGAAAACTTTGGATGAAATCTCTATCATATGTTTGTTCCGGCTTATTTTGCAAGCCAATCCTTTGTTTTGTTTTCAGTTGTGGTATTCGAGTTGCTTCAAAGTCAAATGTTTATTCCATACATTTCCTAAGTGGTGTTCTCATATTCCTATGGGAGTACTAATCCTTCTTGATCATCGAGTTTGTCATGTTAATTCTTTATCAACCGGCGTGTTGTCTCTTCAAGTGGATCCGATCTTTTCCAACATCCGCAAGATCAACTCAAGTTCTTATCAACGGTGTTCGTTTCATCCGTCTCCAAGTTGCCTTTGTTTTCCCTCCCTCCCAGCCTTTTTCTTCAAGGACTCAGATTTCCGAATTAAGTATCCATCTTATTGATGGGAAGCCTCTCCATTCCTTTTCCGTCAATGTTCTTATCCGGCGATTCTCATGAAGATTCTAATGGAGCTTCAAGCTCATCATTCTTCTTTCTTTTCCTTCTCCGGTGGAATGCACTCAAGATTTCGTGTTGATCATATCCTTTTCCTCGTTTCAAATGTTTTTCTCATGCCGGTGCCCCTCTTTATCATCCACTTCTCGCCATTCATTTGTTCTGGAGTGTTGAAGATATCTCAGAAGGCTCGTCCTTTCATTCAAGATCCGTTCAACCTATCTCGAGGTTGTTATCTTATTCAAGCCATTTAACTCAACCGGCGCAATCTATCTTTTGAATCATTCAACGACGTTTCTTTTGAGTGGGCCCTAACCCACAGGTCTTTTCCCAGGATCTTACCTGACTCTTCTAATCTTTCCGGAGTGATTCTCAAATCGTTTTCAAAGTTTCACGTAAGAATGAATTATCATCAGTCATATGTCTTTCTCCAAAATCTTTCAAATTCTTTTCGTCATTGGTTCAACCTTTCCATTCTTCATCCTGGAGTATCTCAACGACTCATGTTAGTGTTTCGCATCGTCTTTATCAACATTTGAAGACCGAAGAAGAGTTTCTCTCAAATCTTCGTCCGTTCTCTCAGAAATGTGTGGTTCTAGCTTGACGCCATCCTCTCATAATTGTTTTCGATTGTGAGAATTCTTTTCACCCATCCGGAGCAATTCAGGAGTCTTTTCAGTTTGATTCTCTGTAGGCCATCATTTCGGGTTTATTCATTCTCAGCTTTCAGCACTCATTCCCCAAATCTTACCGCTGCATCATTCAATACTCTCTAATCAGCTCGTGATCTCTTCGTTTCAGTTGTATGTAAATCCCCTCAAATATCCTCATTCGTTCTCTAATTCTTACCGGTGATTCATCTATTTTCTTCGTTCATTTTCAATTCTTACGGTGGTTCTTCCAAGATTCTTATTCCTTCGTTTATCATATCAATTCATTCGATGTTTCCAAATCCTACCGGTGGTTCATTGAAGACCTTCTCAAGTTTGATTTATATCTCTCTTAATCCTTTATACCAGAATAAGTTGTATGCTATCCGTTGCTTGTCATCAATTTAATTGATGAAGGATAAGCATAATGTAATTCTTATTCTTGTTTCATCGAAGTGATTAATTCCTTATTCCGGAGGTTCATCAAAATTCTTCATTTCATTTGTTTATCTTTCTTTTCCAGAGTTTTAAGTTTTTAATGCATTATCTCGTCGCGAAGCTCCATCTAAATCATCGCAAGGCTTCACCTTGTGTTTTCAATTTCTCTTTCCTTTTGTTACCGGAGTTGTTCATGGAGGCTACATGGTGGTTCGTCAAGGATCCTTTTCACTCTTCAATTGTTCTTCAAGATATCTCTCGAAGCTATGATCCGTCAAGCTATACTTCAAGTATTCGTCTTCTTGCATTCCGAAGTGCAATTCTTTCTACCATATCATTTGAGGTGGCATTATGTCATTCTTGATAATTTGAGTTCATGTTTGATGATTAACATGTTGTTAAGAATGAGGCATTTAAACCCATCAATCTCTTCATTGGAGTTATCTTGTGTCATGTTTCACCTAAAACCTTCCCCGAGGATTGTTGCTATTTATAGTGCTTATAAATGACCCAAGTTCTTCATTTATACTCCCGGGGAAATAAGTTTCTCGTCTCCTTGTTGATATCAATCCAATCTATTAGTTCCATTAGTGGCAGAATCTCACCTCATAGTTTCGAGATGTTCTCCATAAGCCCACTACAAGCTTACTCTTTTCGTTGTTCTCCATAAACAACTCCGTTCGACCCTTCTCCTAAGGATGCCTTTTCAAGCTCAATTGTGGCAGAAGTTGGTATTTTCTTCTCCATTCTTTTATTTCAATTATCTATCTTCTATTCTTTCTCCTGGAGGCATTGTGATGTTGCTCTCCTCAATCATCATCTCGAATGGTGAGGATCGTGTTATTTTCGTGCTTACCCATTTAACTGGAGTGTTGTGCCCCTTTGCTCAAGTTCTTTTCGTCTTATCAAGTATTGCATCTCTTTTCAACCGGAGTGCTGCCCGAATTTGTTCTTCCTTGTCCCTCTTTCCTAACGGAGTGCTTTCAACTTCATTCATCTCCATTGCTTTCTTTCTTTCAATTTGTTCAACCTTCCAAGGTTCTTTGGTTTCACTCGTTTGTCAAAGAAGCAAATTAGTTTTACCTCATCTTTTTCTCTTCCGTTTTCTCTCCGATGCCATTCTAGATCTCAGGACAAGATCCTCTCGTAGTGGTGGAGTGTTGTAACGCCCCGAGGCCGTTGCGCCAGGTGTCTTCCAGTTATTCGCTGTTGTTTCCTTGTCATTTGTTTGCGTGTCATGCATTTCATATCATGTCATCATGTGCATCGCATTTGCATACGTGTTCGTCTCATGCATCCGAGCATTTTCCTCGTTGTCCGTTTTGCAATCTGACACTCCTATGTCCTCCAGCGCCCTCCTTTTGCCTCTTTTCGTGTGCGGGTGTTAAACGTTCTCAGATTGGACCGAGATTTGCCAAGCGGCCTTAGTTCACTACTGGTAGACCGCCTGTCATGTTTCGTGCCATTTGGAGTTCGTTTGATACTCCAACGGTTAACCGGGGAACCGTAAAGGCCTCGTGTGTGTTGCAGCCCAACACCCCTCCGAAGTGGCCCAAAACCCATCCAAACCCACTCCATCCTCTTGGTCGTTCGATCACGATTGTGTGGCCGAAAACCGCACCTTATTTGGACTCTCCTAGCTCGCTCTACCTATAAATAGGTGATCCCCTCTTTTTCTCGCGCAAACGAAACCCTAAAAAACTCCCCCACTGCCACCGCACATGTCCGCGCCCGCCGGACGAAATCCCGCCGCCGCCTCCTGGCCAATCCAGGGGCGCCACATGTCCCCCGCGCCTCCTCCCACCTCCGCAGCCGCCGCTGGCCCGCGGAGCTCACGGCCGGCCCGCGCCGGGCCCGACCGCGCCCCGCGCCGCCACCGAAGCCGCGCTGCACGGCTCCCTTCCCCTCCGGCGTCGTGCGCCCCGCCGCCGACGACGGATCCTCGCTGCCGACTCGCCCAGTGCCTCCCCGCACCTTCCCCACCGCCTCTGTTCTAGCGCGGCCGCTGCCCGGTCGCCGGTGCGCCTCGTCACCGCCGCACCTCGCTGCCGCGCCGCCCGCCTTCATCTCCGGCCATCGCCACCGACGCGCCCCGCCGGCGTCCGTCTCCGGTCAGATCCGGGCGGGTGGATGAGATCCACCCATCCCACGATCCCAACGGCCTCCCCCGTGCCTGAATCTGCTCGTCCCGGAACTGCTCCATCCCGCATTGACTTTCGCGGAGGTGAAAATTCCACTAAGTTCTAGATCTGTGTAATTTTCATGCCATGTCCATCGCATCATAACTCCTCATCGGTAGCTCCGTTTTGCATGCATGTTATATCGAAATGTTCGTCAGGATGTCCTCTTCATTTTGTTCCATTACACCATGCTTGTTTGAGTCCATCTTGATGCCTAATATGATGTTGCAAGAGTGCTTCATAATGGTAGTTCCTCATTCTTATCAGATTATGAGCATTTGTCTTTTTTGCCATGATTATTGTGTGCCTCGTATGATCTTGAGCCCTACATGTGTTTTGTTATATGCCATGCCATATTTACAGGGGTGTATGCCATGTATTTTTGTGATAATTGTGGTGACTAGCACAAGCATGCAAAGTAGCTCTCGTGATGTTGCTCATTTCAGGGACTTAGAATTTCAAGTTTTTGTCTGCTGTTATTTTTTATGCCATGTTTTCATGTTGCTACAGAGTGATCCATGCCTCTTTTGAGCATGTTCAGTAAGGATGATTTTGAGATATTGTTATGCTATATCCATCCATGCCTTTGTTTGCATTTATGGAGTGCCCTAGCATGACTCAATATTGCTCTACTTTTGCTATAAAATGTTCCTGGCAGATTGTTTACGTGTTAATCAATTTTGCCAAGGTTGTTGTAGTTGATCCATGTATGCTATGAGATTTTGCTTGCCATGGTTAGCTTCTTGATCATGTCTTCTTGCTAGGTGTATGCTTAGCTTGTCATGCAATGCCTTCTGTTGAGTGCATCGAGCTCGCAAACATGCCTTTCTAACTCTATTTATGCCATGTCCAATTTTTCTGCAAAGTCTGAATCTCTTAAAGAAACTTGCTATGTTTACATGGGTGCCATTATGTTTTCTGTGCCCTTTTGACTTATGGTCAGTAAGGGACTTTTGTTATATGCTTTGGGTAGATACATGCCATGCCTTTCTTTGCCATGATATATTCCTGAAGCATGTTGTTAGCTTTCTCTAAACATTGCTTCCTGATATTAATTCTTTGCATGTTGTTATTTTCACTAAGTCTGTGATGCTGTTATCTTTTGCTCTTTTGCCATGCTTGTTTGAACCTGCTATTTTGTGAATTAGCCGTAGCTCAGTGTTCATCTTTTGTCAAGCATCTTGAGTAGATCACTGCCGTGTGCTTTGTTGATATGTTGGAGTGCAGTAGCTTAGTTTCTTGTTGCATTGTAGGTGGCATCGTGCTGTTAATCGCAGGATTGTGCCATTCTTGTTTTGCTTGCCATTTGCAAACCGTGAATCCGATTCCGGTGATCTTTATATCGATTTTGACCGAAATCAACTCGTCTTTCCAGCGGCGCACTTGGTTTGCCATGTTGAGGCCTGGTTCTATCTTTTCCTTCCGGAGTACGCATATGCATTGCATAGCACATCCCGCATATCGTGCCATGTTTTGCATCATGTTGCTTGCGCATTGCACCGTGGTTGATTGTGGTTTCTTTTGCTTGTATTCTTGTCTTGGGTAGATCCGTGAGATGAGTTCGTGTTCAAGGAACCCGTTGAGTATGCTACGAGGATCAAGCTTACGTCAACTCGGAGAACTTTGCAGGCAACATGACCATACCCTCGAAATCACTTCTATCTTTGCTTGCTAGTTGCTCGCTCTATTGCTATGCCTATGCCGCGATACCTACCACTTTCTATATAATGCCTCCCATATTGCCATCTCAATCCTCTAACCCTTCTTTCCTAGCAAACCGTTGTTTGGCTATCTTACCGCTTTGCTCAGCCCCTCTTATAGTGTTGCTAGTTGCAGGTGAAGATGGAGTTTGTTCCTTGTTGGAACATGATTATTGTTGCGATATCACCACATCTTATTTAATTAATGCATCTATATACTTGGTAAAGTGTGGAAGGCTCGGCCTTATACCTGGTGTTTTGTTCCAATCTTGTCGCCCTAGTTTTCGTCATACCGGTGTCATGTTCCTTGATTTTGCGTTCCTTACGCGGTTGGGTTATAGTGGGAACCCCTTGACAGTTCGCCTTGAATAAAACTCCTCCAGCAAGGCCCAACCTTGGTTTTACATTTGCACTAACAACCTAGCCTTTTCCCTTGGGTTTCCGGAGCCCGAGGGTCATCTTTATTTTAACCCCCCCCTCGGGCCAGTGCTTCTCTAAGTGTTGGTCCAACCTGAGCGATGTCCGGCGCCCCCTAGGCAACCAGGGTCTATGCCAACCCATCGTCTGGCTCATCCGGTGTGCCCTGAGAATGAGATATGTGCAGCTCCTATCGGGATTTGACGGCACATCCGGGCGGCTTTGCTGGTCTTGTTTTACCATTGTCGAAATGTCTTGTAACCGGGATTCCGAGTCTGATCGGGTCTTCCTGGGAGAAGGAACATCCTTCATTGACAGCGAGAGCTTGTGATGGGCTAAGTTGGGATACCGCCGCAAGGTTTTGAACTTTCGAAAGCCGTGCCCGCGGTTAGGGGCAGATGGGAATTTGTTAATATCCGGTTGTAGAGAACTTGACACTTAACTTGATTAAAATGCATCAACCGCGTGTGTAGCCGTGATGGTCTCTTCTCGGCGGAGTCCGGGAAATGAACACGGTTCTTGTGTTATGCTTCAACGTAAGTAGTTTCAGGATCACTTCTTGATCACTTCCAGTTCACGACCGTGCTTTGCTTCTCTTCTCGCTCTTATTTGCATAAGGTATCCACCATATATGCTAGTGCTTGCTGCAGCTCCACCTCACATACCTTTTCCTACCCATAAGCTTAAATAGTCTTGATCGCAAGGGTGTGAGATTGCTGAGTCCCCGTGACTCACAGTTTACTTCCAAAACTAGTTTCATGTGCCGATGATACCAGTGCAGGTGACGCAGCTGAGCTCAAGTGGGAGCTCGACGAAGATCGTGTCCGTTGTGTTGTTTCGTTTCTAGTTGATTAGTAGTGGAGCCCAGTCGGGGCGATCAGGGATCTAGCATTAGGGGTTGTCTTTCTTTATTTGGTTCTGTAGTCGGACCTTGATTGTATTCTGGATGATATAATGCTATATTTATGTATTGTGTGAAGTGGCGATTGTAAGCCAACTCTTTATCCCTTTCTTATTCAGTACATGGGATGTGTAAAGATTACCCCTATTGCGACATGCCTACAATGCGGTTATGCCTCTAAGTCGTGCTCTGACACGTGGGAGATATAGCCGCATCGTGGGTGTTACAGTACGTGAGGAGGTGGAGCAGTATTCATACGAGGAGGTTCCATCACCCGTGGTTGAACCGGCGCCCTAGCCCCGGGCGTTGCCACCCGGTTTACCTCCGGCGGGTTACTAGGGCCTACAACGGGTGTGCGGAAGAGGTTTCTAGGATCATAAGTCAGACGCAGACGGGATTGAGCCTTCTGGTGCCTTCTCTTCATGACCTCATTTGATGCGTTCAGATCCATCATAAGCTGGAAAGCTTCTGATTGAATCTGCTGAGCTCGAGCATCCAAAGTCGCTCGCACTGCGGCCATCCTGACGTCCTCCGCTGCTAGGTTTTCCTTGGCTTGTGATACCTCCTCACGTAACCGTGCCACTTCTGCATCATGTTGAGCCTAATCCACCGGGCTAACCACGGCAGTTAACAAGGTTGTCATCCTATCCATGAGATCCATTAGTACCTGAGCCGGCGGGCGCGCAGGGCCTCCTGCCCCGGTCGCCGCTGACCCGGAGGTTATCACTGCCGCACCCGTGGAGTTTCTAACGGGTTGCGTGCCAGTCATGAAGATCCATGCCCTGCTTGGCGGCTCAAAGGGGTCCAGAATACTGCTGCCATTGGAACAGCCCCCAAGCCCAGCGTCTTGCAATTGGTACAATGAATCCATCTCACCTGTGGACGACCCACCGTCAAAGTAGATGGCCGTCTCACCGCCAGACACAGATCCTTCAGAAAATTCTCCTCCATAGAGGCATCCCACGAAGGCACGCTTCATGGCGAGCAGAGTCCGGGCGGGTCTCGCGCGCTGAGCCTTCTTGATGATGTCAGTGCAGATGTCCGGCTCAGTGCCTGGCTTGCCGATCTGGCCAATGAAGACTTAGATTCCGCTGAAGGGGACCCGGTACCCGTGCTCAATTGAGCCCGCGTCGGGGCCCCAGCCTGCTTCATCGATGTAGAGCTTGTCGCGACGACTCTTGGTCATCCTGCCCACAACGTATCCCTTGAGCCCTTCGAAGCTGCCCTTCAAGAACTCAAATCCACCGGGCGCAGGCCCCACGGTGGGCGCCAACTGTCGTGGAATTGTCATGGCAGATGTCCTAGTCGAAGGACTTAATCGTGGAGCCATCTCAACTAGGAAGCTTAAAGGGGTTAAAACGACACAAAGGACACAAGAGTTATACTGGTTCAGCCCCTTGCGTTGAAGGTAAAAGCCTAATCCAGTTTGAGGTGGTATTTCTTATGTTTCGATTACTAGGGAGCGAATCCACTTGACCTAGCTTTCGATCTGATCTTACTTTCCCTGAACCACCGCCGGGTCGTCCCTTTATATATAGAGGCTGCCCCCTGCAGCTCATAGAATCCCGACCGGCTCACAAACAGTGCCCGGCTCGGCCTTCTAACTATTCTTGCCTTACAATGCAAGTTATGTACATATGTCGGTTTATCACTACGGGCCTTGAGTCACCTTTGGGTCTTGGGCCCTTAACTGAACCGCCATCTTCCGGAGATGTCTTGGGCTTCATGAATCAACATAGGTAAAACCCGGCCCCTCCTGGGCGGGTCATTCCTAATAGTTATAACTCCAACAGAAATAATGTAGAATTTTATGGAAAGCATAAAGGAATGTTTGAAAAGAGTTTTTCAAAGAAAGACCTCGATGAAGCTACTTACACTTTGAGCATGAAGATCTATAGAGATAGATCAAGACGCTTGATAAGTTTTTTCAATGAGTACATACCTTGACAAGATTTTGAAGTAGTCCAAAATAGAACAGTCAAAGAAGGAGTTCTTACCTGTGTTGCAAGGTGTGAAGTAGAGTAAAGACTCAAAACCCGACCACGGCAGAAAATAGAAAGAGAATGAAAAGTCATTCCCTATGCCTCAGTCATAGGTTCTATAAAGTATGTCATGCTATGTACCAGACCTATTGTATACCCTGACCCGAGTTTGGCAAAGGAGTACAATAGTGATCTAGGAGTAGATCACTGGACAGCGGCCACAGTTATCCTTAGAGGGCTAAGGAAATATTTCTCGATTATGGAGGTGATAAAAGAGTTTGTCATAAAGAGTTACGTCGATGCAAGCTTTTTACATCGATATAGATGACTCTATGTGAAGGGGAGCCTTGGCGCAGTGGTAAAGCTGCTGCCTTGTGACCATGAGGTCACGGGTTCAAGTCCTGGAAACAGCCTCTTACAGAAATGTAGGGAAAGGCTGCGTACAATAGACCCAAAGTGGTCGGACCCTTCCCCAGACCCTGCGCAAGCGGGAGCTACATGCACTGGGGCTGCCCCTTATAGATGACTCTATGTCTCGATCTGGATACATATTGAAAGTGGGAGCAATTAGCTAGAGTAGCTCCGTGCAAAGCATTGTAGACATAGAAAATTTGCAAAATACATACGGCTCTGAATGTGGTAGACCCATTGACTAAATTTCTCTCACAAGCAAAAATGATCACTCTTTGGGTGTTAATCACATAGCGATGTGAAATAGATTATTGACTCTAGTAAACCCTTTGTGTATTAGTCACATGGATATGTGAACTAATCACATAAAGATGTGAACTAGATTATTGACTCTAGTGCAAGTGCGAGACTAAAGGAAATATGCCCTAGAGGCAATAATAAAGTTGTTATTTATATTTCCTTATATCATGATAAATGTTTATTATTCATGCTAGAATTGTATTAACCGGAAACTTAGTACATGTGTGAGTATATAGACAAACAGAGTGTCACTAGTATGCCTCTACTTGACTAGCTCGTTGAATCAAAGATGGTTAAGTTTCCTAGCCATAGACATGAGTTGTCATTTGATTAACGGGATCACATCATTGGAGAATGATGTGATTGACTTGACCCATCCGTTAGCTTAGCACGATGATTGTTTAGTTTGTTGCTATTACTTTCTCCATAACTTTACATGTTCCTATGACTATGAGATCATGCAACTCCCGAATACCGAAGGAACACTTTATGTGCTACCAAATGTCACAATGTAACTGGGTGATTATAAAGGTGCTCTACAAGTGTCTCCGATGGTACTTGTTGAGTTGGCATAGACCAAGATTAGGATTTGTCACTCCGATTGTCGGAGATGTATCTTTGAGCCCTCTCGGTAATACACATCACTATAAGCCTTGCAAGCAATGTAACTAATGAGTTAGTTTCAAGATGAGGCATTATGGAATGAGTAAAGAGACTTGCCGGTAACGAGATTGAACTAGGTATTGAGATACCGACGATCGAATCTCGGGCAAGTAACATACTGATGACAAAGGGAACAACGTATGTTGTTATGCGGTTTGACTGATAAAGATCTTCGTAGAATATGTAGGAGCCAATATGAGCATCCAGGTTCCGCTATTGGTTATTGACCGGAGACGAGTCTCGGTCATGTCTACATAGTTCTCAAACCCGTAGGGTCCACGCGCTTAACGTTCGATGACGAATGGTATATGAGTTTATGTGTTTTGATATACCAAAGGTAGTTTGCAGTCCCGGATGAGATTGGGGACATGACGAGGAGTCTCGAAATGGTTGAGACATAAAGATCGATATAATGGACGACTATATTCTGACATCGGAAAGGTTCCGAGTGATTCGGGTATTTTTCGGACTACCAGAGAGTTATGGGAATTCAACGGGGAGTATATGGGCCTTATTGGGCTTTAGGGGAAAGAGAGAGGGGAGGTTGCGCGCCCCTCCAAGGCTTAGTGTGAATTGGACTAGGGGGAGGGGCGGCGCCCCCTCCTTCCTTCTCTTCTCTTTTCCCTTTCCTTCTCTGCTACTCCTACTACATGGAAGGGGGGAATCCTACTCCCGGTGGGAGTAGAACTCCCCTTGGGGCGCGCCTAGGAGGGCCGGCCTCTCCCCCTCATCCACTCCTTTATATACGTGGCCAGGGGGCACCCCATAGACATAAGTTGATCGGTTGATCTTTTAGTCGTGTGCGGTGCCCCCCTCCACCATAATCCACCTCGGTCATATCGTAGCGGTGCTTAGGCAAAGCCCTGCGTTGGTAGCATCATCATCACCGTCATCACGCCGTCGTGCTGATGGAACTCTCCCTCGAAAATCTGCTGGATCGGAGTTCGTGGGATGTCACCGAGCTAAACGTGTGCTGAACTCGGAGGTGTCATACATTTGGTACTTGGATCAGTCGGATCGTGAAGATGTACGACTACATCAACCGCGTTCTCATAACGCTTCCGCTTACGGTCTACGAGGGTACATAGACGATACTCTCCCCTCTCGTTGCTATGCATCACCATGATCTTGCGTGTGCATAGGAAATTTTGAATTTACTACGTTCCCCAACATCTACCACAATTCTCAACCCTGGTCGAGTCTTCTACAAATGCCCGAATCATGGGGTAATAATATGTTTAAATGTTGTTCCACTGCTTTCAGTTGCTGATTTTTTAATTGTTTGGTTGATGATCTTCCAATTTGATTCGAGCAGAAAAGGGAAGATTCGTGTGATTTGTATTTTTGGGATGTTGCTGATGTGGGGGAATGCAACTACGCTGATTATTTGGTTAGCGAGGAATCCCAATACAAGTAGGTTGGAGTGTTGGACAAGTAACTGAAGGAACAACAAAAGAGGAAGATGCAGAGTAGTAGGTTAAAGATGCAGTTCCTCTGATCATGGCCAAGCAACAGCTGCTGAACAACCATGACAGCAATGAGGAGATGAAAGAGCTTGTGAAGATAATGTGCAAAATCGAAGTGCTCTGTAGGATGATTGTCTCTTTATTTGCAGTGTATGTAGCATCGTGATGTATTCACTGGCTATGACATGAGCACTTTCCTGAAACTTGTAATGAATGAAACCTATTTAGCAGGCTGGGCATAGTGTTGTGGACATCTAATGATTTCTATTAACGGAAAGCAGGGGGTATCCCCTTTTGCTCATAAATAAATAAATAACAGAGGCCCTTTTGCTAATAAATAAATAAATTAGCAGACGCCCTGTCGGGTCAGCTTCGTTCCCGTTCAAAGACATCGAGAAAATTGTAGTCCAACAGCAAACTATGTCACCAAATAAAATTTTCACAGCCAAATATGAGTAAAAATAAACAACAATGTCATCATGTTTTAGTCGTCATACAATCACCAAACAGAAATCAACATACATAATAAGTGGTGTTCTCATAGCAAAATACTAAACAACAAGTTCATCAGGTTTCAGTTGTCATAGAAAACACAATTTCACATAGTAGATAAAAACGTCTTCTGACAGGCAAATACAACAAAAGCAATCTAATCATCATCCGCAGTAGCAGCGTCAACATCTTTGCCATGTGTATAAGTCTGAATTGTAATTCCCCTAGTGTCATCTTCTTCTTCATCCTTAATGTCCTCGAACGTTGGTGTCTTATTGGTCAACTCTCCTATGTCCACAGCCCGACAAGCAATCTTTTCACCAACGTCATTGACGTGATAGTTCTCAAAGATATTAGGAACATTTGTGGAATGTTCTACATCAGGAGCAGTGCAGGCATCATCTTGTTGTGCAACTTCATTAAACGAATTTCTCTACTCAAACCTTTGCAATACTCTCCAGTCGTCTCTATGTGCAAATGTGTCTTCCAACAAAAATATATGTGTTGCTTGATTTGCCAAAATAAAAGGCTCGTAGGTCTGGTACGCCACCTTGACATTGATGGATTTGAAATAATCATCAGCTATAGGTTTTGTGATCCTGGAAAACAGGTTATACCAACGATAGCACAACAGAACCACACACCGATGAACCTCGAAACTGGAGATATATTGCAACTGAACAATGTCTGTTATGTTAGCATACATTTCAGTTGTCTCTTTGTCATACTTATCTATGCTCATGATGGCACTGTTTTGTGTCTTCCTTCCATCGTCGTGTGCAAGGGTGTTGTAGCACACATCTCCAACAACGCAAGATTCAGAATGTCTTACCCCTGCCCGAGTATCAGGACCCATTGCTAGTGCGTAAAGGGCATCATTAACTGCCTGCCCATCCTCCCGCATCTTCTTAACCTATGGTTAGAAAATAGACAAGATGATCATCTTATGTACTCAATATATTAAAAAAATTGATAGTACAATTCAAGAGCATACATGGCTCTTCAACCATTTCGCAAATCCGGACATAACCAGTTTGTCAATGTTTCTTGGATTTTGTGGCAGTAACTCCTTTTTGTAGATGTTGCACAACATATTGATCGCGTCAAACATCTAAATATATAAGAATGCACTGCAAGTTTAGTAGATTATGATGTATAAGATGCAGTACTTAGCACTTACTCGATATAAGGTAGAATCTCAAGACAGTTATTCAACACATACCAAACCATATTGTCCAAACCTTTAGGTTTGTCGTCTTGTCGACTCTTCCTTGTAACTCGAATAGAACAATCGAAAACATTGAGCTCAGGATTGTCTTCACCTACCTCTTTGCTAAGCTCATCTGTTGTTTCAATGTATTTTGAGCAGAATAACAATTCTATTGTTTCAATGTATTTTGAGCAGAATGACAATGCTTCTGTAGTAATGTAGGCCTCTGCAATGGAACCCTCAGGTCCAGCGTTGTTCCTAACATAGCCCTTGAAATTACCTAGCCGCCTTCCAATAGGGTACATCCAGCCATACTGTACTGGACCTCTAAGTAGTGCCTCATCAGGTAGATGAACAGCCAAATGCACCATCACATCAAAGAAGGTTGGAGGATATATCTTCTCAAGGTCGCATATGATAGTTGGTATCTTGTCTCTAAGATGCTCCAAAGCATCTATCATGATATTTCTATTTGCAGAGTTCCCTGGAGAATTGTCCCAACTCTGCAACTTCTCTGTATAAGTCAGGGCGGCCCAATCCTCTAAGGATAACAGGTAAAAACCTTTGAAGTAGGACATGGCAGTCATGAGTTTTCAACCCTTGTACCTTGTTTCCATCTGCATTAACTCTCCTTTCATGGTTGGAAGCAAATCCATGTGGGAATCTCACACGTGACTGGACCTTGCAGAATTCTTTTCTTTTTACCTTGTCCAAGACATACACAGCTGGTGTCATATCTCATGGTTTACCTTCATCTTGCACCTGCAAATCCTTTCTGATACCTAGGTGTGTCAAATCAATCCTAGATTTTAAGGTATATTTCATCTTGCCTTCAATATTAAGAAGTGTGCCGATAATGTTGTCACATATATTTTTCTCGATGTGCATCACATCAAGATTATGACGCAGATCCAGATCTTTCCAATACTCCAAGTCCCACAAAGTGGCCCTGCGCGTAAACAATAATCTCTCTTCTGCCCTGCCACGCTTCCTTTTCCTGCTACCATTATCACGACGCTTTCCTGATGTAATATGCCAGACCTTCTCTAATTCCACTTGAAACTCATCGGCGGTGAGCCTCTTTGGCGCATCACGGTTTTCATGCTTTGCATTGAACACATGTCTTCGGTATGTTGTAGGACACAGCTTGTCCTTGGCAAGGAAACGGCGGTATCCAATGTAACATATCTTGCTAAGTATTGCGTATGAGAGTGGATTCTTGTCACAGAGAACACATGCATTGTAACCATGTGTCGTTTGATATGTCTCCGTCGTATCTATAATTTTTGATTGTTCCATGCCAACTTTCATATACTTTTGGCAACTTTTTATACTATTTTTGGGACTAACATATTGATCCAGTGCCCAGTGCCCAGTGCCAGTTCCTGTTTGTTGCATGTTTTTTGTTTCGCAGAATATCCATATCAAACGGAGTCCAAACGGAATAAAACTGACAGAGATTTTTTTTGTAATATATATGATTTTTGGGAAGAAGAATCCACGTGAGACGATGCTCGAGGGGCCCGGGAGGTAGGGGGGCGCCGGGCGCGCCCTGGGGAGGCAGGCGCGCCCCTGACCCTCGTGACCACCCCGCAAGGCGGTTGGAGCCCTTCTTTCGCCGCAAGAAAGCTAATATCCGAATAGAGATCGTGTTAAAATTTCAGCCCAATCGGAGTTACGGATCTCCGGGAATATAAGAAACAGTGAAAGGGAAGAATCTGAGAACGCAGAAACAGAGAGAGACAGAGAGACAGATCCAATCTCAGAGGGGCTCTCGCCCCTCCCGTGCCATGGAGGCCATGGACCAGAGGGGAAACCCTTCTCCCATCTAGGGAAGAGGTCAAGGAAGAATAAGAAGGAGGGGGGCTCTCCCCCACCTCGCGTCCGATGACACCGGAGTGCCACCGGGGGCCATCATCATCACCGCGATCTACACCAACACCTCCGCCATCTTCACCAACATCTCCATCACCTTCCCCCCTCTATCTATAGTGGTCCACTCTCCCGCAACCCACTGTACCCTCTACTTGAACATGGTGCTTTATGCTTCATATTATTATCCAAAGATGTGTTGCCATCCTATGATGTCTGAGTAGATTTTCGTTGTCCTATTGGTGGTTGATGAATTGCTATGATTGATTTAATTTTCTTGTGGTTATGTTGCTGTCCTTTGGTGCCCATCATATGATTGCGCGCGTGGATCACACCCTAGGGTTAGTTGTATGTTGATAGGACTATGTATTGGAGGGCAAGAGTGACAGAAGCTTCAACCTAGCATAGAAATTGATGCATACGGGATTGAAGGGGGACCAATATATCTTAATGCTATGGTTGGGTTTTACCTTAATGAACATTAGTAGTTGCGGATTCTTGCTAATAGTTCCAATCATAAGTGCATAGAATTCCAAGTCAGGGATGACATGCTAGCAGTGACCTCTCCCACATAATACTTGCTATCGGTCTAGTAAAGTAGTCAATTGCTTAGGGGCAATTTCGCAACTCCTACCGCCACTTTCCAACACTCGCTATATTTACTTTATTTCTTCTTTACTTACAACAGCCCCTACTTTTTATTTACTTGCTCTTTATTACCTTGCAAACCTATCCAACAACACCTACAAAGTACTTCTAGTTTCATACTTGTTCTAGGTAAAGTGAACGTCAAACGTGCGTAGAGTTGTATCGGTGGTCGATAGAACTTGAGGGAATATTTGGTCTACCTTTAGCTCCTCGTTGGGTTCGATACTCTTACTTATCGAAAACTATTGCGATCCCCTATACTTGTGGGTTATCATCGTTCACCCTCACATAGTGCCCAAAATCATGGATGCACCAAATTATAATAGCACGCAGAAAGAAATCAGCTGGCGGGTTGCTATATAGGTCTCGAGTGAGAACACCCCTCCATATTTGTTGAAGTTCCTCCACAAGAGGCTCCATGAATAAATCAAAATCCTTTCCAAGACTTTTTGGACCTGGGATGAGCAAGGCCATCATGTAGTTTGATTCTTTGGTGAAGACATTTGGAGGCATGTTGTAAGGATAACAAGCACTGCCACATGCTATAAGTGGCACTCTGGTGGCCAAATGGGTTAAATCCATCTGTAGCTAAGACAAGTCTAATGTTTCTCGGGTCAGCAGCAAAAATTTTGTGTTTCTGATTGAAGCTTTTCCAGTCACTACCATGAGATGGATGGCTCATTACATTATGATCTCTGTACTCCTGGTTCCTAGAATGTCACAGTACATCCTCTCTTGTTTAAGCATCATGAAACAACCTCTGCAATCTTGGTATAATTGGAAAATGTCTCAAAACATTATGAGGAATCCTCTTCATAGCATTGCCATCTTTCCATCTTGATGATTTGTAATATAGGCATTCACTTAAGTTGGCATAATCCTTCTAGAACAAAACACAATTATTCTTACAAACAAGGATCATATCATATCCAATTCCAACTACACGAAGGAAATTCTTTATTTTACTATAGGTGTGTGGCAGCTCAAACGCATCTGGGAAAGATTTGTGGAAAGCAGCCAACATCGCATCGAATGACTTTTTGGTCATCCGCTTAGATGTATACACCTTGAGAAAGGTGACCATAGCTGAGAATACTGACAGCTTATTTCCTCGGGTGACAGCCACGTTGCATTGTTCCAACACGCGGGCCCGCCATTTTTCTTCTGCAGGTGAAAGTTCATGAAATGCGCGAGCATTTTGTAGCATTGTTTCAATGTTGGTCAAAATCACTGGCTCCGCCACCACCACCTCCTCCTCCTCTTCCACCTGAGCATCAGGTAGATCGAGATGGTGATCTGCTGCTTCCACATAGTCAGTAACATGGACGTTCATAGCTTCACCATGATGAACCCACCTAGTATATGTGACTGGCATCCCATACAATTGTAGATGATTTTGCGCAGTTGATTGGGGTCTTGTAACTGAATTCATACAACTGTTACACGGGCATAGCACATCTGGTTTAGGACCACCGTACTCAGCTCTGATAAAGTTCATGAAGTTTTCAACCCCCTCGACATTTGCAACAGAGAATCTTCGAGCAGAAGTTATCCAAGTCATGTCCATCTGTTAGACATACAAATTAGTTCTTCTACTAGATATTACAGGAAAAACATATGTGCTTTTTTATGAAGTCCAAAAAAAATACATAGGTCGGTGTCTAAAGCTATGGCAAGATATTTGGACAAGCAGATCTAAGTAATGAAATATATGTAAAGCTAATTTAGCAAACAGATTTGAGTGCTAAATTATGGCAGGCTGTTTTAGCAGTCAATGAGGCCGAGCACACAGCCATCGAAGGCCATCTCAGCAACAAAGATCGAGTATAAAACGGTGTAGAGCTATTTCACCTAACAAATTGGCTACTAGACCATGGCAATCTACATTACAATAAATATATGGCATGATATTTTAGCAACTAATCAGGCGTGGCATGCCATCTCAGCTAAGCAGATTGAGTGCAGAACAGGGCAATGAAGCTTCTTAAGCATAGCATATTGACTATAAACTATTTCGGCAAACAGTGAGATTAACAACGTCTATCAGCTAACATTCAGTGCTACTCCGACATGCATGGGGCCTCAGTCTAGAATGCGCATACCATGGGAGAAGCTGACCACCATGCGTCTCCACAAGAACATCGCCAGTAGCGGCGCGGCTGGAGGACGGTAGTCTGCGAGAGCGTACTATGGGACCAAGAGGATCGTCGTGCATCCCATCGACGAACCACGGCGCCAATGCATCGGCGCAGCGGGAAGGGTGCCTTTAGCAGAGCAAATGGAGTGGAGGGGTCGGGCGGGAGGGGGGTTGGGGGAATATTATTAGCTAGTTGGCCGAAGGGCGGTTGAATTTGGGATTTGGGGGGAATTTTTGTGCGGTGGGCGGGGGAGTTTGGCACATGGTCGGTTTCTCCAAGTGCGGTCCCACGTGTCAGTGAAGAGGCAAGCCGAAGCGCATTCTGTTTGCCTGAGCCGTGTGCTGGACCGACCGTGTGAGGGGTGCAATGCGACCGCGTGTTGTGAGTGTACCGCCTTTTTTCCTTATAAACTTGGTGCTTCGCGCGATCCATCAATACTACTACTAGTAATCCGGTAATCCCGACTAAAACAGCAGTAGAAAAGTGGTTCCGTGGATCCCCTTGATGTTTTTGGGGTATAAGACTATATATAGGAGGAAGAATTAGGCCAGGAGAGCTACGAGGGGCCCACAAGGTTGGGGGGCATGCCCCACCCCCTTGGGTGCGCCCTCCACCCTTGTGGCCGCCTCGAGGCTCTTCTGACTTCCACTCCAAGTCTCCTGGGTGTCTTCTGGTCGAAGAAAAATCATCGCGAAAGTTTTATTCCGTTTGGACTCCGTTTGGTATTCCTTTTCTGTGAAACTCTAAAACAAGGAAAAAACTAAAACTGGCACTGGGCTATAGGTTAATAGGTTAGTCCCAAAAAACATATAAAATAGCATATTAATGCATATAAAACATCCAAAACCGATTATATAATAGCATGGAACAATCAAAAATTATAGATACATTGGAGACGTATCACATGTTAGCTTTGTCTCGGGTCAAATCTTGTAAGTTTATACACATAAAATCGAATAATCATTCCATATATTTTCATACTCCTACAATATATCTTACTATTATTGTGAAAGTTCATATACATCGGACAAGATTCATACAAACACCGCAGATTTTCATTACATTTCGAACTTTTATAGGACAGAAAAATAAACAAAACCCGGCCCTAAACCTTTTCTACGGTGGCGACCGACGTCCTCCACCTGCCATCTCCATGTATGGGGGCAGGATTCAAGACCCGTGAAGTGAAGGTGCGGTCTCCGACGAGGAAGAGCATAACATGGGAGACGGGCCAGCCAGTTGGCACCTTCCATGCCCTACTCATCCTCGGAGGAGTCCCCGACCTCTGCGGTGCCGGTGGACGTGAGATTGATGATGATGGATGTGGAGGGTCCGTCACTTGACCTACCACATGCGCTACCGAACGTTGGACGACGACAAGTAGGACGTGTGGTTGACGGTGCTCCCATCGTCGGCCGTCAGCGTGGCCACCGCTTGTGCGGTTGCGTCCGTGTTCGCTATGCCGCTATTGCGTTGTGACAGGCGACTTGAGCGAGGGCAGCGACCTCGAGCTTCATCTACAAATATAAGCTCTGCCGTAGAGAGTTCGCGCTTGCAGTCATGGTGGATGTGGTGCCAGGTAGGAGGAGGATGTGCTATGGTGTGGAGTTTAGCTAGGCGTTGCCGCTTTAAGTAGCACATTTCGATGAGGCCAAGCGTCCGGGTGCGTCATTAAGTCGCCGGAGTTGGTTCCTCGGGCACCAAGCCTCTTAATGACAGCATACAGACGGATGGCATGAATGCGACCAGGTGGCGCCGGCTGGGAACCCACTGCACGACGGCGCGAGGGACGAGGGTTTTTGGTGTGCCAGGGTAGTCAGCTGTGGTCATGGCTATTAGGAAATGCAGTATTTCAAAAAAATTACCTACGATCACGCAAGATCTATCTAGGAGATGCATAGCAAAGAGAGGGGAGAGTGTGTCTACGTACCCTCGTAGACCGAAAGCGGAAGCGTTTAGTAACGCAGTTGATGTAGTCAAACGTCTTCACGATCCAACAGATCCAAGTACCGAATGCATGGCACCTCCGCGATCAGCACACGTTCAGCTCGATGATGTCCCTCGAACTCTTGATCCAGTTGAGGCCGAGGGAGAGTTCCGTCGGCACGATGGCATGGTGACGGTGATGATGAAGTTACCGATGCAGGGCTTCGCCTAAGCACTACAATGATATGACCGAGGTGTATAACTATGGAGGGGGGCACTGCACACGGCTAAAAGATCAACTTGTGTGTGTATGGGGTACCCCTGGACACGTATATAAAGGAGGGGAGGGAAGAGGTGGCCATCCCTAGGGGGCGCGCCAGGTGTGCGGAATCCTACTAGGACTCCCCAGTCCAAGTAGGATTCCCCTCCTCTTTCCTATTCCAAGTATGAGAAGGAGGGAAGGAGGAGGAGGAGAGAAGGAAAGGGGGGCCGCCCCTCCCCCCCAAACCCTACTCCAATTCGGTTTGGGCTAGGGGGCATGCGCCACTCCCTGTCCGGCCTTCTCTCTTCCACCACTAGGCCCATCAGGCCTAATAACTTCCCGGGTGGGTTCCGGTAACCCCCGGTACTCCGAAACTCATCCGAAACGAACCAAACCATTCCGGTGTCCGAATGTAACCTTCCAATATATGAATATTTACATCTTGGCCATTTCGAGAATCCTCGTCATGTCCGTGATCTCATCCGGGACTCCGAACAACCTTCGGTCATCAAATCACATAACTCATAAATACAAATCGTCATCGAACGTTAAGCGTGCGGACCCTACGGGTTCGATAACTATGTAGACATGACCGAGACACATCTCCGGTCAATAAACAATAGCAGAACCTGGATGCTCATATTGGCTCCTACATATTCTACGAAGATCTTTATCGGTCAAACCGCATAGGAACATACGTTGTTCCCTTTGTCATCGGTATGTTACTTGCCCGAGATTCGATCGTCGGTATCATCATACCTAGTTCAATCTCGTTACCACAAGTCTCTTTACTCGTTCCATGATGCATCATCACAGAACTAACTCATTAGTGACATTGCTTGCAAGGCTCATAGTGACGTGCATTACTGACAGGGACCAGTGTCGGCGTTCTGGGAACGGGGGTCCCCAGACTTGCCTGCCTACGGCCCACGGCGTGGCTAAGCCAGCAGGCCGTACGGCCCACCTTCACCAACGAGGCACCCAAGACCCTCGCGAGGGGCCGAGCCTTGCGAGGCGGACGACACAAGACCTCCTCTGGAGCGTCCTAGCCAGGCAGGCTCATGAGGAGCAGAGATATCAAGGCGGGCAAACCTCGCGAGGCTCTCGTGACGTGAGCCATGACGATTGACACCAGGCGGGCGCCAGCGTGCGCAGCGTCCTTGTTTCCTCTTTGGTGCAAAGGGGGCAGGCGCAGCTGCGGGGTACCGAGGCCTCAGGCAAAGGTTGCCATTTCGGTGCAACATGACCAAGACCATGGACTGCAAGACGGAGGTCATTGTGGAGCCCAAGACAACGTCACCACCAGAGCTTTGTGCAGGCGAAGACTATTTTTGTCAAGAGAGCTCGTACTAGTTGCCCCCCTTCAAATTAGCCCGCCATTGTTGGCTCGCTTCCTGCTCGATATTTGGGAGGAGGACCAGGGCCTCTATAAATAGGACTAGCCACCATAGTAGAAAGGGGGACGAGAGACACACAAGTTCATACGCACAAGAACACCTCAACCTCAGGAGGCAGTTCTTCCCTTGTACTGTTCATCATCAGCCCAAGAGGCAATCCACCACCACCACATTGGAGTAGGGTATTATACCACAACGGTGCCCTGAACCAGTATAAACCCTGTGTCTTTCTGTGTTGCGAGTTCGCCGAGTTCGTCCGCAAGATCCTAGAGAGTTAAAGCGAAGATTGGTAGGAGGGAAAGACTTCGCGCGCACCCCAGTGTTCGAATCTTTAGGGTTAGCCGGAACCCCACATCCAACATTTGGCGCGCCAGGTAGGGGAGCACCGAGGCTTCTCTCCACCGACCAGCGCCCCGCACTTCGCTCCCTTGGCAGGTGCCCCGCCACCAACCTCTGCGGCCAACACCAGGAGGGGGAGTCTGGGTACCGAGCCCTGGCCCCCGCTCTGCGGCAGGTGCAGTGGCCGGCCATGTTCAGGCCGGAGATGCCGCCGCGTTACAATGGCGCGGCATACTCGGCGTTGTTCCTGCTAGCATACGAGGAGGCCGTCCTCGAAGACGGAGGCGGCGACAAGATCATGGAAAACTTGTTCCCCCTGGCGCTCGCCGGCGAGCCATGCGCCTGGCTGCTCAACCTCCCGGGATCCACGGTGATGTCCTGGGGGGAACTCTGCGACCTCTTCACTGCACCTTATGCGGCACCGGCACACCACACAGTCGCGGCACTGCTGGGTGGCTCCAAGCATCTCCTTCTGATCGCCACGTCAAGCCTTTCTTCCGTCAGATTGGGGCAGCCTGCAAGCGCCCGGGGGCTCCGTCGGGTTGGGCTGTGCCAGAGGCCGACCTCACCTTCGACTCGGAAGACCACCCCGGCTCCACCGCCGGCTCCGGGATGCTCCCGATGCTCTACACGCCCACCATCTGCAACGTGGCCGTCACCAAGACC
Organism: Triticum dicoccoides; assembly: GCF_002162155.2. Classification (NCBI taxonomy): domain Eukaryota; kingdom Viridiplantae; phylum Streptophyta; class Magnoliopsida; order Poales; family Poaceae; genus Triticum; species Triticum dicoccoides. The sequence goes on along the minus strand of NC_041392.1, from coordinate 331,050,317 downwards.
CTCATCGACGAGGGCGCCGGCCTCAACTTGCTCTCCGTGGAAACCTTCAGCCTTCTTCATGTGCCACTCGAACGGCTCGGCCTCAGCAAACCCTTCACAGGAGTGGGTGGGGGAGCTGCTCACCCTCTGGGGCAGATCCGCCTCCCTGTCACCTTTGGCACACGAGACAACTATCACACCGAGCTGGTGGACTTTGACATCGCCCGCATCGGTCTCCTGTACAACGCCATCCTCGGGTACCCGGCTCTCGCTCAGGTCATGGCGGTGACTCACCCGTCCTACAACCTCATGAAGATGCCAGGGAGCAAGGGCGTCCTCACCATCAAGGGGGACACTGAGGAGGCCATGACGGCACTCAGGCTCGCCTTCAAGACCGCGGCAGCAGCACAGCCAGCAGGAGCCGGTGCGCCCGAGGCCAAGGAGACCGCGCCCACCAAGAAGAGGCAGTTGTTCACCCAAGACAAGGCGGAGACCAAGCAGGTACCAGTCGACGAGGACAGGTCTTCAGGAGCCACCTTCACCATAGGAACCGGCCTTGGCCCGAGACAAGAAGAAGCTTTGGTGAGGTTTTTGCGCGTGAACAAAGAGATATTCACGTGGCAACCCAATCAGCTGGTACGGGTCCCGAGAGAGGTAATCCAGCATCATCTAAGGGTATGCCCCAACGTACGCCCCGTGAAGCAGCGAGCAAGACGGCAGTCCACTGAGAAGCAGACCTTCATCGCCCAAGAGACACGCAAACTGGAGGCGGCAGGCACCATCCGAGAGGTTCGATACCCCGAATGGCTGGCGAATCCCGTCGTAGTACCGAAGAAAGGTGGGAAGGAACGGATGTGCGTCGACTTCACCAACCTCAAAAAAGCCTGCCCCAAGATCTGTTTCCCCTTCCACGCATCGATCAAATCATCGACTCCACTGCCGAGTGCGATTTGTTATGTTTCCTGGATGTGTTCTCTGGATACCATCAGATCAAGATGGCGGTGGAGGATGTGGAGAAGACGGCCTTCTTGACACCATGTGGGGTGTACTGCTACACCTGCATGCCTTTCGGCCTTCGCAATGCAGGCACAACCTTTCAGCGGCTGATGCACATCGCCTTGGGGCGGCAGCTTGGCAGGAACACAGAGGCCTACATTGATGACATGGTGGTCAAATCTCGCGAGTCGAGGACGTTGATTCAAGACTTAGAGGAGACCTTTGAGAGTTTGCACTGGGTGAACTTGAGGCTTAACCTGGAGAAGTGCGTGTTTGGCGTCCCCTTTGGCAAGCTGCTGGGGTTTCTCGTATCCCATAGAGGGATTGAGGCGAACCAGGAGAGGATCAAGGTCATCAAAGACATGAGCCCACCACAGACCCTCAAAGAGATGCAAAAGCTGGCAGGATGGGTGACCGCGTTAGGGCGCTTCATCTCTAAGCTACGCGAGCGCGCCTTACCCTTCTTCAAGCTCATGAAGAAGAAAGGGCCCTTCAAGTGGACCTCGGAGGTTGACAGGGCCTTCCAAGACCTCAAGAAATACCTCACCGCCCCCCGGTGATGGTGGCACCACGGCCTCTCGAGCCTCTGGTACTCTACCTCGCCGCCACCCCATACTCCGCCAGTGCAGCGCTGGTGGTGGTTCGGGAGGAGCGCAGAGATAATGGTGTGCCGCGCCAAGCTAGAGCTGATGCAGCGCAGGGTTAGGAAGGCACACCAGAGCCATCAGCGGTGGAAGATCAAGCTCGGCAGGGCAGTGTTGCGGATACTCCCGAGGATGGCCAAGTCTCAGGAAATCCTCCACCTCAGGATACGCCACAATCTTCACAAGACCCGAGCCTCAACAGTGTGCCAGCCCTCGTCGAGCACCCGGTGTACTTCGTCAGCACCATACTGTGAGACGCAAGGGCACGCTACCCCATGTCGCAGAAGCTCCTACTCGCACTCTTGGTGGCTTCATGCAAGCTGCGACATTACTTTCAGGGGCACCCCATCAAGGTCGTCTCATCTTACCCATTGGAGAGGGTACTCAGGAGCCCAAACTCAGCCGGAAGGGTCGCTGAATGGAACATCAAGCTGCAAGCATTCCATCTAGAGTTCAGCACCACCAGGGTCATCAAGGGAGCCGCGCTCGCCGATTTTGTGGCGGAATGGACAAATGCCCCGGATCTTGAGGAAGGAGAAGACCGGTCCACCTCCCCAGGGAGTGAGGCACCAAACAGCTGGGTCATGTACTTTGATGGCGCCTATGCGCACCAAGGCACGGGGGCTGGAGCAGTGCTCATCTTGCCCACTCAGGACAAGCTTTACTACGCCGTGAAACTCTGCTTCCAACACGGCGAGAAGGTCTCCAACAATATCGCAGAATACGAAGGCCTCATAGCCGGCCTGAAGGCTGCGGCGACTCTGAGGGTGAGGCGCCATACCGTCAAGGGCGACTCGCAGCTCCTCGTCAACTTCTCAAACAAAGTGTACGAGCCAAAGGACGAGCACATGGAGGCCTACCTTGTGGAGGTGCGCAAGATGGAAAAGTAGTTCTCGGGCATGGAGCTACAGCACGTGCCCCGGGGCACCATCAAGGAAGCCGACGACATCGCCAAGAGAGCATCCAAGTGGCAACCGCAAGAGCCCGGTGTCTTTGAAGAGCGACTCTTCAAGCCGTCAGCTACGCCACCTCTCTCAAGCACGACTTAGCCTCGAGAGGAGCTTCTGCAGCCCCCGGCCACGGGAGCACCAGCTTGCGGTCCAACCTCAGGAGCTCGGCTACTCTTGGCGCTCGAACCTCAGGAGGAGTGCTGGACCAAGGAGTTTAAGGAGTACCTGATGCACGGGACACTACCGCAGAAGGAAGAGGACGCGGAGCGCGTGGCCCGACAGGCCACGACATACTACATTCAAGACGACGAGTTGTACAGGAAACGGCCGAGCGATGTCATGCTGCGCTGCATCTCCAGCGATCAAGGGAGGGAGCTGTTGACTGACATACACAACAGGGACTACGGACATCAGTCATCATCACGGACCCTCGCTGGCAAGGCCTTCCGCAGTGGATTCTGCTGGCCCAAAGCACTCAACGATGCAGCCGAGCTGGTGAAGTCCTGCGAAGCTTGCCAATTCCATGCTAAGCAAATCCATCAGCCTGCTCAGGGCCTCCAAACCATCCTGCTCACATGGTCGTTCGCGGTCTGGGGGCTAGATATCCTAGGCCCATTCCCACGACCAGCAGGGGGCTACCGTTATCTCTACGTCACCATCGACAAGTTCACCAAGTGGGCGGGAGTGGAAGCCGTCCGTACCATTCCAGCCGGCTCAGCTGTCAAGTTCATCAAGGGCCTCATGAGCCGCTTCGGGGTCCCCAACTGCATCATCACAGATAAGGGCTCATAGTTTACTAGTAACCTCTTTAAGACCTATTGTGCTAACCTTGGAACGCAGATCTGCTACGCTTCGGTGGCCCACCCCAGGAGCAATGGTCAGGCTGAGCACGCCAATGCTAAGGTCCTAAGGGGCCTCAAGACCAGGACCTTCAAGAAGAAGCTGGAGGTCTGTGGCAGGGGCTGGCGCGACGAGATCCAGTCTGTGTTGTGGTCCATTCGCACCACTGCTACCAAGCCAATGGGCGAGACTCCATTCTTCATCGTCTATGGAGCCGAAGCAGTCCTCCCTCACGAGGTCAAGCATCACTCCGCGCGGGTTCTGGCGTTCGACAAAATGCAGCAGGATGCCATGCGGGGGATGGACCTCATGCTGGGGGAGGAACGTCATCGCGAAGCTGCATTAAGGGCGGCGAGGTACGAGCAAGCGCTGCGGCATTACCACTGCCGCACCATCGCTCCAGGACGCTCGAGACGGGTGACTTTGTCCTTAGGCGGGTCCTCTCCAGGGAAGGGCTACACAAGCTTTCACCCATGTGGGAGGGCCCGTTCAGGGTCGTCCACATCTCCAGGCCTGGCGCCGTGCGCCTGGAGACGCAAGAAGGGACACCTATCCAAAACGCCTGGAACATCCAGCACCTCCGGAAGTTCTACCCATGAAGCAAGGCCCAGAGGCTAAGAAGCAAGGCCCAGAGCCTGTGAAGCAAGGCCTAGAGCCTGAGAAACAAGGCCCAGAGCCTGTGAAGCACGGCACGGTGCCTATGAAGAATCGCCGCCCGTGACACTCACGTAATAATGAGTTGGGGTTGTACATGCCCCGGAGTCTCAAGAGCGCCGGCCTCAGGCCTTGGGGCTCCCTCCCACGCCTAGTGGAAAGCACTTAGCTCCGTGCTGGTGAGAAGACTTGAAGACTAGATTAGGTGTCGGATGCGGCTTTTTCATTTGCTTTCCGCAGTTGGCTCACTTCTCCTTAATCAAAGTTTGCCTTTGGTGTTCCTTGCTGATTTGGTTCCTTCGGCTTTTTACCGCATTCTCCGGCTCTGGTTCGCTCATGATCTCTCTCTCGCATACCTCGCAAGCATTTTTCTTCTCTCTGCCTTCTCGCGAGCCACCCTCGTTCAAGCCTAAAAGCTGGCACATCTCTCCTAATCCGTGCCCCCTCGGGTACCGTGATTCGAAGCGCCAAGTCAAGGTTTGGGTGAACAGCAATACCTTTAGCACACCCGCTAACAGATTTTTTGTAGTTTCTGAGCAGACGCAGGCACCTCGTGAAGGAAAAGGCGTCCCAAACACACCAGGATAAGTTATCTTTGCGCAAAATAACAACACGACATGGGAATAACACGCACATTGCATTAACCAATAACCATAGTTCGACACACGCCCCTCTGGACCCATACTGGTTTGATTTTCTAATGCAGGAAAAAAGGGAAAGATAAACAAAGTGGTGTTTCAGCAAAGGCAGGCCCTTGGTGATGCCCCGAGCCTAGCCAAACTCCTCCTCGCCCTTCACAGAGGCGCGGCGACGAGATGACCCGCTCCCTCCTTCGAAGCGGGCGCGGCGGCTGGTCATAGCCATCGCTGCTGGAGCTGTCGCTGGAGGAAGAGCCGTCGTAGCTGGAAGAGACACGGTCGCCGTCGAGGGTAGGCTCGCCCTCATCCTTGCCGCGACCGTCACCAAGGCCGAGCACCTCCTCACTGTCGTTCGTCTCGGGGCAGCACCCGGTGCGGTGACCATCTTCCCCGGACACCCTCACATAGAGGGTCGATCCACCGTCATACTTGAAGTGGAGCATGCACCGCTTGCCCAGGCCGCGTGCGTAGGCGAACGTCTGCCAGTCGCGGGCCAGGGCAATGTTGCCCGGGGCGGACGTCTCGATCGCGACCCAAGAGGCCTTGCTGCAGCAACCATCCGCCTGCAACCAGAGCCCGCCTGGACCAGGGTCCGGCAGTTCGTCAATAAAGAAGCGCGGAAGCTGGAGCCAGTTGCCGGCCGGGTTCTCCGACTAGACAACGAACTCCGGCGACACCTCTGCCGAATGGAAGCGTGGGCCGGGAGGCCGCGACACCATCGCACTCCTCCCCTCGTCAGCTGGACCGCCATGGTTTGGACGGTCCCCTCCGCATGCCGCGGCGCCGCCTCGGTGGTGGGCCACGATGGGGGTCGCAGCGTGCTTGCGGGGACAGTCGCGACCACGCTTGGGCGCAGGGGAACCGGGGCCCTCACGAGGGGCTTTCCCCTTCTCGGCAACAAAGAACTTCCTTCGTGGCGCCATCGGAGGCATTGCAAGCAATGAAGCAAAGAAGAAGCAAGTGAGTGTGGAGGAGATTGGCGACGGGGGCTCCGCCCCCTCTCCATTTATAGCGGAAGAAGGCCAACCGGCACCTCCCACGATGGCAGGCAATGATGGATTCCCTTGCATGTCGCAGGGACTTGACAAGTCGTGCAGTCGCCGAGGCAGCATGGGGAACCGGAGACGCCCACGTCCAATCAACCGCCACGCGTCAACCAAGGCCGCAGGCTTTGGGGGCCCGCGGTGCTTCGAACTTGACCCATGGCTTCGCCACGAAGCCAAGCCCGCACGCACCTTGGGCCCGGGGGCTACTGTCGGTGTTCTGGGAACGGGGGTCCCCAGACTTGCCTGCCTGCGGCCCATGGTGTGGCTAAGCTAGCAAGCCGTACGACCCACCTTCACCAACGAGGCACCCAAGACCCTCGCGAGGGGCCAAGCCTAGCGAGGCAGACGACGCAAGACCTCCTCTGTAGCAGCCTAGCCAGGCAGGCTCACGAGGAGCAGAGATATCAAGGCGGGGCAAACCTCGCGAGGCTATCGTGACGTGAGCCATGACGATCGACACCAAGCGGGCGCCAGCACGCGCAGCGTCCTTGTTTCCTCTTTGGTGCAAAGGGGGAAAGCGCAGCCGCGGGGTACCGAGGCCTCAAGCAAAGGTTGCCATTTCAGTGCAACAAGACCAAGACCATGGACTGCAAGATGGAGGTCATTGTGGAGCCCAAGATGGCGTCACCACCAGAGCTTTGTGCAGGCGAAGACTACTTTTGTCAGGATAGCTCGTACTAGTTGTCCCCCTTCAAATTACCCCGCCATTGTTGGCTCCCTTCCCGCTCGATATTTGGGAGGAGGACCAGGGCCTCTATAAATAGGACTAGCCACCATAGTAGAAAGGAGGACGAGAGACACACAAGTTCATACGCACAAGAACACCTCAACCTCAGGAGGCAGTTCTTCCCTTGTACTGTTCGTCATCAGCCCAAGAGGCAATCCACCACCACCACACTGGAGTAGGATATTACACCACAACGGTGGCCCTAACCAGTATAAACCCTGTGTCTTTCTGTGTTGCGAGTTCATCGAGTTCGTCTGCAAGATCCTAGCGAGTTAGAGGTAAGACTGGTAGGAGGGAAAGACTTCCCGCGCACCCCAGTGTTCGAACCTTAAGGGTTAGCCGGAACCCCACATCCGACACCCAGAGATACCTCTCCGATACAAGGAGTGAAAAATCTAATCTCGATCTATGCCAACTCAACAAACACCATTGGAGATACATGTAGAGCATCTTTATAATCACCCATTTATGTTGTGACGTTTGATAGCACACAAGGTGTTCCTTCGGTATTCGGGAGTTGCATAGTCTCATAGTTTGAGGAACATGTATAAGTCATGAATAAAGCAATAGCAGAAAAACAAAACGATCATTATGCTAAGCTAACTGATGAGTCTTGTCCATCACATCATTCTCCTAATGATGTGATCCCGTTCATCAAATGACAACACATGTCTATGGTCAGGAAACTTAACCATCTTTGTTGAACAAGCTAGTCAAGTAGAGGCATACTAGGGACACTTTGTTTTGTCTATGTATTCACACATGTATCAAGTTTTCGGTAAATACAATTCTAGCATGAATAATAAACATTTATCATGATGTAAGGAAATATAAATAACATCTTTATTATTGCCTCTAGGGCATATTTCCTTCAGTGTCCCACTTGCACTAGAGTCAATAATCTAGTTCTCGTCGCCATGTGATTTATCACCAATAGTTCACATCACCATGTGACCAACACGAGAGGGTTTTACTAGAGTCAATAATCTAGTTCACATCACTATGTGATTAACACCCAAAGAGTACTAAGGTGTGATCATGTTTTGCTTGTGAGAGAAGCTTAGTCAATGGGTCTGTCACATTCAAAGCCATATGTATTTTGCAAATTTTCTATGTCTACAATGCTCTGCATGGATCTACTCTAGATAACTGCTCCCACTTTCAATAAGTATCCAGATTGAGACTGAGAGTCATTCGGATCGGTGTAAAATCTTGCATCGATGCAACTCTTTACAACGAACTCTTTATCACCTCCATAACCGAAAAATATCTCCTTAGTCTTCTAAGTATAATTTTGACCGTAGTCCAGTGATCCACTGCTGGATCACTATTGTACCCTCTTGCCAAACTCACGGTGAGGTACACAATAGGTCTGGTACACAGCATAGCATACTTTATAGAACCTTTGACTGAGGCATATGGAATGACTTTTCATTCTCTTTCTATTTTCTGCCGTGGTCGGGTTTTGAGTCTTTACTCAACTTCACACCTTACAACTCAGGCAAGAACTCCTTCTTTGACTGATCCATTTTGAACTCCTTCAAAATCTTATCAAGGTATGTACTCATCGAAAGTCTTATCAAGCGTCTTGATCTATGTCTATAGATTTTGATGCCCAATATGTAAGCAACTTCACCGAGGTCTTTCTTTGAAAAACTCCTTTCAAACACTCCTTTATGCTTTCCAGAAAATTCTACATCATTTACGATAAAAAATATGTCAATCACATATACTTATCAGAAAGGTTGTCGTGCTCCCACTCACTTTCTTGTAAATACAGGCTTCACCGCAAGTCTGTATAAAACTATATGCTTTGATCAACTCATCAAAGCGTATATTCCAACTCCGAGATGCTTGCACCAGTCCATAGATGGATCACTGGAGCTTGCACATTTTGTTAGCACCTTTAGGATTGACAAAACCTTATGGTTGTATCATATATAACTCTTCTTTAATAAATCTATTAAGGAATGCAGTTTTGACATCCATTTGTCAGATTTAATAAAATGTGGCAATTGCTAAAATGATTCGGGCAGACTTTAAGCATCGATACAAGCGAGAAAATCTCATCATAGTCAACACCTTGAACTTCTCAAAAACCCTTTTCGACAAGTCGAGCTTTGTAGATAGTAACACTACTATCAGTGTCTGTCTTCCTCTTGAAGATCCATTTATTCTCAATGGCTTGCCGATCATCGGGCAAGTCCACCAAAGTCCACACTTTGTTCTCATACCTGGATTCTATCTCAGATTTCATGGCCTCAAGCCATCTGTCAGAATCTGGGATCATCATTGCTTCCTCATAGTTCATAGGTTCATCATGGTCTAGTAACATGACTTCCAGTACAGGATTACCGTACCACTCTGGTGCCGATCGTACTCTACTTGACCAACGAGGTTCGGTAGTAACTTGATATGAAGTTTCATGATCATCATCATTAACTTCCTCACTAATTGGTGTAGGCATCACTTGAACCGATTTCTGTGATGAACCATTTTCTAATTCGAGAGAAGGTACAACTACCTCATCAAGTTCTACTTTCCTCCCACTCACTTCTTTCGAGAGAAACTCCTTCTCTAGAAAGGATCCACTCTTAGCAAAAAATATCTTGCCTTCGGATTTGTGATAGAAGGTGTACCCAATAGTTTCTTTTGGGTTATCCTATGAAGATGCACTTCTCTGATTTGGGTTTGAGCTTATCAGGCTGAAACTTTTTCACATAAGCATCGCAACCCCAAACTTTAAGAAACGACAGCTTAGGTTTCTTGCTAAACCACAGTTCATACGGTGTCGTCTCAATTGATTTTTTAGATGGTGTCCTATTTAACGTGAATGCAGCTGTCTCTAATGCATAACCCCAACACGGTAGTGGTAAATCGGTAAGATACATCATAGATCGCACCATATCTAATAAAGTGTGGTTACGATGTTCGGACACACCATTACGTTGTGGTGTTCCAGGTGGCGTGAGTTGCGAAACTATTTCACATTGTTTCAAATGAAGGCCAAACTCGTAACTCAAATATTTGCCTTCATGATCAGATCGTAGAAACTTTATTTTCTTGTTACGATGATTGTCAACTTCACTCTGAAATTCTTTGAACTTTTCAAATGTTTCAAACTTATGATTCATTAACTAGATATACCCATATGTGCTCAAATCATCTGTGAAGGTCAGCAAATAATGATACCCGCCGCGAGCCTCAACACTCATCGGACCGCATACATCAGTATGTATTATTTCCAATAAGTCAGTGGCTCGCTCTATTGTTCCAGAGAACGGAGTCTTGGTCATCTTGCCCATGAGGCATGGTTCGCAAGCATCAAGTGATTCCAAAAGCCCGCCAGCATGGAGTTTCTTCATGTGCTTTACATCAATATGACCTAAACTGCAGTGCCACTAGTATGTTGCACTATCATTATCAACTTTGCATCTTTTGGCATCAATATCATGAATATGTGTATCACTACGATCGAGATTGAATAAACCATTCACCTTGGGTGTATGACCACAGAAGGTTTTATTCATGTAAACAGAATAACAATTATTCTTTGACTTAAATGAATAACCGTATTGCAATAAACATGATCCAATCATATTATGCTCAACGCAAACACCAAATAACATTTATTTTAGGTTCAACACTAATCCCAAAGGGAAAGGGAGTGTGCGATGATGATCTTATCAACCTTGGAATCACTTCCAACACAGATCGTCACCTCGCCCTCAACTAGTCTTATTCATTTTGTAACTCCTATTTCAGGTTACTAATCATAGCAACTGAACCAATATCAAATACCCAGGGGCTACTATGAACACTAGTAAAGTACACATCAATAACATGTATATCATATATACTTTTGTTCACTTGGCCATCCTTCTTATCCGCCAAATACTTGGGGCATTTCTGCTTCCACTGACCAGTCCCTTTGTAGTAGAAGCACTCAGTCTCAGGCTTAGATCCAGACTTGGGCTTCTTCACTTGCGCAGAAACTTGCTTGCCGTTCTTCTTGAAGTCCCCCTTCTTCCCTTTGCCCTTTTTCTTGAAACTAGTGGTCTTGTTAACCATCAACACTTGATGCTCTTTCTTGATTTCTACCTCTGCAGCCTTTAGCATTGCGAAGAGCACGGGGATCGTTTTCGTCATCCCTTGCATATCATAGTTCATCACGAAGTTCCAGTAACTTGGTGATAGTCACTAGAGAACTATGTCAATCACTATCTTATCCGGAAGATTAACTCCCACTTGATTCAAGCGATAGTAGTACTCAGACATTCTGAGCACATGCTCACTGGTTGAGCTATTCTCTTCCATCTTGTAGGCAAAATACTTGTCAGAGGTCTCATACCTCTCGACTCAGGCATGAGTCTGAAATACCAATTTCAGATCTTGGAACATCTTATATGCTCTGTGGTGTTCAAAACAATTTTGAAGTCCTGGTTCTAAGCCGTAAAGCATGGTGCACTAAACTATCAAGTAGTCATCATACCGAGCTTGCCAAACGTTGATAACGTCTGCATCTGCTCCTGCAATAGGTCCATCAGCTAGCGGTGCATCAAGGACATGATTCTTCTGTGCAGCAATGAGGATAATCCTCAGATCATGGACCTAGTAAGCATCATTGCTACTATCAACTTTCAACTCAGTTTTCTCTAGGAACATATCATAAATAAAACGGGGAAGCTATATGTGAGCAATTGATCTACAACATAGATATGCAAATACTATCAGGACTAAGGTCATGATAAATTTAAGTTCAATTAATCTTATTACTTTAAAACTCCCACTTAGATAGACATCCCTCTAGTCATCTAAATGATCACGTGTCACAGCCCTAGAATTATGCTTTGTAATTAGTTGCGTCAGTGAGTGGCATCCATGCATCATGTTTAAATTCCATTTAAATGTGAATTGGGGAAAGTGGAAAGCCTCAGAGATCATTTCTAAAAAATGATCTACATTAAAAATTGATTTAGATAAACCCAAGAAAATATTCCTGTTAAGCTATAAAAATATTGGCAAGAGGTAAAATTCAAACCAATATTTTTGGAATCTTAGGGATATTTATTTTGGGCCTTTGAAATTAAATCAATAAGTATTTGACTTTTGGATTATATTCATTTTATATAGAATATATTTCAAAAGGCCCAGAAATTATTTATGTGCCTTTTGAAAAGTCCATAATGGCAACATACAAATATTCAAAAGGTTTTGCCCTGCTTTGATTTACTTTTGAATTTGAATTAGTGGAAAAATGAATAAATAAATAGAAAACAGAGCGGAACTTATGTCAGCGTACCTGCGCGGCCTGCTACTGTTGCCGGCCCAGCTGAGCAGCCCAACCCACCTGGCCTTCTCCCAGTCATCTCCTAGCTCCTGCCAGGAGGACGACACCGTGTCGCCTAAGCACGCACCTGAGGTTTCCACCTCCTGCTTCGTGCTGGCGGCCTCCCCTTCGGGCCCATCCACGCCTGGAGATGCCAAACACCCCCTCGCCCACTCCCCCGCCTCTCTGGCCTCTCCCCATCGCTCTGGCTCTCTCTCCCGCAGCCGCCCGAACACACCCGTAGCGTGCAGCTCACCGCTGCCGTGCCCACTGGCCTCCCCTCGCCTCCCCACTTCCCTGGAAGCTCCGCACTCGTTATGTACATCATCTCCGTCAACACACACGACGATGGGAGCCCTAGAGTGATGCCATCGTCGCCATCTTCACCGACGGGCGCCGAAGATCGCCGGCTCTGATTCACCGTCTCCAAGTCGTCCCCGAGCTCACTGACCATCTCCCCTGCCTCCCTGTGAGCTCCTGCACCATTCACCCCTCTCCCCGTCGGCGTGTTTCTCCTCTAGCCGCCCCCCTGTGAGCAACCGAGGCCGTCGTCCGCCATGGCCGGCGAGCCTGCGCTCCTGAGCATCCCCTGCTTGCCCCCATGGCACAGGTGTGATTATGCTGCCCCTAGATGCCTCTTGTGCCACCTCATTCACCGTACGCGAGCTGCAGCCCTGCGCCCGTTGGAACCCAAGCCCCGCCGCCGCTTGACCTCATCGCCGAGCCCAACTCTTGCAACCCCAGGGCCTCCCTCCACCTCCGTTGGATGCGGCCGAGTGCCAGCTTTCCAACGGTACCGCTCGCGGCCCAAACTGTCTCCTGTAGGTGAAACCCGAGCCACTCCGGTGAACATCCGCCGCGCTCTTGGTCGCCGCCGGCCGAACTCCGACGATAGCAGACGTGGCCACGTAGTTAGGGCTAATCACATGCTAATTAACCCGCCCTCTCTCACTTACATATGGGCCCCACACCCTTAATTAACCACAGTTAGTTCCTATTTAGTTTTAACTAATCACAGTGGCCCCACGTGTCAGCGTTGACCTTGCTGACGTGGCCCTTGACCGACCCCACCCATCAGTGACCCAAGCCAGTAATGTGACACTGACCAATGGGTCCTACAGGTCAGGTTTGACATGGACCGGCTCCTATTGACTTGTCGATGCCACACAGACATCATGCTGATGCAATAAAGCTTTCTGGAATTTAAATAAATCTAAATTATTTATTTATTTTCAAAAAATGCCCAAAACTTCTAAAAATCATAGAAAATAATCTATATCTCAGAATGAAATAAATTATATATGAAAAATGATCAGAAAAATCCAATCTATCCAATGGTACTGTTTTCATGCATGTTAAATCAAGTAAAACGTGCTGATCAGGTCAAATCAATTAAATGTCATGTGAATAATAACATATGGAGTTTGAATTTGAATCTTGGATTCAAACCAACTTCATTTAAATTGTTGCTAGTTGCATTAGCTCAAACCACAGCATATTGCCATGTCACATTCATGCATCATATTGTTGCATCGCATTGATTGTGTTTCTTCTCTGTTGCCAGTAATTTTCCCCACTCAGTAGACATTGTTCCGATGATGTGTTCGATGACACCGATGAAGAGCTATACTATCTTTAGAAGTGCCAGGCAAGCAAAACCCCCTTGTTCATTCTGATACAATCCCACTCTCTCGTTTCTGCTCTCTTTTACTGCATTAAGACAACAACGCTTCAAAGTTTACCTGCTGCGGTAGTTGAACCACTTTCCTCTGCATGACCTCTCATTGCCACAGTAAGTAGATGAAACCCACTAGCATGAGTAGGAGTTGTTCAAGCCCGGATGTGCCTACTCATTCATGCTTGTTGTCATGCCTGCTACTGCTTAGAGTTGAGTCAGGTCTGATTCATCGGGGAAGAATTGGAATGTGGTGAACATGTCCTATTGTTGAGAGCTAAGTGTGTGAACACGATTTGGTAAAGGTAGCGCTGAGAGGCCATGTAGGAGTACATGGTGGGTTGTCTCATTGAAACCGTCCTTAGGAACCGAGTTATGTGTTTGTGATCCATGAACAGCTACTACCACGCATTGGAATGCTTAAGTGCCCCTCTCGACTTATTAATCGCCTTCATCTCTGTCCAGGAGTTGCAACTAGTTTCTGGTGTTTGTAGGTTGTGTTAGTAGTCTACCAAGTGGCACCCAGTACAGGTGGGCTTGGGACAGACTAGGCACCGTGGCACGGTGTACCAAGCGTACATCCATCCAACGAGGTGGGCTTGGGAACCTTGTACACATCATTTGGGGCCGTAAGCGACACCCCGTACGGATCTCCATGCGGATGGAACCAAATAGGCTATAAACCTGGACTAGAGACTTGTGTGGTTAGTTAGGTCGTGGCCGACTCCCTCATGAGGCTTCCACTTGGAAGTTGCTGAGATACACGACATGTACATGGTGGTAAGTGGCAGGAGCGTGTGTGAAGAAGTACACCCCTGCAGGGTTAATATGATCTATTCGAATAGTCGTGCTCGCGGTAAAGGACCTCTGTGTTGCTTATACAGTTCATAGACAAGTGAAAGTGGATACTCTAAAATGCGCAAGATAAGCGTGAGTGCTATGGATGGCCTTCTCATAGGGAGACGTGAGCGGATCCATAGTGGTGTATTGATATGGTGAATATTTGGACTCGTGTGCGCCACCTCAAAAGAGTTACTTGCAATCGTAGTACAGGATAGCCACTGAGTCAAAGCTGGCTTGCTGCAGTTAAACTCCACCACCCCTTTGTTGATACTGATGCATATGTAGCTAGTTCTGATGTAAGTCTTGATGGGTACATTTATACTCACCTTTGCTTAATTTATGTTTTCGCAGAGAGAGACTTTAGTGACACTAGTAGTTCCGTGTGGAATTCGACGTTTAGCTTGTTACCTTAGCTATGATCTTGTGCCCTCGGCAGGGTCTTGTAAATAGTCAGGCTTCTCAGCCTTTTCATTGTAGTTGTCTGTACTCAGACAAGTTAAGCTTCTGCATGTGCTTTTTGCTTGTATGACTTGAATGTTGGGTCATCAGACCCATGTTTGTAATATCTGGCTCCTCGGAGCCTAATGAATAAATACTTAGAGTCGTAGAGTTTTGTTGTGATGTCATGTTGTATTTGCACATATCGAGCATATTGTGTGTAGGTTATTGAAATGCTTGGTATGTGCGGGATCCGACAACCTAGTTGTTTATTCTTGGTAGCCTCTCTTACCGGGAAATATCTCCTAGTGCTTCCACTGAGCCATGGTAGCTTGCTACTACTCCAGAACACTTAGGCTGGCCGGCATGTGTCCTTCTTCGTTCCTGTGTCTGTCCCTTCGGGGAAATGTCACGCGTTGTTCCTTTAAGTCCTTGTAGCTTGCTATGACTTGGGTTCATATGTTGATAACTGACACGTTCGTTGCTGGGTCATGTATGTCTGTCCCTGTAAGTTAGTGCCACTTTGGATTCACGACTAGTCATGTCGGCCCAGGTTCTTTATCATATGGATGCTAGCGACACTATCATATACATGAGCCAAAAGGCGCAAACAGTGCCAGGCCAGGTAAGGTGGCACCCATGGGAATACCATGCGTGAGGCCGCAAAGTGATATGATGTGTTACATGCTAGATCGATGTGACTTAGGATCGGTGTCCTGGCAGCTTTGGTATCAAAGCCTAACTGCTTATTGAATTACCAAGCCAAACTGGTCGAAGTCGTGTCTAGAAATGCTTTAGTTATATAATGGAATTGATTGATGAAGGGAATGTAAGGCTCTTTGTTGGTGTCAAAATAGGCGGATCTCGGGTAGGGGGTCCCGAACTGTGCGTCTAAGGCGGATGGTAATAGGAGGCAGGGGACATGATGTTTACCCAGGTTCGGCCCTCTTGATGGAGGTAAAACCCTACGTCCTGCTTGATTGTTCTTGATGATATGAGTATTACAAGAGTTGATCTACCACGAGATCGTAGAGGCTAAACCCTAGAAGCTAGCCTATGGTATGATTATTTGTTGTCCTACGGACTAAACCCTTCGGTTTATATAGACACCGGAGGGGGCTAGGGTTACACAGAGTCGGTTACAAGGGAGGAGATCTACATATCCGTATTGCCTAGCTTGCCTTCCACGCCAAGGAGAGTCCCATCCGGACACGGGACGAAGTCTTCAATCTTGTATCTTCATAGTCCGACAATCCGACCAAAGGATATAGTCCGGCTGTCTGGAGACCCCCTAATCTAGGACTCCATCAGTAGCCCCTGAACCAGGCTTCAATGACGATGAGTCCGGCGCGCAGTATTGTCTTCCGCATTGCAAGGCGGGTTCCTGCTCCGAATACTCCACAGAAGATTTTGAACACCAGAATAGTGTCCGGCTCTGCAAAACAAGTTTCACATACCACCGTAGAGAGAATAATATTTCCACATATCCAATCTGCTGACACGTTTGACAGCATGACATCACGTCATCGCCCGGTCATTATTCGAACCGTTTTTCTCAACCAGCACCGCACATAACGCGAGGCAGTTTTCTTGACACGTCTTGTCAAAGCAGAGATCATGTCCCCCTTATTACGGCATTCTCATCAATACGGACGTGGGTAACCCAACTGTGCCATCAATTACGGCGTTTGGGGAATAACCAATTTTACCAGGCAAGTGGGGAGGCGCATCGCCTCTTCCGCCCCTCTAAAGGGACAAGGATTCACCCTTTTTACCCATGGCTTCTTCCTCCCTGCTTACCCATTCTCGCACACTCGAGCTTCAGCGCCCAAGTTCGCGTCTTTCTTCTCAAACCACTCCAAGCATGTCCGGAGCGGGAGGCAAGTGGATGACGGAGGAGAACATCACAAAGTTACGGGAAGCCGGATATCTAGTCGCGGATATCACGCACCAGCTGCCAGATGCAGGGCAGCTCATCCCTACGCCCGAACCCCATCAGAGGATAGTTTTTCTTACCCACTTCGTCCGTGGACTGGGATTTCCCCTACACCCGTTTGTCCGCGGGCTCATGTTCTACTACGGGCTGGATTTTCATGATCTGGCCCCCAATTTCATCCTCAACATCTCGGCATTTATCGTCGTGTGCGAGGCCTTCCTCCGCATTAGGCCCCACTTCCGCCTATGGCTGAAGACCTTCAATGTTAAACCGAAGGTGGTGGTCGGCCAGCAAGCAGAGTGCGGAGGCGCCATGGTGGGAAAAATGCCTAACGTCACCTGGCTCGAAGGCTCCTATGTGGAGACCATAAAGGGGTGGCAATCGGGATGGTTCTACGTGACCGAGCCGCACGACACCAACTGGGTGGCGGCCCCTAAATTTCAATCCGGAATCCCCATGCGGCTCACTTCCTAGAAAGAGAAGGGCCTGTCCTGGGGTTCTTCGGTAGAGCTCACCGGGCACCAGACCTGCATCAGGAACATGATGAGCAAGAAAATCAAGCTCGTCAACGTGGTCCAGGTCATGCCCTTCCGTCGGATTCTCCCATGTCAACAACGGGCATTCAATTTGTGGGAGTTCGACCCGGCCCAGCACCAGACGCTGCGAGAGCTCTATGACACGATGCATAAGGACGTCTAGAGGGTGATGTTCAAGGGCGCCGAGGTACCTCCTCCCACCGAAGACCGCGGACTCAGCGCAAAGCGCCCTGCCAATCCGGTAAGTTTTTGCATATCACAGGGTATTTATTTGCCCCAGTTGAATGATGTGTAGGGTCTAAGCTCTCATGCCATTAACAGGACTGGATAAAGATAGTGGAGCAGCTCGATTGCGCATCCCCCCTGCCTGAAGATCTCGCAGATGCTCTCCTAACGAAGATGCTGGCTCCGGCACCTTACGAGGTGCCGGCGAAGAAGACCAAGAAGAAGTCCCCGGGGACCCGAAAGGGTCTCCGGTGCAAGGTCGTGTCGGACTCATCGTCCAATGACTCCGACGCTCACTCCTCCCACGAAAATGAGGAGGAGGAGGAGGAGGAGGGAAGTTCTCTCCCCCCAGCCGGGGGAGACAAGAAGAGGAAGGCCGACCCAATCGGGGAGGCCAAAGGGTCCAAGAAGGGAAGGACCCTCCCTCCGGACTGCTCCACGACGGCCGCCTACAGTGGCGACAAGTGGCTACCCAGGGTCAAGCCCCTCGCGAAGTTGTAAGTATCCGGACACCATAGTAATTCATGGTATGTTTTATTGCACTGCTTTTCCTCATGCCTAACATGATTATGCAGTCCGTCCTGAGCTCATCTCGATGTATCCTCGTCGAGCGGTTCATTGGACTCATCAGATATGAACAGTGGTTCTCTTCCGACCGCCTCCACCCCTCGCCCTATGGACAACGTCGAGGTGCTGTCTCGAAAGGCACCAAGCCGAGGGGAGGTGGTCCCGGGGGCGCCTCGAGGCAACCTCCCGGACCCTGGGTACAAAGGGAGCGAAACTCCCACGGGCTCCGAGTTCGGCCCCCAGCCGAATACCACGCCGGAACCTTCGATGGTTCCGGACTCCGGCAGGCGATGCCCCATTAAGGGGGCTAGCCACCCATTCCGGTGTCCTCTGTCCATCCACAGGAACCGGGCAACTTGCTGGAAGTGCTTCGCAGCGCCT
The DNA here is from genome assembly GCF_002162155.2 of Triticum dicoccoides. Classification (NCBI taxonomy): domain Eukaryota; kingdom Viridiplantae; phylum Streptophyta; class Magnoliopsida; order Poales; family Poaceae; genus Triticum; species Triticum dicoccoides. The sequence goes on along the minus strand of NC_041392.1, from coordinate 331,031,913 downwards.
CCATCGACGAAGAGCACCGCACTATCATGAGTGTGGTGATCGAGAAGGTTCAGTCCGCCAAAAACGGACTGACCAAAGCTTGCGCCAGCCTCCTAACAGGCTTTGAGGTAAGCAATCAAAGTATAAGAAAGTATTACCACATAGATAGTAGCCCCTGATGCTCTGTTCGGTGTTTGAGAAGAAAGGCCGAATAGAGGATCAAATGATGACTCAGGAGTCTAATCAGAATATATCAATGTGTATGTGCAGGCTTCACTGCTGGCCGCTGCCGCACGTACTGCGGAGGTCTCTGCACTAAAGCAGGACCTCGAGCGGTCCGAGAATGAGCTCAACATTACCAAGAGGCAGCTTGAGGATAGCAAAGGTAAGCAATACCTTGTCCACGCTTTTAAAAAGAAGTTCAGTTGTAAAATAATAGGATCATCATGAATTTGTCAGGGGCCACGACCAAGGTGGCGACCCTGAAGAAGGCGTTGTACGAGGCTGAAAACAAAGCGGCCAAGGAGCGTCGTGAGCGGGAAAAGCAAGAAGCCCAAGTAGGCGAGGTGCAGCAAGAGCTCGAGGCTCTCGCCAAGAAACATGAGTCCTTGGAGATTGACTCTAAGACGTGAGAGTCTGAGCTCGCGCAGACGCTTGAAAGCGCCCGGAGCGCCAAGGCTGAAGCCCACAAGGCCCTCTAGGAGATTGATACGGTGAAGAAGATAGCAGCGGGTAAGGCATTCATTATGCAAAGCAAGCATGTGAAGGAAACTTTCCTTTTTCTTACCCGAGTTTGGAGCTCTCCAGGAGTGTTCGCAGATCTTCCCCGCAGTGTACTGGATGCCTCGGAGTTTTACCAAGCTCTAGAGGAGAGCTCGACGGAAAAGTTGTTCAGGTCTCAGTATACTGGGACCGAACACCCCATGCCCTTGAGCAACCAACTGAAGCAATTGGTCGAGCTTCACAAGGTGGCCAAACAGGCCATGAGGGGCCTTATAGTCCGGATGTGGCCTGGCGAGCCCCTGTCCGGCAGCTACTTCGGTCTGGTGCGGCGGCTTGTGGATGCCTGCCCATGGCTTGAAGTTATAAAACGGTCAATCTACATCGAGGGTGCGCGCGGGGCTTTTGCCCGGGCAAAGGTGCACTGGGCGAAGCTGGGCGCCGTGAAGTTGGTGAAGGAGGGGCCGTTGGAGGGCAAGGAGCATAGCTGCCCCGAGATGTATTATGAGAGTGTCCTGAAGGGTTCCCGCCTTGTGGCGGATGAATGCGCCAAGGATGTAATTTTTGAATGAACATGTTCATGTGATCCTGTAATGTGAAACGAGTTTATCTGCTCTATGCAACGCTTTTTTAATTTAAAATATTACCTTTTGTGCGGTCGTTTATAAAATCTGAGAGTTGGCTAGTCGTCGGCTTCTGCCCCCATGTAACTAGTACTGGGGTGTTCGGGATAAACCTGAGCACTCTTTACCCCAATTTTGGGTCCTTCAAGGGAGGTGTTCAGCACAACGAACCAGGCAATCAGACTATAAGGCTTTATCACTCTCACTTAGCCATAGAAATCTACAATTTTAAATGTTAGCGAAGCCCCTAATATTTGGAAGACCGAATTTGGGGCGCTATACATGCCTAAGCCGGACAAGGCTGACTCCTTTCCCGAAGCGGAAAAAGTCTTTAAGGACTTGAGACCTCTCGAACAGTGACTAGTCTCTCGCCTTATCATGACAGTCAGTTTTCGGCTTTCTCTACTAAGGTGCTCGTCCGGAAGAACCAGGACACAATCGCAGTAGTTCTCCCACCGCTACCTGAGCCGATATAGCGGAATGTAAGGTACCGAAGCATGGGAGCCGGGCAAACCCAACTATTGACCCAAGACATGATTCTGAGTTGATTCATATAGTGTTATAAGTTCGGGGTGCTGCATTGTTGAAAGTGTTCGGACTTCTCGCGTCGTATTATGGGGTAAATGAAAGCCCCTGGCATACTGACCGTACCTGAATATACGGGTGCGGATTGTCATAAATGAACATATAAGAGAAAAAAGGATAAATAATGCAATAATAGACTAATGTTATGCATTGTTATTTAAATAATACATCGAAGCGTACTGGTACAAGTAGTGCAATAAGCAGAAAGTGGGACTATTTCACATGTCCTATCCAAGGGCAAGCTGTGTATGGATAGTAGAAAGAGGGTATATCGATTAATATTAGAGACCACCTGAGGGTTCCTGTGTACATCTTAGCTTCTTGCCGCCTTGGTTGTTCCTTCTCGTACTGTGTCTGGCAATCGTACTGCCGGAAAGGGCTTCCAGAGAGTTAGGCCCTGAAAGAGAAATGAAATGATAAAGGTATACACCCTAGGGCGGTTAAGACGCATTGTGGGACGTGCCCTGATCGTGCCCCCGCCTATGTCCATGGTATTTTTAGTGCATAATTATGTACGCGCGGCACGGATTTTGTCGCTTGGCTGGGACTGGGACGGGGGCCGAATTGCTGGGCGAGCTCTGAACGTGCCACGCGATCCTGTTGCAGTTTACTCCGGACTCGCTTGAAGGTGTCCGGGGGCTGGAACGCCGAACTAGTGTTTTGCCTTAAAAGGATGCTTTGTGCTTCTGCTGCGAGGGCCGCGGTGTGCTCTTCCATGCGGAGTGAGCATTGTGTGTTTCCATTTACTATTATGACCCCCCTAGGTCCTAGCATCTTGAGCTTGAGGTATGCGTAATGCGGTACTGCATTAAATTTTGCAAATGATGTTCGTCCGAGCAGTGCCTGATAGCCACTGCAAAACGGGACGATATCGAAGATTAACTCCTCGCTTCGAAAGTTGTCTGGTGATCCGAAGACCACTTCCAGTGTGATTGAGCCCGTGCAATGGGCCTCTACACCTAGGATGACGCCCTTAAAGGTGGTTTTGGTGTGTTTGATCCTCGAGGGATCGATACCCATTTTTCGCACTGTATCCTGATAGAGCAGGTTCAGGCTGCTGCCGCCGTCCATAAGGACTCGGGTGAGGTCAAATCCGTCGATGATGGGGTCTAGGACCAGTGTGGCGGATCCGCCATGACGGATACTAGTGGGGTGGTCCCTGCGATCAAAGGTGATCGGACAAGCGGACCATAGGTTGAACTTCGGGGCGACGGGCTCCATCGCATAGACGTCCCTTAGTGCACGCTTCCCTCGCTCTTGGGAATGTGGGTTGCCTATATCATGTTCACCGTCTTCACCTGTGGGGGGAACCCCTTCTGTCCTCCTGTGTTCGGCGGCCGGGGCTCCTCCTCGTCATCACTATGCAGCCCCTTGTCCTTGTTTTCGACATTTAACTTGCCGGCCTGCTTGAACACCCAGCATTCTCTGTTGGTGTGATTGGCTGGCTTGTCGGGGGTGCCATGGATTTGGCACGAGCGATCCAGTATGCGATCCAAACTGAACGGAGCTGGAGTACTTCTTTTAAATGGCTTTTTCCACTGACGGGATCTAGAGCCTCTGAATCCGGCATTGACTGCCGTATCATCGTTGTTATCGCCGTTGTTATGGCGCTTTGGTCTATTACGACGTGGTCTGCCGTGGGCATCTTTGGTATCCGAAGTGCCCGGATTCATTGATGTGTTGTTGCTGCGAGCCAGCCAGCTATCCTCTCCCGCACAAAAGCGGGTCATGAGTGTCATGAGGGATGCCATAGACTTTGGCTTCTCCTGGCCAGGGTGGCGGGCAAGCCACTCGTCGCGGATGTTATGCTCGAATGCCGCTAGGGCCTCTGCATCCGGACAATCAACAATTTGGTTTTTCTTGGTCAGGAACCGTGTCCAGAATTGCCTGGCCGATTCCCCTGGCTGCTGGGTTATATGGCTCAAGTCATCAGCATCTGGTGGTCGCACATAAGTGCCTTGGAAGTTGTCAAGGAATGCATCTTCCAAATCCTCCCAACTACCGACGGAGTCTGCTGGCAAGTTATTGAGCCAATGCTGAGCTGGTCCTTTGAGTTTTAGTGGGAGGTACATGATGGCATGTAGATCATCACCATGAGCCATGTTGATGTGAAGGAGGAAATCCTCGAACCATAGAGCGGGATCTGTTGTACCATCATACGATTCGATATTAACGGGTTTAAAACCCTCAGGGAATTCGTGATCCATAACTTCATCAGTGAAGCATAGGGGGTGTGCGGCGCCTCTGTGTCGGGCTATATCACGACGCAGTTCATATGAGTCTTGTCTGCTGTATTTGGCCCGGCTGGATTTATCTTTGGTGTATCCGGCGCGACGATCATCGTCCTGTGTTGGCGCGCGCGCCCGTGACCCGTATATTGACCTTGCGAGTTTTTCCCTACTGTCCAATACGTCTCGCAGGTCCTGTGTGTTTCCCCAGACCTTGGTATTTTTGATTGAGTGGTGGCGGGGTGCAGGTTGAACTTCAGGATGAAACGCCCTTCTGTCTCGGCCACGCGGTGGCCAGTCAGCCGCATCGTACACTGGTGATGGAGGTTTCGATGCTTCCTCCTCTAAGTGAGGTAGCAACCTGCGTTTTGGGTAACTCTTGGAGGGGCGCTCTAGTTCGTATTCCTCGGCCTCAAGTACTTCGGTACATCTATCTACTAGCAAGTCTTGGTCAGCTTGAAGCTGTTGTTGCTTTCTCTTCAAGATATTTGCTGTGGACATAAGCCGGCGCTTGAAGCGCTCCTGCTCGACGGGATCCTCAGGCACGATAAATTCCTCATCACCGAGGCTCGCCTCGTCTTCGGAGAGAGGCATATATTTGTCCTCCTCCGGTTCTCCATCTGCTGCCTGCTCTGGAGGGCTAGCTTGTTCGTCCTCTAGCTCTACACCGTGCTGGAGGGGATTGTTGTTGTCTTCGGCGCTATCCGGAGTGTTATTATCTCCTGTGCCGATATCACTCCTCTTGCTGTGGCGGGACATAGAGCGGCGCCGCTGACGTCGGCGCTTGGGTTGCTTTTTGGAGGGGTCATACTCCGCTTTCTCGTCCCCATTGGCTTCTTTGGGGGTGTCCACCATGTATATATCATATGAGGAGCTGGCGGTCCAGTGCCCTGAGGGTGGTGGATCCTGTTCGTCTCCGGCTTCGTCGTCCATACCGTCGAAGTCTTCGGAGCCGAAGTCGAGCATGTCGGTTAAGTCGTCGACAGTGGCTACTAGGTGGGTGGTGGGTGGGCAGCGAATTTCCTCGTCGCCTGCTCTGGAGGGCTAGCTTGTTCATCCTCCCGCTCTACATTGTACTGGAGGGGGTTGTGGTTGTCTTCGGCACTATCTGGAGTTTTATTATCTCCTATGCCGGTATCACTACTTTTGCTGTGGCGGGACTTAGAGCGGCGCCGCTGACGTTAGCGCTTGGGTTGCTTCTTGGAGGGGTCATCCTCCACTGTCTCGTCGCCGTTGCCTTCTTTGGGAGTGTCCACCATGTATATATCATATGATGAGGTGGCGGTCCAGTGCCCTATGGGCGGTGGTTCCTGTTCGTCTCCTGCATTGTTGTCCATACCGTCAATGTCTTCAGAGTCGAAGTCGAGCATGTCGGTTAAATCGTCGACAGTGGCTACTAAGTGGGTGGTGGGTGGGCAGCGAATTTCTTCGTCGTCCGCATCCCATTCTAGCCGGACATAGTTCGGCCTAGGCTCTCCCGACAAGGAGAGAGACCTTAACGAATTTAGCACATCACCAAAAGGCGAGTGCCGAAATATATCTGCGGAGGTGAACTCCATGATCGGTGCCTAGTCGGATTCGATGGGCACGGATGCAGGCGGCTCGGAGTCCGTGGCCGGAGACGAGTCCAGTGGTTCGGCGGCACGGCTCTCGTAATGGGTGAAGTCAGTATCTGGCTCTATCGCCACTGAGAGTGCGGCCTCCATGGCGGGGTCTATCCCTCCGCTCTCGGATGGTGCAATTCGCTCCGAATTGACGGCCGGAGAAGTTGCAGATGCGATCTCCCTAATACTGTCCGACGGCAGAGTTATGTCATTCTCATCGTGACTGTGCGGCGCACCTGGCATGGGCTCGAATCCATCGAAGATCAAGTCTCCGCGGATGTCGGCAGTGTAGTTTAAGTTTCCAAATCTGACCTGATGGCCAGGGGCATAACGCTCGATCAGCTCCAGATGGCCAAGCGAATTGGCCCGCAGTGCGAAGCCGCCAAATATGAAGATCTGTCCGGGGAGGAAAACCTCGCCCTGGACCGCATCGTTACCGATGATCGAAGGAGCCATCAAGCCTTATAGTGACGACATAGTGGAACTCTCAATGAAAGCACCAATGTCGGTGTCAAAACCGGTGGATCTCGGGTAGGGGGTCCCGAACTGTGCGTCTAAGGCGGATGGTAATAGGAGGCAGGGGACACGATGTTTACCTAGGTTCGGGCCCTCTTGATGGAGGTAAAACCCTACGTCATGCTTGATTGTTCTTGATGATATGAGTATTACAAGAGTTGACTACCACGAGATCATAGAGGCTAGACCCTAGAAGCTAGCCTATGGTATGATTATCTGTTGTCCTACGGACTAAACCCTCCGGTTTATATAGACACTGGAGGGGGCTAGGGTTACACAGAGTCGGTTACAAGGGAGGAGATCTACATATCTGTATTGCCTAGCTTGCCTTCCACGCCAAGGAGAGTCCCATCCGGACACGGGACAAAGTCTTCAATCTTGTATCTTCATAGTCCGACAGTCCGGCTGTCCGGAGATCCCCTAATCCAGGACTCCTCACTCTTTTTACTCCTTTACCTTATGCCCTTCTGATCTGAGTCAACGTCTTCTTTTCTGCGGGGATTAAGAACTAGGCTTCTCATTTTTCTATCAAGTTCACGTGTTACTAATCCGTAGACTTATAGGATTGATGGATTCAAGCCCAGTTCAGTTCCTACTACTTCTGTGCGTTAACAGATGGTCTCGGAACCTTGATATTGTGATGTTCAGTGGTTATGCCACCATTTTGCAGGATGCCTCAAATCTTTTTGACCATTTACAGCCATTATGCTGTCCGAGTCATCCCAAGTTTCTAAATAGTCTGATGCATTTGTAAATCCCTTCTTCCCATTGTCGATGTTCCTTTGGGCCAGACTAACCACACTAATCAGTGTGTTGAGTTACTCCACTGCCTCGACATATATGTTGAAGCTATTATTATGACCCTAGGTGTCTTAGAGAACCACCTAGTAATCTAGCTCTGACTCGTATTCCCAGTGTGATGATTCTGGCCATCATTCTCCAAAGCATCCCGTGATGCCATTTAGTAGTAGGTATTCTACTCATGGGTTCTTGACCCAAGAATCACTCTACTCACTTCCTGTTGACAGTGTTTCTCGTTCCTTTAGGATATTAGTAGCCTATGTAATAGTCCTTGAGGTCTGTGGTATTTCCTTCTTCCAAATACCATGAACTGCTTATGGGAGAAATTCCTTGAACCAAAAGATCACAACAAGAGTGCTCAATGAGTTCCCCATTCTATATTGTGACTCTGCCAGTCCTACCTCTCTGCATGGGTTATCCGGAAGAAACCTGTTAAACTTGGTTCGACATACTAATCTATGCATCCACAACTCATAAGGTTATATGTTCCTTGAGTTGACCCTCCTCAGCTGTATTCCGACCCTAGTCTATCACTTGATAGTCAAGAATAGTTGTGCATTCATGTTCATCGATGCCTACTTATGGTCCATCAAGCCATTCTATTTCGGAATGACTAGGAGAAACAAACTCCGGTACCTTATCCATTTCCATGATTGGGTCTAAGCAGTTGTATCCCGAAGATCAAAATGCCAATTCAACTTTTGTTCTGTTCTACCTTGGGGTGTTGCCCTCTTTATGCCAGGAATGTCATGAGAATTACACCATCTCTTATGAATTCTTGATGCGGTGATACTCCTCGCCATCATTGTTCATTTCTTGGTCCCCGTGTTATTGTAACCGAAATACCGACAAGTGAATTGTGAGGTGTGAAATCAATACTCCTAGCAACTCTTTTGCTTGGTATTTAATGGACAATACTCTCATTCTTAGCATGCTGGTTATTGAATCATCATCCTAAGATTGATCGTGCTACCTAGTCCATATTTCCTGGTGCACTCATTGATCAAAGAGTTAGCATTGTGTTAATCCCTTGCCTAGTTGATCACATCAATTAGCCTCAAAAGCAAGATTGTTCTCGAGCTTAGTAGCATATCGGTGGTTCGTGATTTCCCGAATATCCTCTCGGGAGTGTTACCAGGTTGTTCCCTGACTGTTATGTTGAGCTCGTGATCAAGTTGGTTTCTTGTAAACCACCCCTTCTCCAAGAATCCGTGTTGGATATCCCTAAGCTAGTTGGTTAAGCTAAACAACAACTTGTAGGGTTGGAAGATAAAAGCTTTATCCGACTTAGTTCATTCCAAAGGGATATCTCTTTGTATATGTGTGTTGAAGAGACATGATATCTTCATCAATTGATCTTCGTGATCAATTGTTGGATCTATTGTCTTATCGAAAGTTTGATTTGAGTGTGGGCTATCGTCAAATTAACTCAGAACCAATGATATTTGGAATGTTGTCTTACTCGTGGTTATTTCCTTGAGCAGACATCATTATATCTTTTGGGTCTAACCAATGTTATAACCTTGTTCACATAGTTTTGGAATTCCATCTTCATGGAAATCTCGATGATCTGTTGTTGAGATCATCATCAACATTTCATCTTGTCCATGATTCATGTTGAACATCTAAGTTAGTGTTGGAAACTTTTGTAAGCATTTCTTCATGCTAGCTCATGAAGCATATGTCTGGATGAAAGAAGAGACTTCCTCTAATTCATGTGCATTTGATCCAAGTTGCCGCCGTGAATTCAAGAAAGCTTGTTTTAGCTTCCTCTGGAATCGTCCCAAGTTAGTCACGCATGTGTGAAGTACTCTATGGTTTGATAGGTTGGCCGCCTTCATTTCATATGTGTTTCTAGCATACAAAGCCATTGATAGATTTGTTCAAGGTGAAGAAGCTCCTTCTTAAGAGCTAAATCGGGCTTATAAAAGGACTTCGATATCCTCAATGATGGTTTCCTACCAAAAATCGGTAGTGTTTTGTTGTAAGACTACCATGTGGCCATGCTTGTCTGGGATAGCGTGTTCACATGTGTGTAGAAGAACCAGCTCATGTTTTGGAGCTTACTACCATAGTCCATTTCCTGAGAATCTCGCAACATTATCTCGTCAATTTGTGTTGCAATTCTTATTTTTAGACATGTTGAGTCTGAAGTATCATGCCAGATCTGAATCTCAAGCAGATATGATGGTTGGAACATTCCCAAGCATTTTGTTCCCAGCTTGCACTGCCATGGTGCCAATTTCCCATAGGTTGCCCTCTTAGTAATTGATGTTCAGGATCATCTTCAAAAGTGGTCCTACCATGGGTCCCATCCATTTCTGATGATAAGTAAAAAGCATCAACTGTGTTGTCTTCAACAAGGTAGTCCACATCATCCATTCTAGTCCGAGTATGCCATTCTTTTGAACTCCTTCAAACAATCATTGTGATTTGCCTTAGGCTAGTATGGAGAGTTTCAATGATTTCCATGTCAAAAGTAATTCTTTTGCCACTCTAGGGAAGATCTCTACGAGTCACCTCCCCCAAGGTGTCCGGTTATGGAATCATGGCAATTGCTTCCTTGCTACTTTCAAACCTATGCACAGTCTTACTTAGGCGTGGGATTCTTGCCTACCCAATTGAACTTTCGTCATCTGTTTCTTTCCATCACCCTGATGTGTGTTTTGTGACTCAACTCGAGAGATGTTACCATGTCTCATTATGTGAGTTGACCGTCAGTTGCTCGATCTTCGAGAAGATCGACTCTTTAGAGTTTTCCTTTCCTCTCATTGCCATGTTGGATGAAGTTCTCGAAGGCAAGGATGTCATAATCATATGATGTGGTGGATCAACATCTTTGACAAGGGCATTTGGATCGAGAAGATTGTGTTGGCCTTGTGCCCCCTTTGTCTTCTTACCTCACGTCTTGAATCTCGGGATGAGATTCTTGTTTAGTGGGGGTGAGTTGTCACAGCCCTAGAATTCTTCTTTGTAATTAGTTGCATCAGTGAGTGGCATCCATGCATCATGTTTAAATTCCATTTAAATGTGAATTGGGGAAAGTGGAAATCCTCAGAGATCTTTTCTAAAAAATGATCAATATTAAAAATTGCTTCACATAAACCCAAGAAAATGTTCCCGTTAAGCTATAAAAATATTGCCACGAGGTAAAATTCAAACCAATATTTTTGGAGTCTCGGGGATATTTATTTTGGGCCTTTGAAATCAAATCAATAAGTATTTGAATTTTGGATTGTATTCATTTCATATAGAATATATTTCAAAAGGCCCTGGAATTATTTATGTGCCTTTGGAAAAGTCCATAATGGCAACATACAAATATTCACAAGGTTTTGCCCTGCTTTGATTTACTTTTGAATTTGAATGAGTCGCAAATGAATAAATTCATAGAAAATAGAAGAAAAGTAAAACAGATCAGAACTTACCTCAGCCTACCTGCACAGCCTGCTACTGTTGCCGGACCAGCTATGCAGCCCAGCCCACCTGGCGTTCTGCCAGTCATCTCCTAGCTCCTGCAGGAGGACAACACCGTGTCGCCCGCACATGCACATGAGGTTTCCACATCCTGCTTCATGCTGGCGGCCTCCCCTTCAAGCCCATCCGCGTCTGGAGAAGCCCAACACCCGCTCGCCCACTCCCTCGCCTCTTTGGCCTCTCCCCACTGCTCCGGCTCTCTCTCCTGCAGCCGCCCGAACACACTCGCAGCGCGCAGCTCACCGCCGCCGTGCCCACTAGCCTCCCCTCGCCTACCCACTTGTCTGGAAGCTCCGCACTCATTGCGTACATCGTCTCCATCAACACATACAATGCTGGGAGCCCTGCAGTGACGCCATCGTCGTCGTCTTCACCGACGAGCACCGAAGATCGCCGGCTCCGATTCACCGTCTCCAAGTCGTCCCCGAGCTCGCTGACCTTCTCCTCTGCTTCCATGTGAGCTCCTGCACCTCTCATCCCTCTCCCCGTCGGCGTGTTTCTCCTCTAGTCGCCGCCCTGTGAGCAACCGAGGCTGCCGTCCACCAAGGCCGGCGAGCCCGCGCTCCCGTGGCACAGGTGTGATTATGCTGCCCCTAGATGCCTCTTGTGCCACCCCGTTCACCATACGCGAGCTGCAGCCCTGCGCCCACTAGAACCCGAGCCCCGCCGCCGCTTGACCTCATCGCCGAGCCCAACTCTGGCAACCCAGGGCCTCCCTCCACCTCCGTTGTATGCGGCCGAGTGCCATCTTTCCAACGGTACCGCCCGCGGCCCAAACGGTCTCCTGTAGGTGAAACCCGAGCCACTTCCGTGAACATCCGCCGCGCTCTTGGTCGTCATCGGCCGAACTCTAGCGACTGCAGACATGGCCACCTAGTTAGGGCTAATCACATGCTAATTAACCAACCCTCTCTCACTTACATATGGGCCCCACACCCTTAATTAACCATAGCTAGTTCCTGTTTAGTTTTAACTAATCACAATGGCCCCACGCGTCAGTGTTGACCTTGCTGACGTGGCCCTTGACCGACCCACCCGTCAGTGACCCATGCCAGTAATGTGACACTAACAAATGGGTCCCACAGGTCAGGTTTGACCTGTACCGGCTCCTGTTGACTTGCTGATGTCACATAGACGTCATGCTGACGCAACAAAGCTTTCTGGAATTTAAATAAATCTAAATGATTTATTTATTTTCAGAAAATGCCCAAAACATCTAAAAAATATAGAAAATAATCTATAGCTCATAATGAAATAATTTATATATGAAAAATGGTCAGAAAAATCCAATCTATCCAATGATACTGTTTACATGCATGTTAAAGCAAGTTAAATCTACTCATTAGGTCAAATCAATTAAATGGCATGTGAATAATAACATATGGAGTTTGAATTTGAATCTTGGATTCAAACCAACTTCATTTAAATTGTTGCTAGTTGCATTAGCTCAAACCACAGCATATTTCCATGTCACGTTCATGCATCATATTGTTGCATCGCATTGATTGTGTTTCTTCTCTGTTGCCAGTAATTGTCCCCTATCAGTAGACGTTGTTCCATCGATGTGTTCGATGACACCGATGAAGAGCTATACTATATTCAGAAGTGCCAGGCAAGCAAAACCCCCTTGTTCATTCTGATACAATCCCACTCTCTCGCTTCTGCTCTCTTTTACTGCATTAAAACGACAACACTTCAACTGTTACCTTCTACGGTAGTTGAACCCCTTTCCTCTGCATGACCTGTCATTGCCATAGTAAATAGATGAAACCCACTAGCATGACTATGAGTTGTTTGAACCCTGATGTGCCTAATCATTCATGCTTGTTCTCATGCCTGCTACTGCTTAGAGTTGAGTCATTCATCAGGGATGAATTGGAATTGAGTGAACATGTCCTACTATTGAGAGATAAGTGTGTGAACACGATTTGGTAAAGGTAGCGGTAAGAGGCCATGTAGGAGTACATGGTGGGTTCTCTCATTGAAACCGTCCTCAGGAACTGAGTTCTAGGTTTGTGATCCATGAACAGCTACTACCACGCATTGGAATGCTTAAGTGCCCCTCTCAAGTTATTAATTGCCTTGATCTCTGTCCCGAAGTTGCAACTAGTTTCTGGTGTTTGTAGGTTGTGTTAGTAGTCTACCAAGTGGCACCCGGTACAGGTGGGCTTGGGACAGACTAGGCACCGTGGCACGGTGTAACAAGCGTAGATCAATCTGACGAGGTGGGCTTGGGAACCCTGTACACATTGTTTGGGGCTGTGAGCGACACCCCGGCTAGATCTCCTTGCGCATGGAACCCGAATAGGCGACAGACCTAGACTAGAGATTTGTGTGGTTAGTCAGGTCGTGGCCGACTCCCTCGCCAGGCTTCCGCTTGAAGGTTGCCGAGATACACGACGTGTACATGGTGGTAAGTGGCGGGAGCGTGTGTGAAGAAGTACACCCCTGCAGGGTTAATATGATCTACGAATAGCCGCGTCCGTGGTAAAGGACCTCTGGGTTGCTTATACAGTTCATAGACAACTGAAAGTGGATACTCTAAAATGCGCAAGATAAGCGTGAGTGCTATGGTGAATATGTGGACTTGTGTGCGCCACCTCAAAAGAGTTACTTGCAATCGTAGTACAGGATAGCCACTGAGTCAAAGTTGGCTTGCTGCAGTTAAACTCCACCACCCCTTTGTTGATACTGATGCATATGTAGCTAGTTCTGATGTAAGTCTTGCTGGGTACATTTGTACTCACGTTTGCTTAATTTATGTTTTTGCAGAGAGACTTCAGTCTCACTAGTAGTTCCGCGTGGACTTCGATGTTTAGCTTGTTACCTTATCTACGATCTTGTACCCTCGCCAGGATCTTGTAAATAGTCAGGCTTCTCAGCCTTTTCATTTGTAGTTGTCTGTACTCAGACAAGCTAAGCTTCTGCATGTGTTTTTTGCTTGTATGACTTGAATGTTGGGTCATCAGACCCATGTTTGTAATATTTGGCTCCTCGGAGCCTAATGAATAAATACTTTGAGTCATAGAGTTTTGTTGTGATGCCATGTTGTATTTGCACATATCGAGCATATTGTGTGTATGTTATTGAAATGCTTGGTATGTGTGGGATACAACAACCTAGTTGTTTATTCTTGATAGCCTCTCTTACCGGGAAATGTCTCCTAGTTCTTCCACTGAGCCATGGTAGCTTGCTACTGCTTCGGAACACTTAGGCTGGCCGGCATGTGTCCTTCTTCGTTCTTGTGTCTGTCCCTTTGGCGAAATGTCACGTGTTGTTCCTTTAAGTCCTTGTAGCTTGCTATGACTTGGGTTCATACGTTGATGACCGACACGTTTGTTACCGGGTCATGTATGCATGTCCCTGTAAGTTAGTGCCACTTTGGATTCATGACTAGTCATGTCGGCCCGGGTTCTTTGTCATTTGGATGCTAGCGACACTATCATATACGTGATCCAAAAGGCACAGACGGTCCCAGGCCAGGTAAGGTCGCACCTGTGGGAATACCGTGCCTGAGGCTGCAAAGTGATATGATGTGTTACATGCTTGATCGATGTGACTTAGGATCGGGGTCCTGACAACGTGATCCATATCAACTAAACCATGTTCGATCATCACGTGAGATGAAGTAGCTTTCAATGGTGAACGTCATGATGTTGGTCATATCTACTATATGATTCATGTTCGACCTTTCGGTCTCAGTGTTCCGAGGCCATATCTGCATATGGTAGGCTCGTCAAGTTTAACCTGAGTATTTTGCATGTGCAAAACAGGCTTGCAGCCGTTGTATGTGAACGTAGAAATTATCACACCCGATCATCACGTGGTGTCTCGGCCCGACGAACTGTAGCAATGGTGCATACTCAGGGAGAACATTTATACCTTGAAATTTAGTGAGAGATCATCTTATAATGCTACCGCCGTACTAAGAAAAATAAGATACATAAAGGATGAACATCACATACAATCAAAATAAGTGATATGATATGGTCATCATCATCTTGTGCTTTTGATTTCCATCTCCAAAGCCCCGTCATGATCACCATCATCACCGGCTTGACACCTTTATCTCCATCGTAGCATCGTTGTCGTCTCAACAACTATTGCTTCTACAACTATGGCTACCGCTTAGTGATAAAGTAAAGCAATTACATAGCGATTGCATTTCATACAATAAAGCGACAACCATAAGGCTTCTGCCAATTGCTGATAACTTTTACAAAACATGATCGTCTCATACAACAATTTATATCTCATCATGTCTTGACCATATCACATCATAACATGCCCTGCAAAAACAAGTTAGACGTCCTCTACTTTGTTGTTGCAAGTTTCACGTGGCTGCTACGGGCTTATAGCAAGAACCGTTCTTACCTATGCATCAAAACCACAACGATTTTTCGTCAAGTGTGCTGTTTTAACCTTCAACAAGGACCACGCATAGTCAAACTCGATTCAACTAAAGCTGGAGAAACAGACAACCACTAGCCACCTGTGTGCGAAGCACGTCGGTAGAACCAGTCTCATGAACGCGGTCATGTAATGTCGGTCTGGGCCGCTTCACCCAACAATACCGCTGAATCAAAGTAAGACATTGCTGGTAAGCACTATGACTATTATCGCCCACAACTCTTTGTGTTCTACTCATGCATATAACATCTACGCATATACCTGGCTTGGATGCCACTGTTGGGAAATGCAGTATTTCGAAAAAATTACCTACGATCACACAAGATCTGTCTAGGAGATGCATAGCAACAAGAGGGGAGAGTGTGCGTATGTACCCTCGTAGATCGAAAGCGGTGCTTTTAGTAACACGGTTGATGTAGTCGAATGTCTTCGTGATACAACCGATCCAAGTATCGAATGCATGGCACCTCCGCGATCAGCACACATTCAGCTCGATGACATCCCTCGAACTTTTGATCCAGTTGAGGCCGAGGGAGAGTACCGTGAGCAAGATGGTGTGGTGACAGTGAAGATGAAGTTACCGATGCAGTGCTTCGCCTAAGCACTACAACGGTATGACCGGGGTGTGTAACTGTGGAGGGAGGCACCGCACACGGCTAAAATATCAACGTGTGTGTCTATGGAGTGCCCCCTGGCCATGTATATAAAGGAGGGGGCGCGCCAGGTGTTGGGAATCCTACTAGGACTCCCCGGTCCAAGTAGGATTCCCCTCCTCTTTCCTATTCCTAGTAGGAGAAGGAGAGAAGGAGCCTCCCCCAAACCCTAGTCCAATTTGGTTTGGGATAGGGGGCGTGCGCCACTCCCTGGCCGGCCTTCTCTCTTCCACACTAGGCCCATGAGGCCCAATAACTTCCCGGGGGGTTCCAGTGACCCACAGTACTCTGAAACTCATCCGAAACGACCCGAACCATTCCGGTGTCCGAATGTAACCTTCCAATATATGAATCTTTATGTCTCGACCATTTCGAGACTCCTCGTCATGTCCGTGATCTCATCCGGGAGTCCAAACAACCTTCGGTCATCAAATCACATAACTCATAATACAAATCGTCATCGAACGTTAAGCGTGCGAACCCTACGGGTTCAAAAACTATGTAGACATGACCGAGACACATCTCCGGTCAATAACCAATAGCGGAACCTGGATGCTCATATTGGCTCCTACATATTCTACAAAGATCTTTGTCGGTCAAACCGCATAACAACTTACGTTGTTCCCTTTGTCATCGGTATGTTACTTGCCCGAGATTCGATCGTCGGTATCATCATACCTAGTTCAATCTCGTTACCGGCAAGTGTCTTTACTCGTTCTGTAATGCATCATCCCGTAACTAACTCATTAGTCACATTGCTTGCAAGGCTCATAGTGATGTGCATTACCGAGAGGGCCTAGAGATACCTCTCCGATACACAGAGTGACAAATCCTAATCTCGATCTATGCCAACTCAACAAACACCATCGGAGACACCTGTGGAGCATCTTTATAATCAACCAGTTACATTATGACATTTGATAGCACACAAGGTGTTCCTCCGGTATTCGGGAGTTGCATAATCTCATAGTCGGAGGAACATGTATAAGTCATGAAGAAAGCAATAGCAGAGAAACTAAACGATCATTATGCAAAGCTAATTGATGGGTCTTGTCGATCACATCATTCTCCTAATGATGTGATTCCATTCATCAAATGACAACACATGTCTATGGTCAGGAAACTTAACCATCTTTGATGAACGAGCTAGTCAAGTAGAGGCATACTAGGGATACTTTGTTTTGTCTATGTATTCACACATGTATCAAGTTTCCGGTTAATACAATTCTAGCATGAACAATAAACATTTATCATGATATAAGGAAATATAAATAACATCTTTATTATTGCCTCGAATGCATATTTCCTTCATTAGAAACGTTGGAGATGCCCTTTGCTCACATGCGATCCCCACATGTCATTGAAAAAGCAAGATGACCCGGCATGGTCTCAGGTCCTGGGGATGCAGTTGGCTGCGCTAGAACACTCCGCGGATGCGTCATGGCACCCGCACTTCGGCACCCTGTGCATCCGCGACGAGCCGGGTGTTGATCTACTGGTCCTGCCATAGCGCTAACGCCACCCTTAGCACCATCAAGCCGAGCGTGTCCAGCGACGATGAGCATGTCCCTCACCACGGTCGCCGTGTTCAGAGGCGGTGCGGGAGCTGTTCCATGTTGCTGGCCCCCACGACCCACATGAGCGGTTTCCGGTGGTGAGGAGGTCGTTGGCCAGCTCCTCCATTATACTAGTATGCGCCACATCATGCCGACAGGTGTGCCCAACATGTCAATTTCCCTGTTTTCCTGGCCAAATTCGAGCGTCAGTGCTCCGCATTACGCATTAGGTGCATAACAGGTGGTTTTTGTGCCATAGTTCAAATGTGGTATAGTACTTGTTACCCTAGCCCCAAGTGTGGTGATTTTGGGTACGATACCACCCTTTTCCTTTTCAACTAGTGAAGCGTAACACTTGATTAAGTAGTCGGATGGTGTGCTAATGTAGGTGTCCGACTGTTCCAAGGAATAATTGAGGTGTGCCTGGTCCTTGCCCGCATTTAGGGGTCTAACTTACCATGTTCCAGCAGTAGTAACTATATACTAGTCCCACGCGTACTCCCTCTGTTTTTATTTACTCCGCATTTTAGCTTTGCTCAAAGTCAAACTTTGTAAACTTTGATAAAGTTTATAGACAGAAATAATAACATATACAATAACAAATCAATACCATTAGATTCATCATTGAATATACTTTCACATCATATAGATTTGCTATTGTAAATGTTCATATTTTTTCTATAAATTTGGTCAAATTTTATGATGTTTGACTTCAGTCAAACCTAATATGTAGAGTAAATAAAAACAGAGGGAGTATCTTACTCCCTAACCAAGACGTAAGGGAAAACGAGTCAACTTAATGTTTATTTGGGCCGTTCAACTATAATCATGTGGTGTTGCTTATTTCTCATTCCTCTCCAACCCTCTTCTCCATTGATCATGCCGCCCTCCGGTCGAGTCCATCCTCCCGCATGCCTCATTTGAACATTCCACCGAGTATCATTTAAAGTTTCACTTTTCCTCCACTAAGTGTCGCTTCCCATCTTAGTTTTGACATCCCATTCGGTTCATGCCCCGACACATCTTGATGAGATCGATTGATGTTGAGAGATCAAGTGCGTGTCATGCAAGGAGATAAAGGTTTGGTGTGTTTCTATGATAGAAATGATCCAGGGGATCTGTGTGGATAGGCGGGAGTATATTATATGTTGAAAAGCGAAATGAACGTACTGTACCCACCCTAGTCCTATTTCAATTGATCTCCAAACCCTGAGATGAAACCGAGAGAGAACGAGTGGGTGCCTGTGTGATACCTAAGGCGGATTCAAAATTTTGAACCGGTGATCATAGCATCAGCAAATCATATATAAAGGGTATTCAATGTTCGTTTCGCTTTTGAACGTACAATATACTCCCTTCGATCCCTTCATCACCGAAACCACTATTCACACCAGAACCTTCGCTGCTCGGCCTATGCCAGCTACTTGCTGGCCGGTCACCACTGCCCCAAAACCACACCTCCTCTCCAGCCTATTCCCCCACCTTTCGATCCCCTAGCCCACATCAACCGTCCCCTAGTTTGCTAGATAGCCATGGTGCGCTATAAGATCACGTACTACAAGATCCTGACGCCAGAGTGCCACGCAGAAATCACGGTGATGGTCGGCGCCACAAACCTCCGTTCCCAGGCTCGCTTTGCCACGGGCCAATCCCCGAGTTCTCTAGAGCCAAGCTCCGAGGAGGACGAAGTCGATCCAATGTTCATGGCGGAGATCACGGCACATAAGGCCCCCGATGCGTATGAGACAATGGACGTCGATTCGTGCCAGTGTACGGGTCCCCCATGGTGCAGGCGGACCAGCGGTTCAACCTGGTGATCCTAAAGGAGGACCAGGAGGCGGAGGCTAAACTCGACGCGGAACGCGCGGATGCCGCTGCCATCGAGGCCCTCCTGTAGGCGGAACCGCATGTCGTGGATGCGAAACGGGTGGTAGAGGCTCAACACAACACGGAGCGTGCGGATGCCACTGCCATTGAGCCCTCCTATAGGCAGAACCGGACGTCCTAGACTTGAACCGGGCAACGGAGGCTCAACTCAACGTTGAGCGCTGTGACACCCCGAGACCGGCGCTCCAGATGCCTTCCAGGGATCCCGAGTTTTGTCGTGTGATTTTTTTTGTTTGTTGCATTCATCGTTGCATCATTTGCATTGCATCATGATCATCATGCCTTGTTTTGCATATTTAAGTTTTGTTGTGTGTTCTTGTGTTAACCCCTCTTATTCTTATCTCCACCACATTATTTTCACCATGCACCTATCAGCAACCATTCTTCAAGTTCACCCAAGTTTCTATCCCATCCAAACTTCTCCTTTCTTCTTTATTCCATTTATTTTTTTCATGTGGCATTTTTCCTGTTCGGAAAAATGTTCAACCTATCCCTATAAATCCTAAATGATGCCTACACCCTCTCTGTCAAATTTCATCCCATGTTGGAGTTGTTTTCGTTGGGTTCGAAAATGGCTCAAGTTTGAATTCAATTCAAACTTGAATTATTTTTTACCTTTAAAAATTGCCAAACCAATTTATTAAAATTGTGCATAATTTCAGGACACCAGATATATATCCATGTATATTCCTTTTCCTTCCTAAAACCCCTGGCCTTTTTCGCTTAAAATCTGTTTGTTTTGTTCATTTGAATAAACAGAAGTTTTAAGAGAAGGGAATGGTTTACCTGGAGCCCAGCCACGGCCCAGTAATAGCAGCGCAGCAGCAGCCCAGCGCCAGCTCCCAGCCTCCTTCGCTCGCCCTCCCGCGGTAATCCACGATGGACACCCACGCCGGGCCCGCCTGCCAGTCTCCCATTGCCCTTCTTTTTCTTCCACCTCACGCCTCCCTCTCTCTCGCAGTAAAACTCCATGACTAGAGGAACATGGCCACGAGGGCAGCCACAGCCTCGCGCCACCCCCCTATAAGGACCACAGCCTCGCGCCCTAGGGTTCCCTCTCCCCACTCTTACCGCCGTCACCCCTTTCCTTCCCTCTGTTTCTCCTTCTTCCTCAAGAAATAGAGGACCAGAGAACCATCGAGCACGCTCCACCCTCGTTTGCGAGGCCTCCTCATCGTCTTCTTCGTCTTCTAGCAAGGCCAGGGGCCAGAAGGGCCCAAGGGCGCCACGATCTTCTTCCCCGGCGTTGTCTTCGTCCTCTTCATCGTCGCGGAACGCCAAGTTCCTCGTCGTCGTCTACCTCCTCTGCTTCATCTTCTTCACGGAGCCGAGCACTGCCTCGATCAGCGCAGCCCGACGCCGGTCCTCGGCTACCCCGACGAGTCCGCCGACTCCAGCAGCAGCCCCAAGGTGAGCCGCTGCTCCTTCCCTGTCATACCCCGTCGTCGTCGCTGTTTTCCATGCGTACCCATGGGACCTCATCGCTGGCGAGGTTCCCGTTCATGTTCCGATTCATTCGTAGCCCTTTAGGGTCGCCTTGTAGTGCAACATCTTTTGATGCCCTCCTCTGCGAGTTTTGGTCGTCGGAGTTCCCCGACGAGCTCGCCCGCTATTCTGCGTGCCTGCCTTGTTCTTCTCTGCTTCTTGCTTGTGCACATGCCCGCTGGCTTCGTCACTCTTTCCGGCCCTTGCTGCACCTTCGATGCACACCTCCATGCACACGCATCCGCGCACGCCCACGCCCAGCAGCCGCCGCATAGTCGCACTTCGTGCCTCGGCCGGGAAGAACTTCTGTTTGAGGCTTATGCTCCGGCCCCTCTCGCAGCTCTCCGCAAGTACGCGTGCACCGTCTTATGTTTCCGCATGCCTGCCGTGGGTTCATAAGACCAACGGCAGTCGCTTTTGCTTGCCCTCGCCGTCGGTTGTCGCCGTTGCAGCCATGGCCAAGCTCGACCAGTTGTTGAATGGCTCAAAAGATCTTGGGAGCTCTTTATATCATGGATACTGAGCTAGCCCGGTGGTTATTTGCTAGTGCAAACATCCAGGAGGTCCTGGGATCGAATCCTAGGGAGCCACCAGTTCTTTTGCCCTCTTTCCTCTTATTTTTGCTCCCACACACTCAGTCGCTGGACCTCAAATTACTCTTGGGCCTCATTCATTCTCGGGGCCGCTGCACTGTATTGCTTCTGGCCCGCGTATGTTTTTTTTTCTGCTGCGTGATTTTAGCATTTTCCGGTGCATACATATTTACAGAAAATGCCATCATTTTAATTTGCCAATAACTAAATATGCATGCATCCAAATTAAACAAACTTTATATGTAAAATGCTTTGAATTATGTGTAGATTAATAATATCCAACTTTCATCCATGCTTAAAATGTTTAAAATGTTGTTTGATTAAATTTTCTTAAATAATTTGTTAAAATGTTTTATTTCCTAATTAATTAACATAGCTCCATTTTAACTAAACTTTATATGTAAATGGGGTAGAAAAATGCATAGATTAACTTGGTGCACTTTGTTTTACTGTTTAACAACATTAAAATACGTTTTAGGGAAGAACAGTACCAAATTCAAAATATGCATATGCGGTTTTTCCGGAATTATTGTTTGTTGTTTCCGGCCTCATTTAAATTGCCTAGATAGGTAGTTCGCTCATGCTTCACCTCTTGCCATGTTTAACAACATTTAATATTATTGGGTACATAAACAAGAGCGAACTAAATAAATGTTGTGAAGTTTCGTCAATATGCAACTCGTTGCATATTGGGCTCCACTTAACTTGTAGTATTGCTTGTTGCACCTTGCCATGCCATGCCATGCTATTTAAACCGGACATGCATCATGCCATGTTTATGTGATGGTTGTTTACCATGTTGTTTGCTTCTTTCCGGTTGTGCTTCTTCTCTATACTTCCGGTTACATTGGGATTGTGAGGATTCGTTCGACTACGTCCGTTCATCTTCTTCACGGACTCGTTCTTCTTCCTAGCGGGATTTCAGGCAAGATGACCATTACCCTCGATATTACTTCTATCTTTGCTTGCTAGTTGTTCGCTCTATCGCTATGCTGCGCTACCTACCACTTGTTTATCATGCCTCATTGCCATGTCAAGCCTCTAACCCACATTCCTAGCAAACCGTTGTTTGGCTATGTTACCGCTTTTGCTCAGCCCCTCTTATAGCGTTGCTAGTTGTAGGTGAAGTTGAAGTTTGTTCCATGTTGGAATAGGGATATGTTGGGATATCACAATATCTGTTATTTTAATTAGTGCATCTATATACTTGCTAAAGGGTGGAAGGCTCGGCCTTATGCCTGGTGTTTTGTTCCACTCTTGCCTCCCTAGTTTCCATCATACCGGTGTTATATTCCTTGATTTTACATTCCTTACGCGGTTGGGTGTTATGGGAACCCCTTGACAGTTTGCTTTGAATAAAACTCCTCCAGCAAGGCCCAACCTTGGTTTTACCATTTGCCTCACCACCACCTATACTTTTCCCTTGGGACTCGCGCTCCCGAGGGTCATCTTTATTTTAACCCCCCCTAGGGGCCAGTGCAACTCTAAGTGTTGGTCCGACCCGGACAGCCTGCAGGGCAACCTCGGGGCAACTTGAGGGTTGGTTTTACTCGTAGCTTGACCTATCCGGTGTTACCCTGAGAACCAGATATGTGCAGCTCCTATCGGGATTGTCGGCACATCGGGCGGCTTCGCTGGTCTTGTTTTACCATTGTCGAAATGTCTTGTAACCGGGATTCCGAGACTGATCGGGTCTTTCTAGGAGAAGGAATATCCTTCGTTGACCTTGAGGGCTAGTGATGGGCTAAGTTGGGACACCCCTGCAGGGTATAAACTTTCGAGAGCCGTGCCCACGGTTATGTGGCAGATGGGAATTTGTTAATGTCCGGTTGTAGAGAACTTGACACTTGACTTAACTAAAATGCATCAACTGCGTGTGTAGCCGTGATGGTCTCTTTTCGGCGGAGTCCGGGAAGTGAACACGGTTCTTGTGTTATGGTTGTGCGTAAGTAGTTTCAAGATCACTTCTTGATCATTTCTAGCTTCACGTCTGTTGCGTTGCTTCTCTTCTCGCTCTTATTTGCGGATGTTAGCCACCATTTTTGCTTAGTGCTTGCTATAGCTCCACCTCATTACCCTATCCTACCCATAAGCTTAAATAGTCTTGATCTTGTGGGTGTGAGACTGCTGAGTCCTCGTGACTCAAAGATACTTCCAAACAGTTACAGGTGCCAATGATACCAGTGCAGGTGACGCAACCGTGCTCAAGTGGGAGCTCGATGAAGATCTTGATCATTGTTATGTGTCTTTTCCGGTTGATCGGTAGTGGAGCCCGGTTGGGACGATCGGGGATCTAGCATTTGGGGTTGTCTTCTTTTATTTTGGTTTCGTAGGCGGACCTTTGATTGTACTCTGGATGATGTATGTTTACCTTGTTATTTGTTGAAGTGGCGATTGTAAGCCAACTCTTTATCCCTTTCTTATTCAGTACATGGGATTGTGTGAAGATTACCCCTCTTACGACCAAACCACAATGCGGTTATGCCTCTATGTCGTGCCTCGACACGTGGGAGATATAGCCGCATCGTGGGTGTTACAAGTTAGTTATCAGATCCATCCCTGACTTAGGAGCCCCCTGCTTGATCGAATCGCTGGCGTTGTTGAGTCTAGAACAAAATGTTTTGATTCTTAGGATTATATATATCTGAGAGTAGGATTCTTTTTACTCCTTAGTCCCTTCGTCGCTCTGGTGAGGTCTCCTGGCATAGAAGTTTTGACTTTTCTCTCCTCAAATTTCATGAAAAAAATTAGGATCACACGGGTATCTGGGAATCGTTCTGATAGTCTTGTGACGAGAACATTGTTCTTGGTGCCTCCTGACATTTAGGGGTTGCGGCAGTGCCCCGGGGAGTTGAGCTCTAAGGTGTTTTCATCACAATTTTATCATTGCAGTTCTGGAATACCTGAGTTCACTGACATTGAAAATCTCTTTTATGCAGTTGTTGGTGAGATAACTCGACGCCACCCAGTACTGGGGTGGGAGTACGAGAGTATTGCCATAACTCATATAATGGATGCTTTTCAAAGGTTGAGGTACATGATTTCTGAAGGTTTCTTGGTTATGTGTTGAAGGATAGATACAACTGGATGTAGGGATTGTTAGTTTGGGTGAGATATTATGCTTCCCCTATATCCCCAACATCTGATTGCATAACCAGAAAGTTTTGGGAGTTTATAAGTGGGAATTCAAGTATCTCCTAGAATAATCTTTCCAACAGACACATGATACGATATGGGATCTATCATATGTTTGTTTTCGGATTATTTTGCAAGCCAGTCCTTTGTTTTGTTTTGAGTTGTGGTATTCGAGTTGCTTCAATGTCAAGTGTTGATTCCATACCTTCCCTAAGTGGTGTTCTCGCACTTCTATGAGAATACCAATCCTTCTTGATCATCGAGGTTGTCATGTCAATTCTTTCCAACCGGTGTGATTCTCTTCAAGATGATCCTATCATTTTTCCCATCCGCAAGATCAACTCAAAGTCTTCTCAATGTTATTTGTTTCATCCATCCCCAAGTTGCCTTTGTTTTCCCACCCTCCCGCCCTTTTCCTTCAAGGACTCACATATCTTAATCTAGTTTCCATTTTATTCATGTGAAGTCTCTTTATTTATTTTTCCTCCATGTTCTTACCTGGTGTTTCTCATGAAAATGCTAAGGAGCTAAAAGTTCATCGTTCTTCATTCTCTTTCTTCTCTGGTGGTCTAAACTCAAGTTTCGTTGTTGATCATATCTCTTCCTTTTGGTTTACATGCTTTCCATGTTGGAATTTCTTATACAAGGCTCTGTTATTTATTCACCTCTCTCGGTTCATATCCGGGGTGTTGAAGATATCTCAGAAGATTTACGTTTCCATTCTTAATACGTTCAAGCTATTTCGAGGTCGTTATCTCATTCAAGCCATTTAATTCAACCGGTGCAATCTCTCTTTAAAATCATTTCAAACGTGTTTCTTTGAGTGGGCCCTAACCCACAGGTCTTTTCCCAGGATCTTACCTGACTCTTCTAATCTTCCCGGAGTTACTCTCAAATTCTTCTCCAAGTTTGATGTAAGAATGAGTTATCATCAGTCAAATGTATTTCTCCAAGATCTTTCAAAAAAATTTCATTCTTGATTCAACCTTTATATTCTACATTATTCGAGAGTGTCTCAACAATTCATGGTGGTGTTTCTCGTCGTCATTCTCAGATTTTGAAGACCGAAGAAGAGTTCCCCTTAAATCCTTACCTGTTCTTCCAAAGATTCATGGTTCTAGCGTTATGCCATCCTCTCATAATTGTTTTCGATTGTGAGAATTCTTTTCACCCATCCAGAGCAATTCGGGAGTCTTTTCAGTTCGATTCTTCGGAGCCCATCATCTCAGAATTATTCATTCCAGCTTTCAGCTCTCGTTCTCCAAATCTTACCGTGCATCGCTCAAATATCCTCTAATCAGTTCATGATCTCTTCGTTCTCTTGTATCTAAATTCTCTCATGTATCTTCGTTCATTTTCTAATTCTTCCCAGTGTTTCGCTATCTTTTTTTCATTCGTTGTTTCCAAATCCCACTGGTGGTTCCATCAAAGACCTTATCCAAGTCTGCGCTATATCTCTCATCAATCCTTTTCAATGGGAATAATTAGTATGCCAAATCCGTTGCTTGTCATCAATTTAATTGTTCACGGATAAGCATAATGTAATTCTTGTTCTTGTTTCATCCAAGTGATTAATTCCTTATTCCGGAGGTTCATCAAAATTCTTGATCTCATTTGTTCATCTTTCTTTCCGGAGTTCCATGTTTTCTCGGTTATATCATCACGAAGCTCCATCTAAATCATCGCAAGGTTCCACCTTGTGTTATTCAACTTCTCTTTCTTTTTATCATCCTTTTATTACCGGAGTTCTTCATGGAGGCTCTACATGGTGGTTCATCAGGATTCCTTTCATTCTTCAATTGTTCTTCAAGATTTCTCTCAGAGTTAAGATCCGCCAAGCTATACTCTAAAATAAACATGGTGCTCAACACATTCTTTGTTTTGAGGAGTTCAAGCCTTCTTCATCTTGCATTCCAAAGTGCAATTCTCTCTATCTTATCTTTTGAGATGGTGTTATGTCATTCTTGACAATTTCCTTCATGTTTCGCGTTTCACATGTTGTCAAGAATGAGGTATTTTAAAGCCATTAATCTCTTCGTTGGAGTTATCCTGTGTCAGATTTCACCTAAAACCTTCCCTAAGGAATGTTGCTATTATGGTGCTTATCAATGATCCAAGTTTTCTCCTATCCTCTCAGCGAAAAGTTGTCATCTCTTCGTTGAACTTAATCAATCTATTGTTTCCGTAGTGGCAGAATTTTGCCTCAATTTTGAGAAGTTTTCCATAAGCCCACAACAATCTTACTCTTTTCGTTGTTGGTTTTCCAACAACTCCGTTTGACCCTTCTCCTAAAGATGATTTTTCAAGCTCATTTGAGGTAGAAGATGTTGTTTTCTCCTCCATTCTTTTGATTCCATTCTTACATTTGTTCCGGAGGCATTGTGATGTTGCTCTCTTCGACCCATCATCTTGTTTTGTCAAGATCATGTTCAATTCCTTCCATTCGCAGTGGGAGTGTTGTCCAAATTATATCGTTCTTTTTCCTTCTCTATCTTGTTTTAACTAGAGTGTTGTGTCCTCTTCTCAAGTTCTTTTCATCTTATCAAGTCTTGTATCTCTTTTCAACTGGAGTGCTGTTCAAATTCGTTCTTCCTTGTTCCTTGTTTCTCTTTCTACCGAAGTGCTCTCAACTTCGTTCAACTCTGTTCTGTTCTTCTTTCAATTTTTTCAACCTCACAAGGTTCATTTGTTTCACTCGTTTGTCAAAGAAGCAACTTTGTTTTACCTCTTCCTCTTTCGCTTCTCTCTGGTGCCATCCCTAGATCTCGGGACAAGATCTATTGTAAGTGGAGGAGTGTTGTGACGCCCCAACACCGACGCTCCAGATGCCTTCCATGGATTCCGAGTTTCATCGTGTGATTTGTTTTGTTTGTTGCATTCATCGTTGCATCATTTGCATTGCATCATGATCATCATGCCTTGTTTTGCATATTTAAGTTTTGTTGTGTGTTCTTGTGTGAACCCCTCTTATTATTATCTCCACCTCATTATTTTCACCATACACATATCAGCAACCATTCTTCAAGTTCACCAAAGTTTCTATCCCATCCAAACATCTCCTTTCTTCTTTATTCCATTTATTTTTTTCTTGTGGCATTTTTTCTGTTCAGAAAAATGTTCAACCTGTCCCTATAAATCCTAAATGATGCCTACACCTTCTCTGCCAAGTTTCATCCCATTTTGGAGTTGTTTTGGTTGTCTCGAGAATGGCTCAAGTTGGAATTCAATTCAAACTTGAATTATTTTTTTACCTTTAAAATTGCCAAACCAATTTATTAAAATTGTGCATAATTTCAGGACTCCAAATATATATCCATGTATATTCCTTTTCCTTCCTAAAACCCCTGGCCTTTTTCGCTTAAAATCTGTTTGTTTTTTTCATTTGAACAAACAGAAGTTTTAAGAGAAGGGAATGGTTTACCTGGAGCCCGGCCGCAGCCCAGTAATAGCAGCGCAGCAGCAGCCCAGCGCCAGCTCCCAGCCTCCTTCACTCGCCCTCCTGCGGTAATCCACGATGGACACCCACGCCGGGCCCGCCTACCAGTCTCCCATCGCCCTCCTTTTTCTTCCACCTCACGCCTCCCTCTCTCTCGCAGTAAAACATCACGACCAGAGGCACATGGCCACGAGGGCAGCCACGGCCTCGCTCCTCCCGTCCTATATGGACCACAGCCTCACGCCCTAGGGTTCCCTCTCCCCCCTCTCGTCGTCGTCACCCCTTTCCTTCCCTATGTTTCTCCTTCTTCCTCAAGAAACAGAGGACCAGAGAACCATCGAGCGGGCTCCACCCTCGTTTGCGAGGCCTCCTCACCGTCTTCTTCGTCTTCCAGCAAGGCCAGGAGCCAGAAGGGCCCAAGGGTGCCACGATCTTCTTCCCCGGCGTCGTCTTCTGCCTCTTAATTGCCATGGAACGCCAAGTTCCTCGTCATCGTCTAATTCATCTGCTTCATCTTCTTCACGGAGCCAAGCACCACCTCGATCAGCGCAGCCCCACGCGGACTCCTCTGCTACCCCAACGAGTCCGCCGACTCCAGCAGCACCACCATGGTGAGCCGCATCTCCTTCCCTGTCATACCCCGTCGTCGTCTTTCCCATTTTCCGCGCACACCCACAGGACCTCATCGCCGGCGAGGTCCCCATTCATCCGTAGCCCTTTAGGATCGCCTTGTAGCACAACATCTTTTGATGCCCTCCTCTGCGAGTTTTGGTCGCCGGAGTTCCTCCGACGAGCTCGCCCGCTGTTCTGCGCGCCCGCCTTGTTCTTCTCTGCTTCTTGCTTGCGCACATGCCCGCTGGCTTCATCACTCTTGCTGGCCCTTGCTGCACCTTCGATGCACACCTCCATGCACACGCATCCGCGCACGCCCACGCCCAGCAGTCGCCGCATAGTCGCACGTCGTGCCTCGGCCGAGAAGAACTTCTGCTCGAGGCTTATCCTCCAGCCCCTCTCGTAGCTCTCCACAAGTATGTGTGCATCGTCTTATGTTTCCGCACACCCGCCGCGGGTTCATAACCCCAACAGTCGTCACTTTTGCTTGCCCTCGCTGTCGGTTGTCACCGTTGTAGCCATGGCCAAGCTCGACCTGTTGTTAAATGGCTCAAAAGAGCCTGGGAGCTCTTTATATCACGGATACTGAGCCAGCCCAGTGGTTATTTGCTACTGCAAACATCTAGGAGGTCCTGGGATCGAATCCCAGGGAGCCACCAGTTCTTTTGCCCTCTTTCCTTTTATTTTTGCTCCCACACACTCAGTCGCTGGACCTCAAATTACTCTTGGGCGTCATTCATTCCCGGGGCCGCTGCACTATATTGCTTCTGGCCTGCGTATGTTTTTTTTCTGCTGTGTGATTTTAGCATTTTCCGGTGCATACATATTTACAGAAAATACCATCATTTTGATTTGCCAATAACTAAATATGCATGCATCCAAATTAAAAAAACTTTATATGTAAAATTCTTAGAATTATGTGTAGATTAATAATATCCAACTTTCATCCATGCTTAAAATGTTTAAAATGTTGTTTGATTAAATTTTCTTAAATAACTTGTTAAAATGTTTTATTTCATAACTAATTAACCGTAGCTCCATTTTAACTAAACTTTATATGTAAATGGGGTAGAAAAATGCATAGATTAACTTGGTGCACTTTGTTTTACTGTTTAGCAACATTAAAATATGTTTTAGGGCAGAACAGTACCAAATTCAAAATATGCATATGTGGTTTTTCCGGAATTATTGTTTGTTGTTTCCGGCCTCATTTAAATTGCCTAGATAGGTAGTTTGCTCATGCTTCATCTCTTGCCATGTTTAACAACATTTAATATTATTCGGTACATAAACAAGAGCGAACTAAATAAATGTTGTGAAGTTTCGTCAATATGCAACTCGTTGCATATTGGGCTCCACTTAACTTGTAGTATTGCTTGTTGCATTTTGCCATGCCATGCCATGCTATTTAAACTGGACATGCATCATACTTGTTTGCGCATCATGCCATGTTTATGTGATGGTTGTTTACCATGTTGTTTGCTTCTTTCCGGTTGTACTTCTTCTCTATAGTTCCGGTTACATTGAGATTGTATGGATTCATTCAACTACGTCCGTTTGTCTTCTTCATGGACTTTTTCTTCTCCCTAGCGGGATTTCAGGCAAGATGACCATTACCCTCGATATCACTTTTATCTTTTCTTGCTAGTTGTTTGCTCTATCGCTATGTTGCGCTACCTACCACTTGTTTATCATGCCTCCCGTATTGCCATGTCAAGCCTCTAACCCACCTTCCTCGCAAACCGTTGTTTGGCTATGTTTCCGCTTTTGCTCAGCCCCTCTTATAGCGTTGCTAGTTGCAGGTGAAGTTGAAGTTTGTTCCATGTTGGAACATGGATATGTTGGGATATCACAATATCTCTTATTTTAATTAATGCATCTATATACTTGGTAAAGGGTGGAAGGCTTGGCCTTATGCCTGGTGTTTTGTTCCACTCTTCCGCCCTAGTTTCCGTCATACCGGTGTTATGTTCCTTGATTTCGCGTTCCTTACGCGGTTGGGTATTATGGGAACCCCTTGACAGTTTGCTTTGAATAAAACTCCTCCAGCAAGGCCAACCTTGGTTTTACCATTTGCCTCACCACCACCTATACTTTTCCCTTGGGAGTCGCGCTCCCGAGGGTCATCTTTATTTTAACCCCCCCCCCCCCGCCCGGTCTAGTGCTTCTCTAAGTGTTGGTCCGAACCGGGCAGCTTGCGGGGCCTCCTCGGGGCAACTTGAGGGCTAGTTTTACCCGTAGCTTGACCTATCTGGTGTTGCCCCGAATACGAGATATGTGCAGCTCCTATCGGGATTGTCAGCACATCGGGCGGCTTTGTTGGTCTTGTTTTACCATTGTCGAAATGTCTTGTAACCGGGATTCCGAGACTGATCGGGTCTTTACGGGAGAAGGAATATCCTTCGTTGACCGTGAGAGCTTGTGATGGGCTAAGTTGGGACACCCCTGCAGGGTATAAACTTCCGAGAGCCGTGCCCGTGGTTATGTGGCAGATGGGAACTTGTTAATGTCTGGTTGTAGAGAACTTGACACTTGACTTAATTAAAATGCATCAACCGCGTGTGTAGCCGTGATGGTCTCTTTTCGGCGGAGTCCGAGAAGTGAACATGGTTCTTGTGTTATGGTTGTGCGTAAGTAGTTTCAGGATCACTTCTTGATCATTTCTAGCTTCACGTCCATTGCGTTTCTTCTATTCTCGCTCTTATTTGCGTATGTTAGCCACCATTTTTTCTTAGTGCTTGCTGCAGCTCTACCTCATTACCCTATCCTACCCATAATCTTAAATAGTCTTGATCTCGCGGGTGTGAGATTGCTGAGTCCTCGTGACTCACAGATACTTCCAAACAGTTGCAGGTGCCGATGATACTAGTGCAGGTGACGCAACCGAGCTCAAGTGGGAGCTCGATGAAGATCTTGATCGTTGTTATGTGTCTTTTCCGGTTGATCAGTAGTGGAGCCCAGTTGGGACAATCGGGGATCTAGCATTTGGGGTTGTCTTCTTTTATTTTGGTTCCGTAGTCGGACCTTTGATTGTACTCTGGATGTTGTATGTTTACCTTGTTATTTGTTGAAGTGGCGATTGTAAGCCAACTCTTTATCCCTTTCTTATTCAGTACATGGGATTGTGTGAAGATTACCCCTCTTGCGACAAAACCACAATGCGGTTATGCCTCTAAGTCGTGCCTCGACACGTGGGAGATATAGCTGCATCGTGGGTGTTACAAGCGCGCGGATGCCACTGCCATTGAGGCCCTCCTGCAGGTGGAACCGGACATCCTAGACTTGAATCGGGCAGTGCTCACTTCCGTATAGAGCGCCCGCATGCTCCGTGTGAATGTGTAGCTGGAGGCCGAGGACAACCATGGTGTAGAGACACACGTTGGCAGCTACGGCTGGTTAGAACCAGTAGCCAAAGACGACGAGGCTGTCTCGTTCCATGAGCAGTGATAGTTTTCTTTATGTTGTTGTTTGTAGGGATCTTTTGATGTGCAAAAACATATATTTATGCAAGTCGCCTGACTTTCATCATTTGGGTTAGTCGACCATTTCAAGCAGTTGGATGAATATCCTACGTCTCCTAACCCTTCTTCTTCCTCATCTCTTCTTCTTACCCAACAGACCATTGCACGGGCCGTACGGATCTTCCCCAACATGCGGTTGGATAAACATATTGTATGAACGAAAATTATGTGTCGGCGGTAGGATGGCTGAGTTTGGTTTGATCACATGCGGTAGCATGTATTAGTGAGGGTGCGTTCCCTTGGTTGGGTTTGCAACATGCAGGAGAGACTGTGTGAGGGTGCAGTGCCACCGCGACAGCCGTGCGCAAGTGTACTGTAACACCCACAATGCGGCTATATCTCCCACGTGTCGGGGCACAACTTAGAGGCATAGCTGCATGGTAGGCTTGTCGCAAGAGGGGTAATCTTCACACATCCCATGTACTGAATAAGAAAGGGATAAAGAGTTGGCTTACAATCGCCACTTCACACAATACATAAATATCCATACATCATCCAAAGTACAATCAAAGGTCCGACTATGGAACCAAAATAAAAGAAGATAACCCCAAATGCTAGATCCCCGATCGTCCCAACTGGGCTCCACTACTGATCATCCGGACAAGAAACATGAACGGCCCGAATCCTCGTCGAACTCCCACTTGAGTTTGGTATCATCATCTGCACTGGTATCCTCGGCACCTGCAACTGTTTGGAAGTATCCGTGAGTCACGAGGACTCAGCAATATCACACCCGCGAGATCAAGACTATTTAAGCTTATGGGTAGGGGAAGGTAGTGAGGTGGAGCTGCAGCAAGCACTAGCATATATGGTGGCTAACTTACGCAAATAAGAGCGAGAAGAGAAGCAAGGCAATGGTCGAGAAGCTAGAAGTGATCAAGAAGTGATCCTAAAGCTACTTACGTTCAAGCATAACACAAGGCCGTGTTCTCTTCCCGGACTCCACCAAAAAGAGACCATCACGGCTACACACGCAGTTAATTCATTTTAAATAAGTTAAGTGTCAAGTTCTCTACAACCGGGTATTAACAAATTCTCATCTGCCACATAACCGCAGGCACGGATCTCGAAAGTTTATACCCTGCAGGGGGTTTCCCAACTTATCCCATCACCATCTCTCATGGTCAACGAAGGATATTCCTTCTCCCGGGAAGACCCGGTCAGTCTCAGAATCCTGGTTACAAGACATTTCAACAATGGTAAAACAAGACTAGCAAGACCACCCGACTGTGCCGACAAATCCCGATAGGAGCTGCACATATCTCGTTCTCAGGGCACCCTGGGTAAGCTAAGCGTACAGGTACCAACATAACCCAAGTTTCCAAGGGACAGTCCCGCACGGTGCTCTAGTTTGGACCAACACTCAGAGGAGCACTGGCCCGGGGCTTTAAAATAAAGATGACCCTCGGGCTCACGAAAACCCAAGGGAAAAGGCTTAGGTGGCAAATGTTAAAACCAAGGTTGGGCCTTGCTGGAGGAGTTTTATTCAAAGCGGACTGTCAAGGGGTTCCCATAACACCCAACCGCGTAAGGAACGCAAAATCAAGGAACATAACACCGGTATGACGGAAACTAGGGCGGCATGGGTGGAACAAAACACCAGGCATAAGGTCGAGCCTTCCACCCTTTACCAAGTATATAGATGTATTAAAGTAAATAAGAGATAATAGTGATATCCCAACAATATCCATGTTCCAACATGGAACAAACTTCATCTTCACCTGCAACTAGCAACGCTATAAGAGGGGCTGAGCAAAAGCGGTAACATAGCCAAACAACGGTTTGCTAGGAAGGTGGGTTAGAGGATTACCATGGCAATGTGGGAGGAATGATAAAGGAAGTGGTAGGTAGCGTGACAAATCTATAGAGCGAGCAACTAGCAAGCAAAGATAGAAGTGATTTCGAGGGTATGGTCATCTTGCCTGCAAAGTTCTCAGAGTTGTCGAAAGCTTGATCCTCGAAAGCGTACTCAACAGGTTCCTCGGTCACGTACTCGTCTCCCGGCTCTACCCAAAGCAAGTACACAAGCAAAGGACCAACAATGAATCACGGGCAATGCACAAGCAACATGATGCAAAACATGGCATGATATTCAATGCATACGTGTGCTCCGGAAGGGAAAGAATGAACAAGGCATCAACTTGGCAAACCAAGTGTGCCACTGGAAAGATGAGATGATTTTGGTTGAAATCGATATAAAGATCACCGGAAACGGATGCACGGTTTGCAAATGGCAAGCAAAACAAGAATGGCACAATTTTGTGATTAACAGCACGATGCCATATAGAATGCAACAAGAAACTAAGCTACTGCACTCCAACATAACAACAAGGCATATGGAAGTGATGCACAAGAGATTCTTGACAAAACATGAACACTGAGCTATGGATAAATCACAAAAGAGCAGGTTCAAATAAGCATGGCAAAAGTGCAAAAGATATCAGCATCACAGACTTAGTGAAAATACTAACATGTCAAAAACAACATCAGGAAGCACTATTTAGAGCAAGAAAACAACATGCTACAGGAAGATATCATTTCAAACAAAGGCATGGCATGATTCTACTAAATGCATAGATCAAAAGTCCCTTATTGATCATGAGCCAAAAAGGCACAGAAGATATGATGGCAGCCCTGTAAACATATCAAGTTTTATTAACAGTTTGACTTAGCAGAAAAACAGAGCATGTCATAAACAGATTTATGATGGCAACTTTGTGATCTCAAACCACCCACCACAAAGCATTGCATGACACAACAAGCATACCAACAGCAAGATGACATGTTCATGAAGCTAACCATGGCAAGAGCAAGTTCATAGGATGCATGGATCACTAACAACAACCATGGAAAAATTGATTAACACGATAACTTCCTGCCATGAACATTTTATAGAAAAAGTAGAGAAAGAACAAGACATGCTAGACAACTCCATAATTGCAAACAGAGGCATGGATGGATATAGCATAACCACATGTTCAAAACATCCTTACTGAAGTATCCCAAAATAAGCATGTATCTCACTGTAGCATCATGTGATAGCCTGGCTTATTAGGGATGATAGACTACTCATATCAATAAGGAATTCCTTCTTTTCCGGGAGCCCATTCGGACAGAACTCCAAAGTTAAGCGTGCTCAGCTTGGAGTAGTGTCAGGATGCGTGACCGACCGGGAAGTTGCTCCTGGGTGCGCACGAGTGAGGACAAAGTGTGCAGAAAAGACTAGTATTGATCTGTGGGGCCAGTCTAGATCCCGCCAGGAGTAACGACCAATGGCGGGTGTATCCGGGGCATTACAAGTTGGTATCAGAGCCGACCCTCGCGGTTACACGGATGGTTGCGGACAGGTGCGTGGTCATGTTGTTCATGACGTTTGTGACCCGTCGTGGCACCCGACATGGCACATGTACCGGACTGGAAGCACAGACGTTTGTGCCAAGAGGGAACGTTCCTGTGGCCCGACGAGGACGTCGGTTCCTCTGAGTGGGGGTGTATGTGATAGCCTGGCTTATTAGGGATGATAGACTACTCATATCAATAAGGAATTCCTTCTTTTCCGGGAGCCCATTCGGACAGAACTCCAAAGTTAAGCGTGCTCAGCTTGGAGTAGTGTCAGGATGGCATCATAACAGACAGCAACATGCATGGAAAAGCTTCTATCATGAAGAGCTCAACAAGAAAAACAATTTGATATATCATATGCATCATTTAGAGCAACAAGCGCGGAGATACGACATGAAGAATAGGGGCATAAAATATCAGGATTTCAGGACTTAGGCTATTTTTACCCCGCGAAAATTGGACGAATATGTTCCGGGACGGAGGGATCCGGGCACGGGGAGATGTTTGGTTGGCGCACCCGGTGGATCTAGTCCACCCTGCTACAGATCTCGCTGGAGTTTGACCGGAGGAGCTGCTCCGGCGACGAGGGACGGCGAGGGCGGCAGAGGGCGGCGGCCGGCGGCGAGGAGCGCCGACAGGGCGGCGCA